>NW_012267292.1:1602946-1626753 GCF_000151885.1 Dipodomys ordii
GAGTACATTTCCTATCAAGCATTGTTGCCTCCTCCTTTGTTTTTCCCCTACCATTCCTTCCATTCCACCTCCATAACTACCTCCCCCACCAAAGTTGTAAAGTTCGTTTTCAACATAGTGTCTTGTATATCTCATTGTTACAATGGGTCAACCAGAGTTTTTACATTTATATTGGCATGAACTTTCAGTGTCTTTAAGGAAGCAACTCATTTTTGCTTGCTTTTGTTATTTATTTTTCATGGTATTGATAAAAGTATACTCTTTTGTGAGGGGAAGAGGTGACATTGTCCCAAAAGAATTGTACTCTTTACCTGACTTATGAACTGTAACCCCTCTGTATACTAGTTTTTAGTAACAATTTTTTTAAAAGGAAAACAGGCATGCTCTTTAGCTGATGACTTCTTTAATACATAATAGAAACACTCTTAAGACTCCTCTTGAGTTTTATGTGTACTGTCATCTCAGACGCACCTTTCCCTGACTCCTTTTACCCAACTAAATCACCTCTTGAATCTATGAGAGCTGTCAAATCTTGGAGAACTTGACAGAGTTGTGCACACACACAGGCACACACACACATCAACCTTGCTCTTTGGAGGACTGTCTTTATCTGTGTTCTTGCTTTCCTCTGTTGTCCAAGGTCAATGTGAATTATAACCCTCTATTCTACAGCCCTATTTGTCCCCATGTGACTCCATATCAACTACAAATGTATGAAGCATGCTTTCCATTCCATCTCACTCAGGTCATTGATAAAGCTGTTAAACAATACTAGGCTCAGGTCCAGGTCCTGGGGAAACACCTGTTCTCTTACTCCAGGTATCACTGATCACTGATAGCATTCCCAGAACAGAACTTCAGCCAGTCACCCTGCAATGCTTGCAATGAATTTTCTGTGTGACAACTTTAGTATATCTATGTGGAAACAGTTGTTTGTTCAAAGTTGTTTCATGAACAACATTCAAAGACAGTGATCATTGTAGATTACTATTTAGTAGCATGTTAAATAATTTGCAAGGTAAAAGAATCATGAGGGTTCATTCCTCTGTCACGCATATAAGAAAAAACAAAGCTCTCAATTGGTGCATGGGGAGAATTCTTGAATAGGACAATATTCACTCTACTTACAAACAAGCTCACAGCTATTAATAGGATATAGTAATAGTGCAATAGGATATATTAATAGTGTAACATTTACGCTATGATTAACTTTCAGGGATGATACAGTAGGGGTTTTTACAACTAGCTAGCTTTTCATTTTCCTCTTATTCAAGCTCTCTCTTTTTTACATTTTTATTGTTATTGTTAAGGTTTTGTACTTAGAGGTTACAATTTTAAGTCAGATTATGAGTACAATGTTTCTTGGTCAATGCTACCCCTTTCTTTGTTCTCCTCCATTTCCCCCTTTCCATCACTATCCATAAGTAACATAGTTCATTTTTTTACATAGTGTACATTGAATATAATGATTGTATTTGCTCACCCTTCCTCAAGTTGTTCTTAGTTGATATCTAGAAATAATATGTCCAGTATTTCAAAGTTTTCTGATTCAATGGCATCTTTCTAGATAATAACCCCTGGCTTCAAATAAAACTACACACAAATGAATTCTGAGTTAAATGAACAATTTGATCTTAAGAATGAGGATAGCCTGAATAATTTTATTGAGCATTTTATGTCAACTTTATTATCACATCATACAGTTGGGTGAAATATAACAAATGGTATTTTCCCTGTTTCTGAAGACCTTCCTTGCTGGGGACCTCACAGACTCTAAAGATGCCTTCCCTCCTATTTGTGTCAGAAGGTTCTAGTTCCATTATCCAAAGCTGGCACCTTAGTTACCTGCCCTAATTGGACACAGTCACTGCTTATAAAAACAGTAAGACTATTGAGTCAGAGCTGGGACTTTATCCAGCTAGTAATTGCATGATTGAAAAATTGTTTCACTTTTTAGGGTCTTCATCTGTGAAATGGAAAGAAAAAAATCAAGGGAATGTATTATCTATCTCATGGAGAACAGTCCCCTTAAAAAGTTTTAGCTGGGTGCTGGTGAACCACACTTGCAATCCTAGCTACTCAGGAAGTTGAGATCTGAGGATCATGGTTCAAAGTCAGCGCAGGTAGGAAAGACTGTAAGATTCTTAAATTAATCACCCAAAAGCTAGAAGTGAAGCTGTAGCTTTGAGGGATAGGGCACTAGCCTTCAGCACAAAGGCTCAGGGACAGTGCCTAGGCCCTGAGTTCAATCCCCAGGACTGACACACACACACACACACACACACACACATACACAAAATGTCTACAAGTCTACATGTTGAGTAGCCCTTATCTAAAATGCTTGACACTAGAAGTGTTTCAGATTACAGATTTTTTTTAATTTTGAAATATTAGTATATACATAATGAGGTGTTTTGAGGATGGATTATAAATTCAAATATGGAATTCATTTATGTTTCATATACATGTTATGCTTATAGCCTAAATGTAATTTTAAACAATACTTTCTCTGTCAGTGGTGTTGTAATCCTAGCTACTCAGGAGGCTGAAATCTGAAAGGTCCAGGAGACTCTTATCCCAATTAACCACCAGAAAAACTGGGAGTGGCGCTGCAGCTCAGTGAGCAAAAAGAGCTCAGGAACAGAGCCCCGGCCCCAAGTTCAAGTCCCAACAACAACAACAATAATAATAATATTTTACATGAATAAAAAGTTATGTGTGTGGAATTTATCACTTTGAGGTTATGTTTATACTCAAAACATTTTCAATTTTAGATTTTCAGATCAGAAATGTTCGACTTTAATGATATGTTTGCCAAAAGAACCTTTATCTAATTATGAGAAAACACTGAACAAAGTTGATTCAAGAAATATTATGTTAAAAACTCAATCTGCTCTCCAAGACTGGAGAAAACTATGGTAACATAAAGAATAATGTCATGTGGAGCTCTGACAAGGATCTTAAACTAGAAAAGAGGGGGGAAAGGAATCTTTTAAATAAGTAGTGTAGTTTAATACTGTAATTTAATTGGTAGCTTTGTACTAACCTCAGACTGAATGATAGAAACTTTGTATGCTGTTTTTGCAACTTCTCTGCAAGTCTAAAATTATTTGAAAGTATGTCAAAATGTTACAATTAGTGTAAAACATCTAAAAGTTCAATTTAGTTATTTTTAAATGCGAATGTTTGTTTAAGAAATTATTTTATAGCTACGTGCTTGTAGCTCAGGCCTATAATCTTAGCTACTCAGGAGGCTGAGACTGGAGGATCACGGTTCAAAGCCAGCCTGGGCAGGAAAGTCTGTGAGACTCTAATCTCAAAAAAAAAAAAAAATCCAAAAGTAACACTGTGGCTCAAGTGGTAGAGTGGTAGCCTTAAGCCCAACGAGGCTCAGATACAGTGCTCAGGCCCAGAGTTCAAGCCCCAAGACCAACAATATCTTTAATAATTCTACAAAGGGGTTTCAATTCAACATATCAATTTATGTGCACAACGCATCTTTCTTAATGTAATTTCTATTACTTTTGTTTTTTATGTCTTTTTCTGTAGTTTTAGCATTGTAGAAAAATGCAATTTAAAGAGGAATTTATGAAAGAAGATTGAGCACTGGCCCTTGGCTTTGCTTGCATACAGGACAATATGGTCTTGGAAAGACACTTGGATTGGGGTCTAGGGCTTGCGGGGAAAAAGGCTTCTGCAGAAAGAAGGTGATGACAAGGCTGAAGACAGCAGACATGGGCAGTTCTTTCAAGGTGGTTGGTTCTGTAGGAGATTGTGAAAGAGGCAGAAACACCAGAGACTGGGGTTCCTAAGAGCACATTTAAATGAGTATGCTCCGGCATGTTGCCTTGTTGATAGAAATGATCAAGTTCAAGTTAAAATCATGATGATGGGAAGGAAAAAAAGGGAACAGTGGCAGGGAGCTGCTGTTGTAGCTAGCCCCGTGAGCACTCAGGAAAACAACAGAGACAGTGCCACACACTGTGGGAGGGGGTACTCAGCTCACTGTCCACTTATCATATCTTCAAGTAAAGGATGGGTTTATCGGGACATGACCTCATCCTCAACTGAGGAACAGCTGTACTTATGTCTCCTCATGAAATGGTGACTGAGGTTGCCAGCTCTATTAGTCAGAATTCTCCAGAGAACGGGAACAGATGGGAACAGATACATATTCACAGTCCAGCTGCCCATCAGCAGCCAACTCTGGATCAGAAAAATAATAATTGTCTACATTAAATAAGTACAGCTTTGCATTTCTTGTCATTTATTTTCTAAACAATACTACATATTATTTGTCTGACATGTATATTGTATTGAGTGTTTAAAGTAACCTAGAGATGACTTAAAATGTACAGGGAGATAGGTATTAGTTCTAGGAAAACACCATGTTATTTAAGAAATGAGTTCAGGCAGATTTTTATTATCATAAAGGTTATCAAACCTAACCTGTTCAAACAACAACCGATGACCATATGCAGAGGGAACTCAGGATGAGTGTCAGCTTCATTTATTATGAGGATTGGTTCACACCATGATAGGGGCTAAAAAGTTTCAAGCTAGGCCATTGAACAGCTGGAGACCAGAAAAGCCAATGGTGAAATCTAACCCAAAGCCTGGACAAAGGCAAGTTGGTTTGTGTGGGGAGAGAGAATGCAATGAATTTAAAGCCCTATTTAGATCTTAAATGCCCCTCAAAGGCTTCTTCTATATTGAAAACTTAGTCCCTAGCTGATAGCATGTTGGGACATGGTGGAAATTTTAAGAGGTCAGGTTCTAGTAGATGGAACTTGAGTCACTGGGGTCATGCCTTTGAAGGGGATTTCATGTCCCAGCCTCTCCTGTCTCCTCTCTCTCTCCTTCTCCCTCTCCCTTTTCTTCTTCCTCTCCCTCTCTCTCCTTCCCTTCAAGCACCATGAAAGTAACAATTTTGCTCTATCACACATTTCTCTGATGAGATAAGTGATCATAGACTGAAATCATGAACTAAAATTAATCTTTTCTCCCTTTAAGTTGTTTGTCACCACAAGGGATAAAGACCCAAGAACACTCATATCCAAGGACAGGAGGACTGAAATTTACACCCCAGCTCAAGCAGAGAGACAGAGGATGCCTTTACCCCCCCACCCGTTCTCATAGCCTTAATGGATGAGGTGATGTGTATGTATACTTGTAAGAAAAGATCTTCTTAAGGGCTGGGAAGGTGGCTCAGTGGTAGAGTGCTTGCCTTTCATGCATAAGGCCCTGGGTTCGATTCCTCAGCACCACATAAGCAAAAACAAAAAAAGCTGGAAGTAGTGCTGTGGCTCAAATGGTAGAGTGTTAACCTTGAGCTGAAGAGCTGAGGGACAGTGCCCAGGCCCAGAGTTCAGGCCCCACGACTGGACCCAAAAAAATCAAAATAAAAAGATCTTCTTAATATGTTGATTTAAAGGCCAACCTCTTTAAGAAGCACCCTCATATACACACAGAAATCATGTTCTCATGATAGATATGTGGGCATTCTTTAGCTCAGTCAAGTGAATACATATAAAGGCCCTTCTGACCAGTGAAGAATGAGCAACAGGGAAGAAATTCAGGAGTCTTTAGAAATTTCACAAAAATGTAAAAGGATCTCATGAACAGTAGATCAGTGAAAGCACTAGGAAATCATTACATCACAGAGCAGTGTCCAGATGAAACGAGTTCTTAAATTTAGGTGTGTTAATTTGCCCTTACAGTGTGTTTTTAATCCAAACATATTCACACTTACAGCCAAAGTCTTGCAGGCATAAAAGGGAGTTAAAGGAGAAGAGTAAAGTACTGGACATGTATGCCTAAGAATGGCTTCCACAATACTATGGAGTCAGCTGAGAACTTAATGTGATTCAAGACAGTCATGTGAGTCTGAAGAATTGCCTTAAGAGAATGAGGAAGTACATTATGTTGTCTAGTCACAGACACTTAATATAGTTCCTATTCTACTTCCACACTAATATCAATATAAATTAGATGATGTATCTTATAAACAAGGAGCCTCAACATCAACAAAATAGGAAGAAACTAAAGAAGTTTCATTGACTCGTGGCAGTCTTTGTGGATCCTAGCTGTATTTTCTTTCCACAAATGTTCATTTTAATTAATAATTTCTCACTAGACAAGCATGATGTCTTTCAGATTCTATTCTAAGCATTTATAATTATATACATATGTGTGTAGGAGTATACCATATATACATATATACATATACATATATATTATACAAAGTTGCATATAATATATACAATATTATATATAAAATACAAAAATGTATGGGATCATAAATGTTCTTGGTTTTTTAAATATGATATAGTTTTAGCTTTATTTTTATATTTTTATTTAAATATATTTTATATATTAATATATATTTATATTTTTGACTTTATTTTTTAATATTTTTACTTGGCCCATACTATTTCACATACTATTTGTACATATTTATCATGTCTTGTGTGATACTTGGATACATATAATATGTAATAATCAGATTAAGGTGACTGGCTACTTTCTGTTGGGAGCATTCAAAATCCTATTAGCTATTTTGATACATAAGATTAATTCCTGTCAACTATAATTATTCTACTGTGCTGTGCTGTAGGACATCAGCAGCTACCTCTCCCATCAAAGTGCACCTCTGTACTGGGTGAGAATCCCTTTCTCCAGTTTCCTCCTGCCTCCATCCACAAAAACCTCTGCTAACTCCTCTTCTGTCCTCTCTTTCTATGAGAACCATTTTTGTGGCTTCCACATATAAGTAACATCATCAGCATTTGCCTTCTCCATTCACTATATTTGTAAAGCAGAAAGCATATGCAGACATCCAAGAATACCAGACTATCTTACTCCTCTAAAGTGTGGTGATATGTGACCGGAAATGGAAACTCAGTCCTGAAGATGCAAGAAGAATGGTTGGCTGGTCCTCCATTCGCACTCTGCTGTCTTACCAGTCCTGTTGCAACTCTTCTCTTCTCCGTAATAATGGGCTTTGTTCTACTTTTCCATATGTCTATAAGCTCGCTGATTTTTTTTAGGTCTAATCTCATTTGCACCTTGATTCTACTTCTTGGCTAATTAACTCCATATTCAAAATGCTTGGCATTACCTGGGTCAAATTCAGGATAGAACATGGCTTTGGGGGCTGGGAAGGTGGCTCAGTGGTAGAGCTCTTGCCTTGCATGCATGAAGCCCTGAGTTCGATTCCTCAGCACCACATAAGCAAAAAGAAAAAAGCCGGAAGTGGCACTGTAGCTCAAGTGGTAGAGTGCTAGCCTTGAGCTGAAGAGCTGAGGGACAGCGCCCAGGCCCAGAGTTCAGGCCCCACGACTAGACCCCCCCCCCAATAAAAGAAGAAGAACATGGGTTTGGCTGCAGTCACACCTCCTGTGAGACAGATGTGCTGGTTGATACACTAGAATCCCATTTCTGTTGTCCATTTTCCATCACAGCCAATCAGGGCCTGAAGACAAAGTTGCCAGAGCAACTTCTCTCTCTTAGAGTGATCTAACCTTTACATACTTGCTTCTCTCCTGTTCTGTCAAATAGAAAAGTGGATTCAATTCATCCTGAAATGCAATGTATCCTTCCAAGATTATATCTAGCTTCAGATAAAAAGTAAATGCTGTTGGCACTAGTGGCTCGGATGGCTGAAGTCAGCCTAGACAGAAAGGTCCACTAGACTCTATCTCCAAAATGACCATCAAAAAGCAGGGCTGGAGGTATGGCTCAAGAGGTAGGGTACCAACTAAGCAAGCAAGCCAAATATGGCCCAGACTTCATTATATATATTATTATATATTATATACATTGTACTTTAATATATAATTATGTTATTTATTATATCATAATAAATAGTGTCAGTTTGAAAAGACCATAGGTCCCATAACCCAAATAAATCATTAGGCTTCTTAAACAGTCACTTCTTGCCAGGCACTAGTGGCTCACTCCTGTAATCCTAGCTACTCAGGATGCTAGCCTGGGCAGCCAGCCTGGGCAGGAAACTCCATGGAACTCTTATCTCCAATAAACTACTCAAAAAAAAAAAAAAACAGAAATGGTTCTGTGACTCAAGTGGTAGAGCACTTGCCTTGAGCAAAAGAACCTCAGGGACAGTGCCCAGGCCTAGAGTTCAAGGCCCAGGACAGGAAAAAAAGAAAGTGAGAGAGAGAGGGGAGGAGGAATGAAGGAAAAAAGAAAAAGAGGCAGGGTGGGGGGGGAGAGAAAGAAGTAAAGAAAGCCAGAAAGCCCTTTCTTAGCTTTACTAAAGTAAGACAGAGATAATTTTCAATTCATTTTTGTCTACTATGTTTACTTACATCCCCTAAACCAAACAGGTTTTTGTGAGTACATTCTTATTACAAGAAAATAGAAGACACTAGGAATGGATTCATCAAATTAACATCAGAGAAAATGACGGGTGACACACTGGTTTGGCTTGGACAAATGGAGACAAGGCAAGCATCAGAGATCTATAGCAAGCCCCAGCCAAATGAAAACCTGAATCATTGCAGAAGAAGGAATGGAGACATGTATTTGATAAAGTCTACTTGAATCTCATGAGTTGTAGCTAAAATATTTTTCTGCAGGTGTGTTCTTTAATCTGGGTCCTGTCAGCACCAAAGAGGACAGTCATAGGGCAGTGAAAACGTCCATTGGCTTTATGTTCCTACTCAGAATTATCCCTTATCCCTGGGTCTTTTAAGCTCCCACCGTTCCATGGGCATGGTGCTAATGGCACACTCGTTCTTGAGGGCAACTACTTACATGTTTTGCTATTAGTCTGGATGCCGTGTTTTTGCCCTTAGCATTTGCTTCTGTTTGTTTTCCCCAGTATATGTGTTACAGTCAATCCTACAGCCATCAGCTGGTGTGAATTGGATCGTCCAGCTCAAGCCTGACAGTTACTGGGGTCTGTACCCCACAAATGATTCCCCTTTTCTAGTTCCTTAGACCTTCCTCTTTATAGCCTCATAGGATGGACCCAGTGTAGGACACGGTATTGTTAGAGAAGCAAACTAGCCAGCAGCCTGTGCAAATGCATAGCCTCACAAGCCCATGGCTAAAGCACAGTATATTTCTCCTCCTGTAATACTTCCTCTGTCCCTATGGGAAACTCTGAGATGTCAGTGGTGATCCCTATGCCTTTTTACCTAAGAACTTGAATCCTGGGATATCTGGATTACACTGCTTCGGAAAAATGTCCTTGTTCCTCTCGAGGGAGAGGATTTCAAATGGAAAGCACCAGGATGTTGCAAATTCTAATTGTGTGCCTATGTGTGTGTGTGTGCATGCACGCCCACAGGCACACACACACACACGTGGACATGAGAGAGAAAGAAAGAGAGAGAGGACCATCCTGTGGGCCTTGTGCTAGCAAAGCCTTTCCCTCACTTTGATATTTAGGTAGAGCAGGAAGAGCACTGGCACCTCCAAGCCCAGGACTGCATTTCTGTCATAAGAACATTGTACAACATTTCAAAGGGGCCTCCAGACACCCTTGTTGCCAGCAGAAGCATCTTTCTGAGACTAGAGGACGAGCCATGTCCTGTAATACCATACACAGGAAACCTAAACAGCTTTACCACCCAGAGGCTGGGGACCCACTCCCCCTTGCCTAACTCCTTGCCATGGTTGTGGAGCTTCCCCAGAATGCTCACTTGAAAAGGTCATCAGCAGAGTCACTGGCAGGGAACCAAGTGAAAAGCACCAGCAACTCCTCCATTCCATGACTTGTGTGCAAATAGCACATGCTGAGTCCTGATGCTTTGCTGTGAATGGATACACATCCTCATGGGCTGGAGAAGAGTTCCATCTGAGAAGCAAGCAGAAATAGAACTTAAGTGATTCTGTGGCAACCTGAACATGGAGCCTTGCAAGACCAATCAAAAGCAGGGCAGGATTTAGTATGAGCCTTACCAAAGGGCTTTCACTCACTTGAAATCACTGAACTCCATGAAGATAGTTCTCATTTCTCCTCTCAATTAATATGGCAAATGTCAACATATCAGGATTGGGAAAAAATCCACAGGTTCTAAAATTATCCAGAAACATGCTTCCTAGAGCATGATATTACAACCTCCTCTCTCCCATCCTACATTACATTTGTGTGGGCAGCTAAGGAATCTTCTCCTCACCTTATACCCAAGGAGGCTGAAGCCCAAAGTCACTAAAGATCACCCAGATGGAGTTCTATATCCACTATTTCTTAGTAAATATTACAAGAATCATAAGTACTAAGCAAAGTGTACATTTGAAAAATCAAGAGGAATAGGATCTTGGTGTCAACTGAGATAAGGAATGGAAACTCTGAGCTAACAGGACTTGTGATACAGGACTATGTGGACTTTGATCTGAACCTTCTTTCTCCTTCTTTAGTAAACGGCTCTTGATCTCGTAGAAGCAGCTTAAACCTACAGTTTATATTTAGCTGCCTACCAGTCATTTATAGAGATTATTGTTCAAGAAAGATTGTTCAAGACAGTAAGAGGAGGAAGTAGGAGGAATAGAAAGATGTATTCTGGTTAAAATCAGCCTTCTGGCATATTCTTCCATTCAAAGGTGACATGGTTTGAATTACACTGAGAGAAACAATAACTTCGAAAGTATCATATTTCTTCCTCTGTAATTTGTTCTTTCAGTGATTGAAAATTGGCAGTTTCAGGACACATTTAGCTTGTAGATATATTTGGTCATTTTTTAAATAATTAGCTTACATTACTCATATGGGGGAGGATTACTTAGATATTAAAGGATTTTATTGTTCCATCGCCAGACATTTACAAGGTAATCCAATCCCTTTCATCCCCTCTTATCAAAATCTCTTCCTGCCTTCTCAAAGCAATTTCAACAGGTTTCATTGTTGTATTTTCATAGGTACAAATAAGTGATCTGGAAATATTCAACTTTTGTCATCTTACTTTTTACCCCAACTCTCTCCCACTCACACCCTCTTTCTGATAGACTTATCTTCTCTTTCCCCTCTCAATGATCCCCTTCATCATCAGTACTGTCATTGAAGATCTTTATGCTGCTTTCATATATACTTGCAACCTATTTCAAATTTATTCACCCTCTTTCTTTTTTCCCCTTTCCCCTTTGCCTTTTCCTCCTAGGTAGTCTCTCAGATTCATGTTCTCTGTTTGTCCACATAAATAATTATACACATGTATGTGCCTGTCTGTTTGTCTGTGTGTTCATGGATATGTATGTCTCTTAGGTCTAGCTTCCACATATCAGTGAAAACATGTGATGTTTTGTTTTTAAGCTTAGCTTGTCTTGCTCGATATAATGTCCTCTAATTGTATCCATTTTCCTGCAAATGACATGACAATTCTGTGTAATGTTCTATAGTGTATATATATGCATATTATATATGTATCACATCTTCTTTATCCACTCACATATAGTTGATTTCTTTGACTAATTTAATCATTTAGCTATTGTAAAAAAGCTACAATAAACATAGCTATGGATGTACCTTGTGGATGTGACTTAGTCTCCTTCAAATATATGTCCAATAGTAGTATGATATGGCGGGGTCATAAGGGCTTAGTCTCTCTCTCTCTCTCTCTCTCTCTCTCTCTCTCTCTCTCTCTCTCTCTCTGTCGGTTATGGGGCTTGAACTTTGGACCTGGATGTTGTCCTTCAGCTCTTCAGCTCAAGGCTAGAGCTCTACCACTTGAGCCACAGTGCCGCTTCAGTTTTCTGAGTGGTTTATTGGAGATAAGAGGCTCACAGCCTTTCCTGCTCAGGCTGGTTTTGAACCACGATCCTCAGATCTCAGCCTCCTGAGTAGCTAGGATTACAGGCATGAGCCACTGGCACCAGACAGGCTTAGTCTTTTGAGGAGTCTCAATACTGACTTCCATAGTTGCTGCACTAGTTTGCTATCAATAGGTTATAAGGATTTTTTTCCTGCATCCTGGCTAGCATTTATTGTTGGTTTTCTTGATGGCTACCATTTCCACTGGATGAAATCTTAGTGTGGTTTGATTTGTGTTACCTTTCAAGCTATCAGCATTGAATACTTTTTCAGGAATCTATTAGCTATTTGTGTTCTTGTGAAAACTGTCTGTTTCATTCACTTGCTCACTTACTAATTAAATTTTTTGTTCTCTTCTTCTGCGATTTCTTCTTTCTATTTTCTAGATACTAAACTTTCATTTGTTGAATAGTTGGCAACTTTTCCCCTCTCAGTGAGTTGTCTTTTAGTTTTGATGATTGTTTTCTTTTTAGGTGCAGAAACTCTCCAACTCATAATGTCCCATTTATCAATTCTTGCTCCTAACCTCTGATCATATCAAGTCTTATCCAGAAAAATCTTTATCTGTACCTATCAATTCCAAGGTTTAAAAAAAATTTCCAATCATAAGTATAAAATTTCAGGTCTTACTTTAAGTTCTTTGATCCAAGTGGATTAATTTTTGTACAGAATGAGAAATAGAAATCCAGTTTCAGTCTTTTTCAAATGGGTACCTAATTTTTCCAGTATCATTTATTTTTAATTTATTTTATTGTTATTACAAAGGTGGTATACAGAAAGGATACCATTTCTTTTTGGACTGGCTGTCTCCCAGTTTTTTCCTCTCATCCTCACCCTCAGGTTGTATAGTCCATTTTCAACATCATGTCCAATCAGTACCACTGCTGCAATTATTTGTCCCTCCATTTCTGTGCCATCTCCTTACCCTCCCAAGGGCAGTTAAATAAACAAATAAGACAGAAATAAAACAAAACAGCAACAAAGACAAAAAACCTCTTGTTTTCATTTCCTGGAGTTCATTTTAATAAATATTATTTTATATGACCAGACACATAGGCATTGTATCTTTGTATCCCTCTCCTCCTTTGGTCCACTGTGTGAATGCCTAAAGTCCCGTATAGTTTATTGGGTTCCCATATATTTTAGGTCTAGCTTCCATCTATGAGAGAAAACATGGGCCGTTTGTCTCTCTAAGCTTGGCTTACATCACTTAACATGATTTGTTCTAGGTCCATCCATTTCCCTGCAAATGGGGATAATAGTAATCTTTTTAAAGGCTGTGAAATTCCATTGTGTATAGATAACACATTTTTTTTTAGATCCACTCATATATTATAGGGCATCTGTGCTGTCTGTATAGCTTGGCTATTGTGAATAGTGCAGCAATGAACATGGCTGTGCAAGCCAGCACCATTTATTAAAAAGACTGCCTTTCCTCTATAATATGTTCTTGGCATTTTTGTCAACAGTTAGTTGGCTGTAGATATGTAGCTTTATTTCTGTGTCTTCTGTACTGTTTCCCTGGTCTTCAGGTCTTGTTTCATGGCACTCATTACAAAGTTACTTTTGTTACTATGGCTCTGAGATATAATTTGAAGTCTGATATTGTGATACTACCACATTATATTTTTTACTCGGAATTACTTTTGCTAATCAGGGTATTTTATACCTCTGAATGAACTTTAGGGTTGATTTTTATAATTCTGTAAAAAATACAATATTGAGATTTTAATGGGTATTGCATCAAGTTTGTAGATTGCTTTTTGCAGTATGGGAATTTTCATATAAATTTTGCCAATCCATGAGCATGGAATATCTTTCTATCTTTGTAAGTCTTATTTTTTCATGGTTTCACAGTTTGCATTATAAAGATCTTTAATTTCCTTGTTTAAAATTAATACCTAATGTATTTTATAACTTTTGAGGCTACTATGAATGAAGTTGTTTTCCTGATTGCTTTCTCTGCCTGATTGTTGCTAGTATATAAAAAGGCAACTGATTTTTGAGTATTGATCTTATGTGTAGCTACTTTTCCAAACTTACTTATCAGTTCTAGAAGCTTTTTGGTGGAGTCAAAATATTCTGTTAAATACAGAATTATTTCATCAGCAAACATGGATACTTTCATTTCTTCTTTATCTATTGGAGTTCCTTTATTCTATTGTCCAGATTTATTGTGGTGACTGGAAAATCTAGTACTGTATTGAGTAAGAGTGGGAAGAATGTACATCTCTGTCTTGTTATTGAATTTAGAGAACATGATTTAAGTTTTTCCTCATTTAATGTGATATTGACTATAGATTTGTCATATATAGCCTTTATTAAGTTTAAGTATATCCATTATATCCTAGTTTCTCCAGAACTTTTATCATAATGGGATGTTGACTTTTATTGAAGACCTTTTTTCTATTGATTGAGATAATTATATGATTTCTATTCTTGGTCTTGTTTATGTGATGTATTATATTTATTGGTTTATATATGTTAAACTGACCTTTCATCCCTGAAATGAAACCAGAATGATCATGGTGCATGACTTTTGTGTTTTTGAATTCTATTTGCAAGGATTTTATTATGACTTTTTGCACCAGTAATCATCAACAAGGAGTGACATTGATTGAGATGCACTGTTTTCATAAACCACTTTGTTAAATAGCAACTCTGTATAACTAAAGATAATTTTAAAATTTGTCGATGAGATTGGTACTGCCATTCATTCTCTTTTTATGTTGCATCTCTGGGTAGTTATGGACTAAGTATAACATTTGCTTCACAGAATAGATTTAGTAGCATCCCTTCCTTTTCTTTTTTGTTTCCCGTTCCCATTCCTTCCCAGCTCCCACCCCCCCCACCCCATGCAGAAGGGTTACAGTTACATAAGTAATGAGTACCTATCTTTTCTAACAATGCTACCCCTTCCTTCATTTTTTAGATGTATTTTATTGTAAAAATACTGTACAGAGGGGTTACAGTTACATGAATTAGGTAATGAGTACATTTCCTATTGAACATTATTACCTCCTCCTTTGTTTTTCCCCTGCCATTCCTTCCCTTCCCAACTCCCCCCCCAAAAGTTGTAAAGTTCCTTTTCAACATAGTATCTTGTACATCTCATTGTTACAATGGGTCAGCCTGTATCCTTATTTCAGCATTTTGTTATTTCCCTTCCCTTCCCCAAACTAGAAAAATGTATGTACAAGCTTCAGAGCACCAGAGTCAAATACAGTGAAAACAGGGGTTACACCATGGGGGAAGAACATGCAAACAAAAAAAAACAAAAAAAAACCATAGTACATTATAAATACATTAAAAACAATAGCAAGAAAGAAAAAAATGTGTATCTCTACCTTAGGGTTCATTTTACTTAACATCATCTGATACCAACAACAAATCCTCAAAGAAACAACTGTTCTATAAATAAGTGGTCTAAAGACTTAAAAAGAAACTTCTCAGAAGAGGAAATAAGAATGGCCAATAGACACATGAAGAAATACTCAACTTCTCTAGCCATAAAAGAAATGCAACTCAAAACAACATGGAAATTCCACCTCACCCCAGTTAGAATGGCTATAATCAAGAAATCTAATGACAACAGATGCTGGAGGGGATGTGGCCAGAAGCAAACCCTACTGCATTGTTGGTGGGAGTGTAAACGTGTTCAACCACTTTGGAAAGCAGTTCGGTGGTTCCTCAAAAGACTCCACATAATGACCCAGCAATCCCGCTTTTGGGCATTTACCCAAACAATCACAAACAAGGCTATATGAAAGCTACCAGCACAACTACGTTTACTGCAGCATTATTTACCATAGCTAAGATATGGAACCAACCCAGATGCCCCTATGTAGCTGAATGGATCAAGAAAATGTGATAAATATATATATATAGAGAGAGAGAGAGAGAAAGAGAGAGAGAGTTCACATTTTCTATATATACATACATCTAGATATCTAGATATATATAGATATAGATATAGATATAGATATAGATATAGATATAGATATCTAGATATATTTGAACTCTATTCCTCCATCAGAAAGAATGATATTGACCCATTTGTTAGGAAATGGAAAGACTTAGAAAAAAATATATTAAGTGAAGTAAGCCAGGCCCAAAGAAACATAGGTCCTATGGTTTCCCTTATTTACAATAACTAGTATACATCTAGGACAAGCAGAAAATGACAAAAGCTTTGTACATATGACCTTCCTTCATTTTCTACTGCTTTCCGTCACCTTTCCCCAACTCACCATCCCTTCCTTTCTCATGGAAGAAATTAAGGAATATAGGTATTAGTTCTCCTTTGAATTTAGTAAACTTTAGCCATGAGTCCATCTAAGCCCAGCGCTTTTCTTTGTAAGAAACCATATATTGCCTTAGTCTCATTGCTTGCTGGATCTCTGTTCAGTGGTTTATATCTTCTTGGTTCAGTTTTGGTGGGTCAATTATATCAAAAGATTTACTCATTTCTTTTTTTTCCTCAGTTTTATTTAATGTAGGTCTTCAAAGTATTCCTTTCTAATCTGCAGGTTTCTTTGGTATTTGTTTTGACATTCTTTTTTATCTCTAATTTTATTTATTTGAGCCTCTTCTCTCCTTTTGTTTTAGTCAAATTTGCTAGGTGCTTATTAATCTTATTTTTATGATGAGCCTACTTTTCTGTGTCATTGATTCTTTGTATTTTTTTTCAGTGTTCATATCACTAAGCTCTCCCCTAAGCTTTGCAAATTCTCTCTCTACTAGCTAGAGGTTTGTCTTGTTCCTGTTTTCTGTAAGTTTGCATTTATCATAAGGTTAATTATTTGAATGCTTACTTATTTTTGACACAGGCACTCATGGCTATGATTTTTCTCTCAAAACAGCCTTTGCTAGATCCCAGAAATTCTAGTAGGCTGTGTTTTCAATTTCATTACTTTCCAGGAACTTCTTGGTTTTTACCTTTGTTTATTCAGTGGTGGAACTTTGAAGGGGCAAGGGTTAGAGAGAGGAAGTTAAATCATTAGAGATACCTTCCAAGGGTATATGAAAACCCCAGCCCCTTTCTATGTCTCTCCTCAGATGCCATGATGTAAGTATCCTTCTTTGTCATGTGCAGATAGGAGGACTGGAAGAGAGATTATCTTGGGCCTCTGAACTTCAGAACTCAAGAATCTATCCTAGTTCTCAGAAGCCTCCTAGGTGCCCCTGGGAATTGGCCTTGAAACTTAAGAGAAAGAACTGTGACCTGGGAAGTACAGAGACTAAGATCCTTGCCAAGTGTCTCTCAGATAAGCCCTGTTGTCAGCTAGCATCGGCCCTCTTTGAGGCCCCAGCATCCACGGGCTCAGCAAGAACACAGTTGGCAGCAATCAATCACAGCATTTAGGGGCTGCAGCTACCCCAGATTGCCATTACCCCTTGAATCACCCAAGAGTAAGGACCCCAAGGAGGGATCTGCCTTATACCAGGGGCATGTGATGCTCCAGTAATTAACTAGAAAAAGAAAAGTATTGCCTATGTAGGAGTAAATGCTCCAGAGTTGCCTGTAGCAGTTCCCTCAGTTTATTTCTAACTTAGAATTGTGGGAAGGGTCTATTGCCATGAGTTTTAGCATGTCTGCTTGTGTTAGTATGTCTAATCTGAGACCCTGCCTCTCCCCACTTTTGCTTTTTAGCAATGGGAAAAAAACTAAAGTGTAAGTAGAATTTTGAGTAAATTGGCCCTGTGGCATTCCCATATTTGACTTTTGCATTAAGACGGAACCCAAACATCTGGTTCAGCAAGACAATAGGGTTTCACAGGGCACAGGTGAGTGTGTCCCAGAGGAAACCCTTGGCTGATGAAACACTCCATTACCTCTGGACAGGTACACCTCAGGACAGGTGTATCCTCTCAGTCATGGTGATTCTGTCTCTGCACATAGTTCATGGAGGAAAGAAAGTTTCATTTGTGTTTGTGGATGGTGTGTAAAGACTTGCCAACTCCACAGACAATGAACATTTGTTGTGGTCTATGCATGTGTATAGAGGACTCTCTACTGAAATACAGTTCTGAAGAAAGCCAGAGACTTCTGACACTATTTCTGTCATTATTAACCTGCAGATTCTGGAAGATATAGTTTTTTAAATATTACCGGAGAATATGTTTGTTACACAGAGGAGGATCCTCATAGGCTAATAGATTAGATAAATAAAAGTAGAGTCCAACTATACAAATGAGCAAGAATGCGTTGTCCTTTGCCCTGGAATTCTAAACGACCAATAGATTTAGGACCTCTCAAAAATATCCTTTCTACACTGTTCATCTTTGTGGTCTTGCCATACCTGATGGCTTCCTGTCTTCCCCTCTTGCTATCTAAGATGCTTTCTTGCGAATACATCTGCTTATTGGTGCTGCTGCTAACACCCTCTGTTGTCTTTGGAGGTTTTCTTCACAATTGTTTCATAAGGCAGTATGTCTGAGATGTTGCCCCACCTCCCTATATACTCTGGAGTTCTTCTGTGCTATTTCACCCTCAACTCTGTCTAGGAGAAGTGCTCCTTAGCAGCTCTTCAATGATGAATCCTGGAAATGGCGCTGTAGCTCAAGTGGTAGAGCGCTCGCCTTGAGCTGAAGAGCTGAGGGACAGCGCCCAGGTCCAGAGTTCAAGCCCCACGACCGACAAAAAAAAAAATGATGAATCCTGAAATCTCACTTTATCTGTCCATCTGACATGCCCAAACTAGCCTGACACCAAAATACAGGAATCTACTGGGAATGCAGGAATACAGAATCCATAGAGTCTGTGTTCCATTTCCTTGTCGATGTAGCCCACAGATCCACTAGAGAGATCAAATTGCCATTCTGGGAAGGATCTCATGATTTGGCCCAGAATGCCAGTATTCAAGACTACAAACTAAAATTTTCTAAATATTTTTACGCTAGCCAGTCTCTTCACTATTGATGAAGTTAGGAAGCAGCTGTAGTAGACAGTGCAGTAGGAAAGGCAAGAGGGGACGCTGATAAATCCAGCTTCAGATTTGTGATGACATCAAAATGGAATACAATTAAATAATCATGAAGGAGAAAATCTTATTTGTAGACTCATGAGATTTTCAGCTGATTTAAGACCATGTAAGGTCACTGAGCAAAATCACTTACACATGGCAGCCCAGCTCAGTAAATCCTCTTCAATCGAAATTCCTTGGAAGCCTGTTTTGAAAAAGCTCATAATTTCCAGAAAATATTGCAAGGAATCTTCCATGCAGTTACATAATCCTTGTGTGGGCTAAGGGTGTGTAGGTGCCGTGTTACATAAATTCACAGATTGAGCATCTCTGAAGAGGTGAGGTGATGCTTTTCTCCACCGGAAACAGAGCTCTTGGTGAGATCTCACCAGGAGGAAAATGGTGACAGCTGGTGGCTTAAATAAAGCTTTATGACAAAGTGGCAGAAGAACCACACCTACACATGCTCTCTGTTTGGTGCTTAGCAGCGGTGAGCACAGCACATTTTTCTGACAAAGACAGTGCATACTGCTTCTTAATAGAATCATTCCACAGGAGAATTGGGTGGGACATGAATGGAAGGATTGCCTTGTAGATAGTGAAGAATGTAGGCTCCGAGGTCAGGTTCCTTAGGTACAAGTTAGTCTTTCCTCTATGTACCTTGAGTAATTATGGACTTCCCAAACTCTTTGATTTTTTTTTCCAACTATAAAATAGGGAGAACAATACTACCTATCTTTTGGGTTGATTTTATTTAGAGGCAGAGGTAATGTTAGGGATTAAACCCAGGACCTTGTACATGCCGGGAAAGTACTCTACCACTGGATTAAATTTAGGATTTCTTAACAAGTTTATCATAGTCATTGGAACCTCCTATAGACATTTTTGTTAGTTTTTTGGGGTTTTTTTAACTATGCCACAGCTAATAAAGAGTCCTAGCCCAATTTGTGATGACTCCCCCCAACACCGAAAAAAAAGAATATAAAATGTGAAATTAGACACAGAACAAAATTATTGATTATTAAGAATAGGGCCAAACTGGAGAAAAAGTCTCCAAGCTAATCATTAAAAGGAAAAATTCCAAAGATAAAGGCTTGAAGTAAATTAATGAGTTAAATACATTTACTAAAATTGGGTAAATAACAGTAAAACTCAGAAAGAGCCAGAAAACCTAGAAGATGGTTTGATTTGGGGTGTAATAAGTAAGAAGTTTGGAATATGTTCTGGTAAATGTCAGCTAAACCCTTATTGGGAATGGAGGACTTAGAATGTGATTTTTGCTTCAATTGAAACTATAATTGTTACTTGTAATTATGAACTGCTAGTTCTGCTTCTAAAATCTGCTTGCTATCACGTACACCACGACCTGCCCACCTGTGTATGGCTTCAAAGCCCAGCCTCAAGAGAGCTTGGCTGCTGTTCTTCACTGTCTTGGTATAGTGAGGGGCATTCACCATGGCTAATAAAAATTCCTAGCCCTATTGACTGAGTGTTGTTGACTCCTTTTGCTGATCGTGGGTTCAAGTCCCACCTGCCCTGGGAAGTTGGGATACTTCAATAGACTTATTTTCTATTAGATACATGAAGTTGATTATTATAACTACTATTCAAAGAGAGAAAGTAGCAAAGAAATCTAGTCAAAGTATTGGGTAGGTTATTTAAAAATAAACCAAGGGAGCTACGCACTGGTGACTCACACTTGTAGCTATGGTTACAAGGAGCTGAGATCTCAGGAGCTGAGATCTGAGGATCATGGTTCAAAGCCAGCCCAGCCAGGAAAGTCTGGGAGACTCTTATCTCCAATTAACCCCCCAAAACCGGTACTGTGGCTAAAAGTGGTAGAGCCACCAGCCTTGAGCAAGAGTTCAGGGACAGCACCTAGGCCCTGAGTTCAAGCCCCATGAATGATAAAAATAGATAAATAAAATTAAAAAAATAAACCAAAAAGGGGGACATACAGCTCACAGACTAATGATTTTAAAAAGTCTTTGTCTTCTGGCAGTAATGGGGTTTGAACTCAGAGCCATATATTTGTTAGGCAGGCATCCTACCACTCAATTCAAACCCCCAACTCTTTTTGGCTTTATTTTCTAATTTGGTAGAGGTTGACTTTGGAGTAGGATCTTCTTACCTACACAGCTTTTGTACCTGGGATTCCATCTCACCTTGGCCAAAGTAGCTATTATTAAGAAAGCAAACATATACAAGCAAATGATGATGAGAATGTGAATAAAAGGAATCCTTTTAAAACTATTGATGGGCAAAGATTGCAGACATTGTGGAAGTCAGTATGGTGGTTCCTACAATAAATTAAAAATAGAACTATAATATAACCCTGCTCTACTACACCAGCACATGTATCAGATGGAATATAAGCATATAATAGTGATACTTAAACACAATTTACAATTCATTATAGCAAAGTTATAGAATCAGCCTAGGTCCCTAGCAACCAAAAAAGAAATTATGATATGTGTGTGTGCTGGTATTAATCATCCATAAAGAAGAATGAAATTATGCCATTTTCTAGAATATGGACTAAAACAGAAAGACAAGTATGGTATGTTTTCTCTCATATGGGACATCTATACCTAAACTACATGAACATACAAAGGGAACTATTTGCTATTTTGAGGATGCAAAGACCCCCAAGGAAGGAGAAAGATACTTACAAGGGTGACAGGAATAAATATGATCAAAGTGCATTCTATACATGCATGAAACTGTCACAGTGAATTTACATTATTTCTAATAACATTGACCTCAATGTGACTTTTTAAAAAAATTCAATCATAAAGCACTCTATATTTTACTATCCAGTTACAGGAAATGTCCAGATGAGTCAACTTCAAGAAGACATAAAAAGATTTTTGTTTGTAAAGGAGTGGAGTGAGGGAGAAACAAGGTGTGAATGCTAACAGCTATAGAGTTTATTTGGGGAGTGATTTAAAAATCTTGAACCTAGATAATGGTGATCACTGAATAACTCCGCGTACATATTACAACCACTGAAATACATGCTTGAAAGAAGTGAGTTTCATGACATGAATTATACTTCTGTAAAATAAATCACTGTATACAAATATTTCTTTAAGCTATTATTGCTAGCTAATGTTTTCATGTTTTTGAAATCAGACAACTAATTTTTCATCTACTGTGCTTTGGATATAGTTTGTTGCCCCTGTGCCTATGTGTTGAAAACTGAGTCACCAAGTAGTGGTATGGAGATTGTGGAACCTCTAAGAGATGATTAATATTTATGGCACTGTGTTAATTCTTGGTGACAAAAGAGCCACCAGCCTGATTCTTCCCTGATTTCTTGCTTTCTGTCCTGCCATATGATTCCCTACTCTGCCCTCCTACCACATACATGTTCTCTCTTTATCTCCTTTTTAATGTGGTCAGATAGACACATTTAGCTTCCAAAACTATGAGTTAACTATTTTTGTGTGCCAGTCCTGGGGCTTGAACTCAGGGCATAGGTATAGACCCTGAATTTTTTTGGTTTTGTTTTTGTTTTTGTTCAAGGCTAGCACTCTAACACTGAAACCACAGTTCCACTTACTGTTATTTTATGATTAACTGGAAGTAAAGGTATCAGGAATAAATCTGCTCAGGCTGGCTTTGAACAGTGATCCCCAAGTCTCATCTTCCTGACTGGCCAGGATTATAGGCTTGAACATCAGGCACCAAGCTAAATAATTTTTATACATAAAAAATTGTGTGATATATTATGTTATAGAAGAACAAAGGAAGCTAAGACATCATCTTAAGAAGAAATTTATTTAATCCTTACCTTAAGACAAACTGGAGACACAAGAGAGTGGACATGACTTTTCTCAAGAGACTTTGATTCTAAATCAACTGGTCTCTAATAAGGACACCAGCTTATGGAACTAAGGACCCAACTTGAGAACCTTATTTAGTCCACCTCCTTTCTCTAAATGCTTTTAACATGGTGGGAGGAGTGTGGTAGCACTCAGTCTATGATGTTTTAGTTCATGACACATTCAATGTGGATACCCACCTTGGTATCTAAATTGGTGCTAATTTTGCCAGGCACAGGTAGTTCATGCCTTTAATTCTCTATACGCAGGAGGCTGAGATCTGAGGACCAAGGTTCCAGCCAGCCTGGGCAAGAAAGTCCACGAGATTGTTATCTTCAATTAATCACCAAAAAGCCAGAAGTGGAGGTATGGCTCACTTGGTACAGTGCTAGCTTTTGGACAGCACCTAGGCTCTGATTTCAAGCCTAGGAACAGCACAAACAAACAAAACTAATAAATAATCATTTTCATTATCATTTTTATTTTTAAAAGATCCTTAGAATTATGTGAAGTTCAAGCCCTTTAATACCTGGCTCCACCCCAATTGTTCAAATATTAGGGAGGAGGAAGATAAGGCTTATAGAGAAGCAATTTTTCTCTGGGCAATACCATCACTGGGTACGTACACGACCAAAACTAAACATAGTGCATTTGATCCTAAGCTCTCATTATTCATTGTGCTGTCCATGTTATAGCAGTCGCTTGTTAGCCTCTAATCAGCCTTTCCAGTCTCACCCAGAAACAATAGTTCAGGATTCATTTACTTATTTTCTTGTGTTGCTGCTGGGGTTTGAACTCAGGGCCTTGTGCTTGTACTTGGCTTTTCCTCTTAAGGCTGGCACTCTACCACCTGAACCACATACCTCCACTGCCAGCTTTTTGCTGGTTAATTTGGAGGTAAGAGTCTTGTGGACTTTTCTTTCTTTCTTTTTTTATTGTGAACATACTGTAAAGAGGGGTTAAAATTACATGGGCAAGATAATGAGTACATTTGTTATCAAGCATTGTAGCCTCCTCCTTTGTTTCGCCTTCCCATCCCTTCCCATACACCCCCCACCCCCACCCAATCCTCCCCTCCCACCAAAGTTGTAAAGTTCGTTTTCGACACAACAACTTGTACTTCTCATTGTTGCAATGGGTCCATCTGTATCCTTATTTAAACAACTTGTTTTTCCCCTTCCCCTCCACAAATTATACCGACATCAAATACAGTGAAAGCAGGGGTTATACTGTGGGGGA
>NW_012267292.1:1628293-1631799 GCF_000151885.1 Dipodomys ordii
TGAACCACAGCTCCTCTTCTGCCCATCACCCCTGGCCCTTGCCCCTGCCCCACAGTAAGAATCTCATGGACTTTCCTGCCCAGGCTGACTTCAAATGGTGATCCTCAAGTCTCAGCTTCCTGAGTAGTTAGGATTACAAGTATAAGCCAATAGCATCTAGCTTTGTAAGCCAACAGCACCTAGCTTTCTACCTTTCTGGTCTTAGCTTTTCTAGTCCACTTATTTTGGAGATGGAGTCTCCTGGACTTTTCTGTCCAGGCTGACTTCTAACCATGTTCCTCATATCTCAGCTTCCTGAATCTCCTGAACTTGAATGCCCAGGCTGGCTTCAAACCATAATCCTCAGATCTCAGCCTCCTGAGTAGCTAGGATTAGTATCCTGAACGACTGGTGCCCAGTAGCCCCTCATTTATTCTTGTTTCTTCTTCTCTGGAAGATTTACAGCCCTTGCCAGTTTCTGTTTTCCTTTTGTTAAAAAAAATAGTGTATAGCTGTGTGTTGTTGGCTCATGCGTATAGGTCTATTCAGGAGGCAGAGATTTGATGATCAAGGTTCAAAGGTAGCTCAGGCAGAAAGTTCATAAAACTCTTATCTCCAATTAACTAACAAAAAGCCAGAAATGGAAGTGTGGCTCAAGTGGGAGAGTGCTAGCCTTGGTTTTCATTTTGATACTTAAATACATGCATGTAACGTACTTTGATCAAATTTACATCCTCCATTACTCTTTCTCCATCTCTCCCAATTAAAACAATTTTAATGGGCTTCATTATGTCTTCATATTTGCACATAACGTAAGAGTGCTTTGAGTCATTGTCTTTGGGCATTACCCTCTCCTTTCACTCTCCCTCCTTAGACAACTCTTCCCATTCCTGGTCATGTATGTAGCACCCATACAGCTGGTGTATAGTGGATGCCATGCTTGAAGATCCTTATTGAATTGCAGGTTTGGGAAACAACCGTACTGGAATGGATTTGCTGCCACTCTTGTCTTTAAGTACTGCAATATACAGAGAAGCTGGATCTCAGCCCTAGTGTCTCCCAGGCTCTGGTCCCACCCCACATGTGATGGACAGGTCTGGCCCCTTTGTACTGCAGGCTCCTGCTGCTGCTGACAAACTTGACTGACCTTTGCCCTCCACCTCATGGTGCTAACTCTTCCCAATCACCACCCCGGTTTTGGACAGTGGTCCCTTTTGTTTCTGAGAATTTGATGTTTCATGGCCTTCTTAGAATTGTAGGGCTCTCTGGGCCCAAAGCTACCTGGGCCTTCTTCCTAGGACAGTACCCCGAAGGTCAGCCTAGAGGAGAATGCTTCTTTCTTTCTAATGTTTTCCTTTGGCGTTATCTCTGGGAAACTTTATTAACTAGCTTGTGACCTTCTGCTACCGTCTTCTTACAATCTGAGACACTGAGTTCTGCTGCACCTGTTGGCCCCTTCAGCCTTCATGCTGCTGCCCTTGCCTAGCAGACCTCAGACCAAGGGTTCTTGAAGACGTTGGCAATGTCTAGGACCACAAGCCCTGGTCTATTCTCAGCTCTGACCACTCCCAGCCTGCTCTTTCCTATAAGGTGTTCAGAAAGAGGAAGGGTAGCAGAGAACATGTGAGGGACTTCCTGTTACCCATACCCAGGGCTGGAATGAGCCATGGAGACTATTCATTCGGTGTGCCCCTTATTTAGGGAACCCTAATTCCACCGTGTCATGCACTGAGTGGAGTGATGAATAAATTAGACAAGTTCCATTGAGGGAACATTCTAGAGGAGGAAACCTCTAACAAACACATGAACAGAGCACTAAATATAATATGTACAAAGGCATACGTCTTTTATTCTGTGTATATATAATGCATACTCCTATATTTATTTACTTATATAAATACAGAAATGCATATACATATATAATATTTTACTTATAGGGGCATAAAAATAAATTTTAATATGTGTATATATTTATTTAAATTCAATGATAAATGCTCAATAGAAAATCGAACCTGGAGAGGAAGAGCAAGGCAAAATTGGGTGTGTGTTTTGGAATGCAGGAGTGAGAAAAACCCTTCCTATGGAGAGGGTTTCTGAGCAAAGCTCACAGGATGTGGATTAGGAGCACCTGAGGCTCAAGGTGAAAATGTTCTGTGCATTTGCATTTGGAGAACTAAGAAGGCTAGGCTCTGGGGTGGAGTGGTTCACCTGAGTATGGAAAGTTTAGCAGTTCCCTAAAATCTAGCTGCTGTGGAAGAACTTACAGTTTTCTACTTACACCCATTTTCCCCTTTGAATAAAGTGAAAGTTGGGGATCAGAAAGAGAAAGGCTCATACTGGCTTCCCTATACTTCATGCAATTACAGGATGCTTTACATTTTCTCCATCTCTATTCCAGTCTTTGGAACCACATGAAATATTGTGTGTGTGTGTGTGCGCATCTGTGGCTTGAACTTGGGGTCTGGACATTGTTTCTGAGCTTTTTTGCTTCAGACTAGTGCTCTTATCACTTAAGCCACAGCTCACTTCCATTGTGGGGGGTATTTTTTGAGTAACATATTGGGAATAAGAATCTCAAAGTCTTTCCTGCCTGAGCTGACTTTGAACCATGATTCTCAAGTCTTAGCTTCCTGAGTAGCTGGAATTACAGGCTTGAGCAAACAGCACCGGACAAAAATGTTCATTTTTGATGATGGCCAGATTTAATCGAAACTTTTCTCTCCCTCCCTCCCTCCTCGCCACCCCCCCTCGTTAGAACTGTGTGGGATTGGCGCAACAGGTATATGATTTACTCTGCTGTCTGGCACTAGGGGAACAGTCCACACTGGGCTGTCTCAGGAAGAGTAACGCAGTTCCAATAGTCACCAGTAGACTAGATGTCACGAGATCAAGAGTTCTCTTCAACATAGCTAGGCCACACTGTTAGCCTCCATGGTTTTGGATTTCTTAAGGTCCTCATCCCTTTCTCCCACCCCTCAAAAAAAAAAAAAAAAATTCCTGGCCTGGAGCCAGGAACTCATGCCTAAAATCTTAGCTACTCTGGATGCTGAGATCTGAGGAACAAGGTTTGAAGCTATCCCGGGCAGGAAAGTCTTCTCCAATGAATCACCCAAAAAGCCAGAAGCAGAGCTATGTGGTTCAAATGGTAGAGCACTACCCTTGAGAAAAAAAAAAAATCTCAGGGACAACAACCCAGGCCCTGAGTCAAAGCCTCAGGATCAGCACACATACCTACCAACATTAAAGACAAATCCCTGCATTTCACACAGTTCTCAGGCGCTTGCGATCCAGAACCCCACTTTGCCACCCCACACACTGGATCTGTGGCAACCTGTGCCCTAATCCGGCACAGACAGGGGTAGGGAGCCAGGTGTTTCCCTCCTGACCCTGGAGGAGCAGGCCACCTCAGGCTCACCCCACCTCCCGCACCCAGAGGTGGCTGCACTTCTGGGGGCAGAGGAACCTGGGGAAGGGCAGGGAAGAGGGGGAGCCCTTCTGCCGGGTGTCCGCCCAGCCCAGGTGTCCTC
>NW_012267292.1:1632314-1681899 GCF_000151885.1 Dipodomys ordii
GTTGGGGTGGCGCCGGGGAGGGTGGTGCGCTTGGGGCGCCCGAGTTGTTGCTCAGGTAACCGAGTCGGCCGGGCCCGCGAGCACTCTCCGGGTGTTTGTGTGCGGGAGCCCTTGTGGGAGAACCTCCGCGCGCGAGCGCGGGGCCTTCACGCAGCTCCCAGGTCCCTCGGCCAGCCAGGGCTCGCGCCGCAGCCCCGGGGAGGCGGGCGGAGGTCGATCCGGCGTGCGGGAGTTCGAGATCCCCGGTTCTTGGGCCTTGGTGGCCCGGCGGGGAGCGCCCTGACTTCGAAGGGCCGACTTAGCCCGGAGGTCTCAGTGGTGTGTGTGCGTGTGCCCGCTTCCATTCTGGGGTCTCCCCTCACCATGCCCTGGGCCCAGCGTTAGGACTCCACCCGAAGTGCAGATGGCCCGCGGGACCTGGATGTCAGTATTGCCGTTCCAGTCTTGGATATTCCACTCGAGCCCAAACCTTTCCGGGTTTCTTTTTCTTTTTTTTTTTTGCTGTTCCCATACCTAACGGGTAAGGATTCCCAGGCACACTCGGAATAGAACTTGAGGAAAGAGCAACTTCCCTGATGGCAGATGAACAACCCCGCTAGTAACCAGGTCCTGAGCCAGGCTTGAACCTGGCCCGTGAGTACCCGTCCCGGCCGGGCCGCGGACCGCTGCGCCGGCCCCACCGCCGCCCCCGTGGAGGACTGGGAATGTCAGCGCGCAGAGCCCGGACCTCCGACCTTTGGCTCTTCGGAGCGAATGTGTTGAGTCTTGCCAATGGAATGAGTTGGGGTGGGCCCTGCACCTGCTCATCCAATGGCCCACTTTCCACTCCAGCAACCGGATTGTAGGAGGCGGCTTTGAGGACAGCAAATCTCTTTGCTTTTGCAGTTAGGTTCCACTGACTCACCCTGCCCCACGGCTGAGTGTCGCAGAAATGTGGGAAAGGTTTTTCATTTGACTCTTTTGAAAAAAGCCTCTGTAACCCCTCTTTTAGTATTTTCATGTTAAAAAAAAAAAGAAACACCTCTCTTTAAAGCCAGCAAAAAGTGGGCTAGGTTACTATCTCAAATAATACTGGAGTGGAGGAACATAAGATTTTTTTGTAGTGCACTTAAAGTTATATAATTCCTTTAGAACAAACACTCGCCCAAAGAAAATAAACGTGGGAAGTCTTTATTTCATGATAATGGGGCATCCCCAGATAACCTATGGAGTCCTGAAACAGAATCACCTTTAAAATCCATGGGTTTCACGGTTTATGACATGAACATGTTTATAATTGAGTTATTTTGTCACTGTCACCTTAAAATAAACACAAGAGGGGCATTTCAGAAGCCAGCAAAACGGTGTCCCAGTCTAGTTAGAGAACTGAAAATAATTCTTTCTGGCCTGCTGATGTGTAACCAAAAGGTGCACTTGGTTGCCTTTTCCCAAAATTGGGGAGCATTGACTTGCCTTCAAAGGGAACCACAAAGGGAAACTAAAGAGACTTTGCTTGTGGATTTGATCGCAAAGCTATGGACATTTGACTCTTTTCTCCTGAAATTCACATCATCTGATTTGTTAGGATATCTTTGACCAAGAAATATAGACATACTGCTTTAACTTCTATTACTCTGAGTTGTTATTAGTTATCATTCCTTAATATTTTAAAGAAGCGTTCAGAAAATATCAGTGTGTTTTTAATTTCAGAAGAGAATTACAAGCTGAATAGTATTTTGTGTTAATATCGTAGGAAAGCAATGGCATTAGGTTTTAACTTTGTCTATTGATTGATTGATTGATTTAATTTAGTGTACTGCTTTCCTAGCAAAGGGTAGATAGGGTTGTGAAATTTCTGCTGTAGTTTATTATTGGGGTAATTGGACTGTTGGTTTATGGCTGAAATGACTGCTTTCTTTGTTCCTGGAGAATAGGTGGTATTTGCAATGTGCTTGAGAGAAAGTTGCTTTCTATTCCATACTGCAAAGGTTGATTATAAAAGTGGACTTTTCTAGTGTCTTTCCCCATGTGTCAATGAACAACTGGTGTGATGAATTTGCCATTGTTTGGTGTTTAAGTTGTGAATCACCCTGGTTCTGGGTTCTCACCGGCTGTTTCTGGCACAATGTATTCAGGAGACTACATATTATAAAACACAGCGTGCAGGACCTTTGTGTAAGATTACTGAAGGGACAAATGGGCTGGACAGTACGAATTCATCCAAGTTACTAGTAGATACTTACAAGTTATGTTAAGAAAACAAAGACAAATATTACTTCAGTTGAAATCACATTTGTATTATTAATTTCACTGAAATGATGACTTAGGACTTAAAGGCTATATGGGTAAGTTGTTTTTTTAGAAAAGAGGAGGTGTTTACACCAACAAGGCAGACCTGTTGTTTAGACAGTTTTAGAGCTTAGAATTGCCTAGTGTGAAATGTTATAATTGACAGAATATTCTAGAACACAGATAAAGGCCAATCACTTTTGGGTGAGGTTTTAAGGCCATGCTGTATCTGTTAATGTTAATTTATGTTTTATTATTTGTAGCATTCATCTGTCAATAGCTGTTGTGGAACTCTGGGCTGGATTTTGCATGTGCACTCTATGAATAAGGGACAGAAGGCTTAGAATTTTTTAGGATGGCAGTTAATTGCTTCTTTCTATGGAAAAAAAAAGACATGTGTGGAATAGGAAAGACTCCAGTGACAAAACAGCAGGTGAATTTAATCAAAACCTGTGTTCAAGTAGTTGGCTTATAGAAAAAAATCACTTATCTTCATGTAGCTAAACCTATTATTCATCTCTCTGCACAAACTTGTATTTAGTAAGTTAATAGAACAAGAAATACTTTGAAGAAAATAATTTAAATGGATGAATTTTTTAAAAATATATATTATTGTAAAGATACTGTACAGAGGGATTATAGTTACATGAGCAAGGTAATGAGTACATTTCCTATTAAGCATTGTTACTCCCTCTTTTGTTTTTTCCCATACCACCTTTTCCCTCCCCACTTCCCCAACTTCTCCCCCCCTCCACATTTAAAGTTTGTTTTCAACATACTGTCTCATTGTTATATCCTTATTTCAGCATTTTGTTATTTCCCTTCCCCTCCCCAAATTAGAAAAGTGTTTATACAAGATGCAGGACACCGGAATCAAATACAGTGTCAACAGGTGTTATACCATACGGGAAGAACATACAAAGAAACAAAAAATAACCTCACATAGTACATTATAAGCACATTAAAAAGAACAGCAAGAAAGATAAAATCTCTTGTGTCCCTATCTTGGGGTTCATTTCGCTTAGTATCAGGTTATATGGTCATATGTACATAGCTTTTGACTTCTTCTGCTTGTCCTAGACATATACTAGTTATTGCAGATAAGGGAAACCATGGGACCTATGTTTCTTTGGGTCTGCCTTACTTCACTTAATATAATTTTTTCCAAGTCTTTCCCTTTCCCAACAAATAGGGTAGTGTCATTCTTTCTGATGGAGGCATAGAATTCCATCATATATATATATATATATATATATATATATATATATATATCTCACATTTTCTTGATCAAAATGGGTGAATTTTTTGTGTGCGACAAAATCTCATTATGTAGCCCAAGTTGGCCATGAATTTATAATCCTCCTACTGTAGCCTCCCCCAGTGCTGGGATTACCAGTGTGTGTCCCTCTGCATGGCTCAAGATGGTAATTTAAGCTATTGTTATCTCTCATCAACTAACACAATATCAAGTATAGAGGCCTACACCTCTTAACAGTAACCAGCACTATCCTCAATTGTATTTTGTATGAAGCACTCGTGTTTAGATATTAAAGAAATAGTGATAACTATAACCATAGAGGGACATTTAGATTCCTAGAACATTTTTGCTTTTAAATGAATGGTCCTACATTCTTTGAAATGAGAACACCTGCAGTAATTGTTACATTAAATTTTACTAGTGAATTCCAGCTGTTTTAAAGAGATGTTGATTATGAATTACACCTTATTTATCTAAGAATGTCAAACTTAGGGGCTAAGGATTTCTCAATGTATATATCTAGGAAGCTAATTTTTTCGTAGTCATAAATTTTATTAGTAGGAGGAGTCAGACAGTTCTCTGCTATAAATCAAGTAACCCTATGCAACGATTTTTATTATTTCTCAGTGGTTGTGTCAGGGTGAGGAAGCATTTGATGTAAGGTATTTGTAGAGTGTTGTCCTCCCTCCCTGTGGCAGTTTGCAGGCCCTTGTAGGCCATGTCTCATGCCCTTCTCCCATGTACAGGGAGAACAGATTATTATTGGATGGCAATGAGACTCAGGATTGGTGTCAGCACCTACATGTATACAGGTCTGAGTATGGTGTCCTCTTTAATTTGGAACCGGGAAATGAAGTCATAACTTGTGTGTGCCCAAGTGTACATCCACAATTACTATAAGAAAGCACTTATTATAGGATATATTTATATACTATAATGACTGGTTTAAAGTTAGAGGCCTTTTGTGCTTTGTTATTAAATTTATGAATAATTTTTATTTATTTTTAGTTGATTCAAAGGTTTAAAAAGTGAGCAGAAAAAATTAATATCAGAATAGTGGCTACATGGAAGATGTGCAAATTTGAAAAATCATGTGGCTATCATTTAGAATTCAACTAAGTGAAAATGTTTACCAGGGAATTTATGTATGCATCGTTTAGTATTTTTCCATACTCTTTTATCCCCCATCTACATTTAAGCATGAGCCCTGTGGATTTTATGCGTTGCTTAATTATAGTGATTGGTTCCATTTATCTGTACTGTAGCTGCCCATATCTGGTCATTACATGACACAATGATAGCTTTGTGTATCTTTGTACATTTTCTTTGCTTAAAATATATTATTTTTGTGCCAGCACTGGAGCTTGAACCCAGGGCCTTACATTCTCCCTTAGCTTTTTCAGTCAAGACTGGTGCTCTACCAGCCATACTTCTACTTCTGGCTTTTTACTGGTAAATTAGTGATAAGAGTTCCTTGAGTTTGGCTTCCTCATATCTCAGCCTTCTGATGTTACAGATGTGAGCTACTGGCACCTGGCCTTAAAATATTGGAATGTTGGTTTTCTACTGCCTACATGTGAGGATGTAGCCTTACGCTCTTTTCTGCTTTTCATTTTTTCATGAATGCTTAGTGGAGGGTTCAGTTGCTGTGTGTGTGTGTGTGTGTGTGTGTGTGTGTGTTGTGGGGCAGTGCGTGTGTGTCAGTTTTGGGGCTTGAAATGTCCTTGAGCCTCTTTGTGCTCAAGGCTGCCATTCTACCACTTGAGTCACAGTGCCACTTCTAGTTTGTGAGTGATTAATTGGAGATATGAGTCTTATGGGGACTTTTCTGCCCAGGCTGGCTTTGAACCACTATCTTCAGATCTCAGCTTCCCGAGTAAGTAGGATTACAGGGGTGAGCCCCCAGCCCCCAGCTTCAGTTGCTTTTTATAAAGCTAATGATGCTGATTGTTTCTGGGGTTGGGTGTGCACATGCATGCTGTTAGTGGAGTTTGAACTCAGTTTCTTTTTTCTTTAAGGCTGGCACTCTACCACCTGAGGCATAGCTCCACTTCTAGCTTTTTACTGTTTGTTGGTCACAAGTGTCTCATGGACTTTCCTGCCTGAGTTGGCTTTGAACCTTGATCCTTGGATCTCAGCCTCCTGATTAACTAAGATTACAGATATGAGTCACTGGTGCTGGACTGGTAATTGCTTTTAAGAGTAATAATGCTCATAACTAGACTCCTGTGTGTGCTGTCGGACCTGGGATGACAAATGACAATTTCTATTTCTACCATGAGTCTGAAGACCCTTCCCCATGCATCTACATAAGCCTCTCTAGGGAAAGATGGATTTTTCTCAGCAGATAGAATCCTGGAGCTCTTAGATTTTATTACCATCTATCTAATCTTCTTCATCAGATGATGAGTGCCTACTGGCCAGGACCCTGTGGCTAATGAGCCAAATCCAATTATAAAAATATTCTCATCAAAATTATTTCTATTAAAAAAGTAAATCAAAAACTTTTAAAATCAAGTGTCAGAATACATTCTTCTTAGGTTCATTCCATTAGGCACCTTCCCAAGTTACAGATGCTTTCATGTAAATGCTTTAGTAGATCCTAATCCCACATCCACTAGACTTAGTGATGCTGATTTGAAAGGTTGCAATTGGTTTAGAGAAATCTGAAGTTCTGAAGCAAATCTGTAGAGATATGTCAGTTAAATCAAGAGTACTGATTCCATGAGTCTGGTGTCAGTGGTTCGGGTGTGTAAATCTACCTACTCAGGAGGCTGAGATCTGAGGATCATTGTTCAAAGCCAGACCAGGTAGGAAATCTGTGACTCATATCCAATTAACCAGCACACAACTGAAAGTGGAGTTGTGGCTCAGATGGTAGAGCACCAGCTTTGAATGAAAAAGCTAATGGATAGTGAGTTCCCAGGGCCCAAGTTTCAGGTCCCAGGACCAACATCCACCCCCCCTCCCCACACACACACATACAAATACACAAGTCTTGCTTCTCCATCTGCCTTTTACCCCTGTGCCTATCTAGTGTCCAGTGCCCAATAACCCAGGTGAGGAGCCCACCACTCCTACCTTCTTCCAGACAGAGCATAGTAAGGGCATCTGAAGTTGAGCATACACCTGGCATAGTAAGGGGATCTGGAACCTTCTGAGCCAGGAAAGGCAACTTTCCCTGATTCAGAATACCTTCTTCTGCTTATTTGTTAATTCTATTTGACTTTGACTTTCTCTTGTCAAAGATTGACAAGTAGAGTTGAGTGGGAAGAATGTTGGCTCAGGAATGAGAAGGTAGGGGCCCTGGTGCCAATTATGCAAGATTAAATTTACCCTTTGTGGGGAAGCCTGGGATCTTCCTGATGGGGGCTTCTGCTGGTGGATTCAGTCCTAAGTTGTCTAGTAGCACTCTCTGCAGGGTAGTGCATCTCTGTCAGGGCTGCACTATATGGGAGAGTGCCCAGCACACTTAACAGCAGCCTCAGTACAAGACAAGGAGGAACTAAAATCTTCACCTGCTTTACCTTTCAACCTAGGGTTTTCTCAGTCTCCCTGGATCACTACAGTTCCTGTCCAGAACTCTGCCCTCTGCCTCCTCCTTTCCCTCCTACCCTGCCCTGAAAGCCTTTTCTCCTTTCCTAGAATGGTTGATTAGTCCATTTTTTAGGTCATTGTAGATCTATCCTTCCAAGATGCCCAAGGGATGACTAGCTTGCTGGCATCTGCCCCTCCCATTGTTAAGCTTTTCTCTATCAGAATCCCTTCCTCAGAACATGACTTCCTATTGGCCTGTCCTCTCATGGAATTCTGAGCTCTGGCAGGCATCCATTTTATTTGTGTTTGTGTTATCTGAGGCATAGGGTCCACAGTTAAAATCCAGCCAGGCGAGCTCTACTTTTTGTCTTAGGGACTCGCATGCTATAAAATCATATGATTTAAACTCTTCCAGAATAAGATAGAACCCTCTTTCCAAAAATTGACTTTTTTCTTAAATTGCCTCTTAATCTTGTTTCTGCCAGACTACATGAGAACAGACACATCAGCTGGCACTGAACTATTTCTAACAGATAGGCTCTGGCAGCCCTCTTCCTTACAAATGAGAGGTGTTGGATGCTTTATTTTGAGAGCCATAAAGTGATGGTGATTTAAGAGGAGAAAAAGTCTTTCCCTCAGCTGAAAATCCCCGTTGGCAGTCTAGACTGATATTGGGGTGTGGAATTATCAGGGAGTTGGTTCTTTCTTCTGTTTCCTGGCCAGGGCCAATGAATTGCCTCCTTCCTCAGCATTGCCTCAGGAACGGGGATGGAAGGGACACAAGCTCTTTACGGTTCAGTGCAGATTACATATAGTCCTTCCCTCCGGTCACTTTGGCCTACTCATAATTACAAGTCTTTCCTTAAGAAGAGACTGGAACAGGGGAACAGAGCTATCTGCCAACATGATCTTATTTTCAACATGGTGAATTCTAAGAGGTACTATGGCACAAATGAGCTGGAGGGAGGTGGCAGGTGTCCACGGCAAGCTTGTGGTTCTTCTTCTTCCTGCCAGTGTCCTGAGAAGTCCCTCAGCTGTCTTGGGAAAATATGTCCCTGACAATTTCTAGTCTCTCCTGAAAAACAAACTGTCCTCAGTTTGTTCAGAAAGTAATGTACCAGACATCATCCAGGTTCCATGGTGTGGCTAATGGGTAGAGGTAATCTAATGTAGTCTGTTGGCAGCTGACATTTCTTTTTGCTTCTTTCATGTGTGTATGTGTCTAGTCCCTTTCTCTACATATTTGTATATGTTTATATAGACATCTGTCTATATATGAAAGAATATATATATAAATTGTACATATTTATCTATAAATACATATGTAAATATATAAATTATATATGATATATAACATATTACATATATAAATAGATAGGTATAGATATAGATACAGATATAGATATTTGTGCCAGTTTGGGGCTTGCTTAAACTCAGGACCTAGTCACTGTCCCTAAAAACTGACACAACCACTTGAGCCATTTTCACTTCTGGCCTTTGGCCAGTTAATTGGAGATAAGAGTCCACAGATTTGACTGCCTGAGCTGGCTACAAATTGTGATCCTTAGATCTCAGCCACCTAAATAGGATTACAAGCATGAGCCAGCATCACCCAGCTTGGTAGCTGGAATTTCTGATAACAGTCTCCATGCCAGTTCTGAGCATAGACATGGTACAGATATTCAGCCCTGCCCTGAGTCCACGGAGCAGACATTCCCCATCCATGCACATGGAGTAGTGACATTTAGACTGTCATCCCCAAGGCTTCCTGTCTGACACACCAAGGTGGTGGGTGGTGTGCTTTGCTTTTTACAGTGCCTCATACTTTTCATCTAGGCCACACCTACTTCTTGTTCATAGTGGGTGACAACTTGGACAGACAGGATAAGAGCATCCCCTAGACCAACCATGGGGGAAGTCAGAGTCTTCTGCCTTCCTGCTGCTTGTCAGAGTGGGGAGGCAGAGGGGACCTGGATCTGGACCAAAATGACAAGGAGCATCTATAAAGCACATCATCTTAATTGTTTCTTGGGGCCTTGAGTATCAGAACTAGAAGAAAAGACCTAGTGTACCGACTTTGCAGTTATATAAGTAGCTTGAGCAATTAAGTGGCTAACTAGTAAAATAAAGGCTAAGGAAATTGATGAGAAAACCAGTGTTTCCTCATAGTCTTGTTGTCTCATCTTCCCTCTCCCCCTTGTCTGTCTGTGTGTGTGTCTTGTATTTTGGTGAGGGGGAGACTTCCCATCACTTAGCAAAAAACAGATTCCTAAACCCATTCTAGCAGTACTTTTCCACACTTAATGCTTCCTAAGTTGTGTTAAAAAAAATCCTGAGGGGAGGGAGTGACAATTCTGAAAGTGTATAATTTTTGCAGGGGGTAATTAATATTTTAGTTTCTAAATATAGTTTTGTTGTCTAGAACCCTACTAATTAAGAGCAGAATGCACTAGTGTTCATTAAACAAACTATTAGGTTGTAGAGAGACAGGTTGACTGTAGTCAGAACCTCGACATTTGCCATTGAAATAGGTTCGTGCCAAGAGTCTCCCAACTGTCTGTCTGCTCTTCTGCCTTACTGCCTATAATTACTGTGTTGACTTGGGTTGGGGTGGAAGGGAAGTGTTTGCCTCCTACTTTGTGCCAAAGCCATTATTATGTCATGGTGATTACTGTCCTAACAACATCATTTTCATGGAGAATGCATTGTAGGCCTATTTTGATGTTTTCCAAATCATATGATTTGATTAAAAAGTTTTAATTGGACTGCTGAAGACTGAGAATTCCTTGTGCTATACAAACTATAAGTGGCTACCTTTTACCAATTGTAGATATGTTTGTTTGTGCTAGTACTGAGGCTTGGACTCAGGGCTTTGCATTCATATGTGGCTTTTTCAATTCAGGCTGGTACCCTATCACTTTAGCCACAGTTGCACTTCCAGCTTTTTGGTGGTTAATTGGAATTAAAGATTCTCATAGACTTTTCTGCGCTTGCTGGCTTTGAACTGTGATCCTCATATCTCAGTCTCCTGAGTTGCTAGGATTATAGGCATAAACAACCAGCCAGATGCTCACTTCTAGATATATTTGATACTGAAAGAAAATGTATAGAATGAAATGAGTGTGGGAATTTCAGAGAAGTAATGACCAATAATTTGGAGAGTTGACTGATGTCCATTTGGAACATTCCTTTATTGCCGATTTGTTTTTAACTTTACCATAATATTTCACCGTTATTTTTTGAATAATGCTATTTCTTCAGCTAGAAAACAAAAGCAAGCCTCAGAAGGGCCTTGCCTTCTGTGGTTTAGTCATTTGTGCAATACTTTCTTCTAGCTGACAGCATGGTACAGGCTGCCCTGGTTGGGGTGGCTTGACCTTTCACCAGGCCCAGGGAAGCTGTCACAATAACTGGTCTCTCCCACAAATCTTCAGTCTAGATTCCAGTGTTCCAACTTCTCATCTCTAGGCTTTATTGTGGCCCCAAGTGGAAGACGGAGCTTAGTTTCCTGGATTCCCTTTGCCAGAGCCTCTGCTGGCTTCTTGCAGGGTGGTTGATGACATTCTGTCATTCCTGAACCAGTCTACTTTCTCAGCAGCATTTTGCTACAGAAGCAATTTGCTTATAAGCATGATTGTGATTCCTTCCTTGTCCTCCAGCTTTCTCATGCCACCTTTTTGTCATAATACTAGGGCATTTCTAGTTGCATAAACAGATATGTGGTGTGTAGCAGGAGAGTTCCATATCCAGCAGTTGTGCATAGGACAAGCATTTATGAATTAATAGGAAGAGTCAAACGCAGACTCTCCCACCCCTCCAGCAACCGGTTGTGCCTTGATCCTGGCTTATGAATTAATAAACACTGCAAAGCCTCTTCTTTGTACTGGATGTGACTCAGCTCACAGTGTCTTTGCTGATACATTTAATGAAAGCACAGAGCTCTACTTTGCCCAGTAAATGAGCTTCCGTCAGAGCAGGAGCTTTGTAGAACCCTAACACAAATTTACTAATTGCAATTTCTTAGGATACTATTAAGCACCTCTGACTGGATTCTTTGAACTGCCCCTTCCCTTTGGGGTCATAGGCTCCATCGGTAGGATGGTACTTGATATTTGCGGGGGTCTTTTAAGGGTGGATGTCCTTCTTCAAGGATGTTCTGGAGAAGTGAGAGGAGAGCCTTGGGGCACTTCAGAAGCACTTGATGGATTATGATCCTCATGTCGCTTGTGCTCCTTGGGCCCACTGGTCCTTATTTGTATTAGTCAGCTTCCTGTTACTGTGACAAAAACGCCTGTGGTAATCAACTTATGAGGAAGAACGGTTTATTTTTGGTTCATAATGTCAGAGGTTTCAGCCCATAGTTGCTTGGCCTTCTTGCTCTTGGACCTGTGGCAACACATTACATAATGGTGGAGGAGTGTGTGGTGAAGGAGGCTGTAGCTAGGAAGCCATTAGAATCCCCAGTGACCTGACTTCCTCCCACTAGGCCCCACCCACCTCTTTCAGGTTCTAACACCTCTCAATAGAACCAAGTTGAGAACATCACATGGGCTTTACCAGGACCTTCAGGATCCATACTGTCCAAAGTGAGAAACCGTGGTCTCATCTTCCCTTTAAGTCCCGTGTATAAGCACCCCCACTAGCTTTGGGGATTCTAAGTGCTGAGATGTCCTGGGCATGCTCTTGGTATTCTCAGGGTCCAGGCACACACCACCTCCCTCAATCTATTGCTTTTCAACTTTACCTCACTGAAGCAAAATAATGTATTCCTGTTGATGTTTTAATTACCTGTGTAGAATCCTCTCATCTGTGATAACTAATTGTTATAAGTAACATAGGCAAAGGTGGAAGAATATAACTTCCCTTTCACAAACCCTCCCACCTTCCTTTCCTCCTTTCCACCTTTCTTCCCTTATACCCTCTCTCCCTCCCTTCCCCCTTCTTCACTTCCTTCTTTACTAGAGTTTGAACTTAGAGCCTTATGCTTGCTAGGCAAATATTCTATCTCTATATCTCTTGAGCCAAACCTTTAGCTTTTAGGTTTAGGGTTTTTTTTTGTTTGTTTTAGGTTTTTCTTCAGGTATTTTTAGGTCTGTGCTTGAACTGGCTTAGGACTGTAATCCTCCTATCTCCTCCTCCCATGTAGCTGGGTTTACAGGTTTAAACTACTACTGCATCTAGCTTATTCTTTGAGACAGGGTCACAGTGACATTTCTGCCCCTCTCACTTCCTCCAGACTAGGAAGCTCCTGCTCTGCCTTTTAAGTAGCTTGGATTATAGGTGTGTACTGTTACAGTCAGCTTAAAATTGTCTTTTCATTTTCTGAGTTCAAAATGATGCTGGATTCTTATAACAGAGATGAGACTTTACCTGAGGAGTTTAACGTGAAGTAATGGAAGGCTTGCCTTTAAGCTATGCTGGCTTTTATAATGCCTGTGAGGGGAGGTGGAGGATTGTGCACTCACTTGCATACTGTATTTATAATGTAGACTCTCATTGCCATGCAAACATGTTCTCATTTGTTTTAAAATGTGAAAGTGATACATGTTTTATGGTGTGTATGTGTATGCGCTGATACTGGAGTTTGAACTTAGGGCCTTACACTTTCACTTGGCTTTTTTTTTTTTTTAAATCAAGGCCATCACTTGGTGGTTTTTCGAAAAATAAGAGTCCCACAGACTTTTCTGCCCAGGCTGATTTGAATCTCCTCAGATCTCAGGATTAGTGGTATGAACCATTAGGCTCTGCTGCTAAGTAATTTTTTTTAAAAAGAATCTTTCCAAGGTTTTACTTGTGTCTCTCTTTCCTTTGGTGAGAGGGATTTGGGAGGCAGCCCTTGCTGCAAGAAGCTGCTGACACAGGGGACAGAGGGAAGGAGCGGTTTGTGGCTCCCCAGTCACTTCTGTGGTGAGAGTGTGGTCTGTGGAACGTGGGGTAGAAAGGCAAATGCATTCTTGCCCTTGAGAGCTGTGTCATGGGGAGGAGTTGGCTGGCCTCCTTGTTCCTCCTAAGGGCACTTACTTCGATTGCAGAGATTATGAGATAATTAGACCAGGAGAAAAGGAATCACGTAGCATGCCTAACACACGGGAGTTTCCTATTCTAGCTTTTCTCCCAACAGACCATCAGTCTGGATGAAGAATGTATAATCAGCATGAAGGTTAGCAGTAGACATTAATAAAAAAAAACATGCCCTATATTCATAAATTGCTTTTGGGCAGATGTTGTAGACACACAGCTTTGGAAAGGAGCCAGCTGGTGTGTAAGAGGCGATGTACTAGGGCTGAGGAGGTTGTTAGTGGTGTGGGCCTTTCTTACCACATTCCTCTCAAGCTGCCCTGGGACTCTGTTGGGACTCAAGGACCAAGTTTCTTCCCTCTGATTTGCAAGGTACCTGCCTGCCATCTTTTGCCCCCTAAAATAAGTATGAAATTAAACCTCAGTTTGGTTTGAACACAAATACAGTCAGCCAGTCTTGTCAGATCTATCCTTTTTGTTTTGTTTTTCTTTTCTGTGAGTAGTCTACACACCACAGGAAAAAATACATCAAAACCCAAACAAGAACAAAAAAAAAATGAAAACGAGATGATTTCCTCAAGTGTTACTGTCTGGGTGTTAGATCAAAACACTGAACCGTCTGTAAGTTCCCTGGGGAAAGGGATAAAGGAAGGACCCAAACTGAATGGATCAGAGGACATTTGTATATTTTGTGTATGGAGGTGAATCAGCAGATTAGCTGAGATAGGTCTCTTTATGTCACAGCTACAAGAGATTAAGAAGTTGGCCTGCCTATGTGTCTGAGACTCCTCTGTCCAGGAGGGAGGATGACCCCCCCATCTCCCCACTGGGCCGCCTCCTCTTGGACATGAACATCTGATGGCATGGTGACTTGGATTGCTGGTTTTAGATGAAGGACTTACCTTGTTACACTGAACTATGTTTTATGACGCAGCGTGTGCAAAAGGGCAGAATGCATTTACACGTCTTTCCTCTCTACAAGGAATGTAAGAAGCATTTAACCTGAAATTATGGTGTACTATGTTCACTTTCTAAGGGAGGCAGGGGAAACATCAGTTCCTGGCTATATTTGAAGATGTTCTCATTTGTGAATTTCAGGTCTCTATGTCAGTAATGGAAATAATCTCTTCAAAAATGCAAGCCCTATGAGTGGTCTGTTCCTGTCATAGTTTTGGCATTACATTGAACCAGTAATTTCACACATGCCAAGAAAATGACTATCAACTGCCTGGCAGGAGATTGTCTGTCATATGTTATGACAACTGTGTTTGGTGGCCCGGGTAATGTCGTCTCAAACAGTAGTAAAATGGTAGTAGTCATTCATGATCAAGCTGAGAAACAGAGAGGTTAAGTTTCCATAGTTTGAAAGCTTGATATCACCAGAATTGTTTGTACTTGGGGCGGGGGCAGACTATCAATTCTCTTGGATGGCATAATACTATGGTTTGGAGGTGTTATCCTAGATTTCATGTATTGGTTTATGGCATTTGGAGCAGCCTTTGGAGGGAATTAGGGTTAAATAAAGTCATAGGAGTGGGGGCCCCCAGGATGGCATTAGTGACTCTTTAAGAAGAGGAAGGAACTCAAGCTGGCATTTTCACTCCATCTCCATGAGCTGCTCTCCTTTGTGTTGAGATGTAGCCAATAAGCAGCAGATGCTGGTGCCATCACCTTGGACTTTGCAGCCTCCAGAGCTGTTGGTGTTAATTGAACCTATGTTATTTGTAAATTACCTGTCTGTTGGTAGTCAGTTACAGCATCAGAAAATGGATTAGGACAATTATCTCAGAGTTTCTCATCAGGATGAACTGCTGGGAACTTGTCTTGTTGGCTTTGTTCATGTGACTCTACCATGTTCCTTATGCCCAAGGGAGAGGTGAGGCCAAAGCTTGGCTTTTGTTAATGAAGTCAAGAGTAGACGAGCACCAGTCTGAGGCTACGGAGAGGACACAGGACAGGGCTGACCAGGCAAAGTAACGGAAGGAAACCTGGCTAGGCTGGTCAGGAATGCAACTCTTTGAATCTGAGAGGTAAGGCAGGCCTTGTCAGAATTTGTTCTAGGGGACAGCATGTGGCTTAGGTGCCAGAATACATGTCTTAGGGCCAAGTTGCAGTGGGCCTGGGGCAGGAGCAGTACTTGGCTTCATCCTGAAGAACTGTGGACTAGGGAGAGGTTTTTGAGCAGAGATTACTGGTAGACAAAGGTTGCTCTGAGTATATTTCAAGAGAGGAAGAGAAGAAGGAAGACAGGGTGAGGCCTAACTGGGACAGTTGAGGTGGCAGTGATCCTGTCCTGAAAGACAGGGGTTTGGTCTTGTGATCTCATCAAGAATGAGCAGGAATGGAGGTGCAACAGGGAAGATCCTGAGCCATGGAGGGAAGACCATAAGTGGGGTACATTCTAGCTTGGGGACTGGGCAGGGAGGAAAGGGTCCTGAGAGATTCATTTGCTTATTTGTTCACCTAATCTTGGCAGGCAGTGTGATGTGTACTAACAAGGGATATATCAGACATGACTATCCTCCAAGTGCTTCCATCTCCTCCCATCCAGGAAAGGAGGTCTGTGAGTGTGAGTAACCAGGGGGTTAGGAGACAGCAACAGGGAAAGGGAGAGAAGGAGGAGATCTAGGTCCAGGCTCCCTAGCAGCAATCAGCCTGTTATCATTGATGAGATCAGGCACAGCCTAACATCCTTGTACATGAGCCCAGTTTACTCCTTGCACTGACCTGTGGGTGGATTCTAGGAAACTTTTCATTTAAAAATGAGGACTGTGGGGTAGGAGAAATAATCAGCATGACCAAGGACAGCTAGATGACACATTAGCCTTGTGATGTAATCACAAAGCTGAGCCCTGTGCTTTTCCGGTATGCATGCAAAGGATCATGGGGTCCCTACAAGTCAAGTCTCTGGTCTATGTAGTAGGGAGAAGGCAGAGGAGGCCTGTCTGGACACAGTAGCAGCAGGAGGTAAGGCAGGCCCTGGGACAGTGATTGGGTTCTTGGGGGATATGGGCTTATAACTTCTCACTTCATTTTCAGAATTTCCCCTGAGAATGAATTTGTCCCATTCATCCGAGAGGATATTCAGAGGGTGAGCCAGCAGTATGCAGGGGGTGGTGACTAGGCCTTTGAGCACAGTGGTCTTCCTAACATGCACTGGGACATGCTCAGCGAGGGGTGAGGTGAAGTGTCCTGTGGCCTGCATGATTGTGTACATGAATAAAGCAAGAAAGAAGGCTGGGGATGGGCGATGTGTGGGTTGTGTTTTTGCTCGGTGTGCCTTATCCACAGTGAGACAAACATGCAATTAAGTGACTACCTAGGAATTTTTTTCTTTTATTTTTGGTGAAATCAATGTCACACTGTCCTTGGCACAGGAAGAAGAAGGAATAGTGTCTTGATCAGTCTTATGCCAAGTAAGGTTAGAGGGAGACAAGGTGACTGACTGAAGTGCTATGGCATTTTATGATGTGGATACTCAGGAAGGAGATTTCTCTGCTTTATGATAGAAACAGGAGTGAATCAGTGTTCTATCCTTTGGAAGAAAAATCTTCCTTTCCCATATCAATCTCACCAAATTGACTTGTTCCATTTTAACAGAAGTAGATAAAGAATTTTGTCAATATTCATCCTTCTTCTCTCTCCCCATTGTCTTGTTCCTCTTAGTAATGCTTACATCCCCAAAAAGAAATGGTGTTTTAATACATTTCTTTGTTTAAAACTGCGTGTTACTTATTTAAAGGAGTCATGATGGCATCTCACATATGCATATATCATACTTCAGTCAGATTGACCACAATCATGAACTCATATATTCTTGTGGTCATAGTCATATTTTATGAGGGAAAACATATCACCTTTGTCTGAGCCTGGCTTACTTCACTGAATATGATGGTTTCTAAATGGCATGATTTCATTCTTTATGGCTGAATAATTCCATTGTGTATATGTACCATATTTTCTTGATACATTCATTAGGTGTAGGACATCTGGCTTTTTTCCATGAACATGGGTAACTAAGTGCCTCTATTATATCCTGACTTGCATTCCTTCCAGCAAATGCCTAAGATTGGTATTGCTAGATCATTGGGTTCTGTTTTTCTATTTTTAGTTTTCCTAATTTTTAATTTAATTTTATTATTTTCTGTTTTTAGTTCTATTTTTAGTTTAGTTTAATCTCCATATGGATTTTCATGGTGAGTGCACTCTCCCACCAGAAATGTGGGTTCCTCTCCCCTCCATCCTCCCCAACATTTGTTATTTGTCATCTTATTGATGGCCATCCTGACTTGAAGTGAGGTGGGATCTCAGTGTCATTTGATTTGCATTTCCTATGTGACCAGTGATGTTGACCATTTCTTCATGTATTGGCCATTTGTATTAACTACTTTCAAGAATTGTCTGTTAGTTCATGAGAATTGTCTGGCAGTTCATTTTCCCATTTATTTATTGGGTTATTGATATATAAGGTGAGATTGAAAGGGGGGTTAGTTTTTTGAGGCTTCTGTGTATTCTAGCTACTGGACTGTCGACCTGGAACTTTTTTAGGACTTGACTACTTTGATGAAGTCCAAGGATCCACTTAAGTTTTGTGAGCTAGAAAAGGCCATTGAAGCATACTTTCTATGGGTTTCAGCACTCATCCTCCTATGCCAGTAGGTTTGTTTGAGGTGCCATGATGGTCCCCGTTTTGGAGAAGAGTACATTGAATCAAGAGATGGATCAGTGTCTCAGGGTTTCAGGGCCCATACCAATCCACTGGAAGTTTTATCCACTGACTCCACAAACTCCAATTGCAGTGGTGACAGTCTGGATCATAAGTAAAGCCAAGTGATTCCCTCATGTTCCACTCCAGTATGGCTTCTTTACAGTTGTGGATGCCCTAGCTGGAGCCCATGTGTGTTAGTGGCTCAGACATGATGAGAACATCATTGCCTTTATATGCTCCTACACAGACAGCAAGCTTCACAAAGCATAGCATGGTCACACAGACAGCAAGCTTCACAAATCATAGCATGGTCACAGAGGTAACTGATTAGAGAATAATGTAAGTAGTAGGTGTGTATCGCTACGTATCAAATTATCCTAAAATTAGATGCTTACGGCACGACTGGCTTTCTTGAATGGTTCTGATACAGGCTTCCTAAAGAGGTGGCATGATAACCCTTTCTGGCCCTGAACTGTGATCCTCCTCTTCTTACCCTCTCAAGTAGCTAGCATTATAGGCTAAAAAATGTCCGGGTTTTGTTTTTACTTTTATTTGATTATTTTTGTGCCTGTCCTGGGGCTTGAACTCAGGGCCAGGTTGCTGTCTCCGAGCTTTTGTCCTCAAGCCAACTTTGAGCCACAACTCCATTTCTGGATTTTTTAGTAGTTAGAGATCACAGTCTCTTGGACTTTCCTGCCTGGGCTGGCTTTGAACTGCAGTCCTCAGATCTTGACATCCTGAATAGGATTACAGGCACTCGGTGAAATGTCATTGTTTAATGTGCTTTATGTTTCATCCAGGTTGCTTAAGGAAAGGCAGTGGAGCCCTTGTCACTGTATTGAGCCACTTCCCTCCCTGGAGTGGGTTGCAGGTGGTCAGAAAGGCTTTGTGAGCTTTCACCTTGAGACAAAAGCCCTTCTGTAAAATACTCTGTGAGTCATTCATTTGGCTGTTTTGCAGTTACGTTACTGGGCTAGAAAAAAGTTTCCCTTTTTCATTGTTGATCAAAAAAACACATGAGATACTTAACACTTGTGTAAAAAGAAAATAATGATGATTTGGCAAATAGCAAAACTGAAAAAAAAGTAAAACTGAAAAAAAGACAAAGAATGTAAAGCCACATTTTAATTTTTTTTTTCATTCTCCTCATTCAACCAGTCATCTCCCATCTTGGGACAAACGCTAAATTAAAATTAAATAGGTATAATTGTCTCTGTGTTAGGTTTCTGCCACATTTCTCTATATATTGTAGGACTTTAAAAATGAGAGAATTCAGTTTAACTGATATACTACCATTGTAAAATTTATTTAATTGGCTCATAGTGTGGTCTGTGTGTGTGTGTGTGTGTGTGTGTATGTGTGTGTGTGTGTGTGTGTGTTTAGGTAGTACTGGGGATTAAGCTCAGGGTATCATGTATGCTAGGCAGGTGCTCTTACCACTTGAACCTACCCTTAATCCTTTTGTTAATTTTGAGACAGAGTATTAATTGTTTTAAGACTGCTTTTGCCTAGGCTGACCTTGAACTTGAGGACATCCTACCTCTACCTTCACAGTGGCTGGATGGAATTTCATGTGTAGACTAACCCATTTTGACTCATTTATATACATATATATGTGGATATATATATAAGCACTAATTAACTATGTGATATATATATGTATGTGTGTTTATGTGTGTATACATATATATGGAGAGAGAGAGAGAGAGAGAGCCCATAGTGTAGAAGCAGGGACAGATGGTTCAATAAGTAATTATGACAGGTACTGTCATAGAAATATGTACAAACTGCTAAACTGCTTCAGGAACACCCAGAGAAGAAGCAGCAATTAGTATGATTTGCTGGGTGGGGCTGATATGCCTGCTTGATTTTTTTTTTATGAAAGTTGTTCTCAGAAAATGATTTTGCTGAAGCAGTTCTTAAGTGTGACATTTTTTACAGGCTGATGGACCCAGCCAGACTGGAGAAGCTGTAAATATCCCACCAAGATTATCTCATGTAAATGGACAGATAAGCTTTATCCAACTTTGTTTTAATGCTGAAAAAGCAAAGGAAAAAATGGAGGAATGTACATATCTGTGAGGCTGTCAGGCTCTACATGGTTTTAAGAAGGTTGACCTGGAAGTAGAAGCATCAGGTGTGGCACAGGTGAGGGATCTCAGTGATAGTTCTCACAATACACACACACACACACACACACACACACACACACACACACACACACACAGCATCTCTAATGTCTACAGAACTCAAGAGACACACAGCAGTTAAAGAGCATGTAAAGCCAGGTGCCAGTGACTCCTGTAATCCTGCTACTCAGGAGGCTGGGATCTGAGGATCACGGTTCAAAGCCAGCTTAGGCAGGAAATTCCGAGAGACTCTTATCTCCAATAAATGACCAGAAAACCAGAAGTGACTCTGTGGCTTAAGTGGTAGAGTGCTAAGCCTTTAAGCTGAAGAGCTGAGGGACAGTGTCCAGGCCCAGAGTTCAAGCCCTACAATGGACCAAAAAAAAAAAAAAATAACATGTGAACTCATGGCCCTGAGTGTGTCCTGCTCCTCTCTGTCCCCTGCAGATCATGTTTATGTTCTTGTGTACATCCTGACCCTGCAGAAACATCCTATCTTAGCAACAGCAAACCCAAAAGGCAGCCCCATTGTCACTGACTGAATGAGGGTCTTGGAACTCATAGGATTACTTTTTGGCTTCATTTTATTGGACAGTATTTTTTTACATAAACATTTTCATTAACTTCTATTGAAAAAGTAATGTGGGTAAAGTTTTAATTCTGCACAATTGAGCAGATACCCTGTATTCAAGGATCATGCTATATCTATAGGGAATTTCAGACATGTATTCTGGGACACCAATGGTGTTTAGCATAGTTAGAAGCTAGAAGATAATAAGGACAAATACAAGAAAAAAATCCATTTGTCAGTTCTGGGGCTTGAACTCAGGACCTGGAAACTGTCCTTGAGCTCTTTTGCTCAAAGCTAGCACTCTACTACTTTGCATCACAGTGCCACTTCTGGTTTTTGAGTGGTTAATTGAAAATAAGAGTCTCAGTCTCACAGGGACTTTTCTGCCCAGGTTGGCTTCAAACTGGGATCCTCAGATCTCAGCCTCCTGAGTAGCTAGGATTACATGTGGGTTTTTTTGTTTGTTTTGTTTTTTAGACAAGGTCTTGTTACGTAGTTCAGGCTAGCCTCAAGCTCTCGATCTTCTTGCCTTCTGCCTCCTGAGAATTGGAATCATGAATGTGAACCCTCACACTTGGCCTAAAGTGGTTCTGGAAGCATGAAAAGCAGGTGGATTACTGCAGACTGGAGCTTACTCACCCATTGGGAGCACAGAGTGTGTGCCACTGCTCCAAACCAAGAAGGAATAAACTAGCTTTGCAGTTTGACTTGCTGTTCTTCTTAAACAGTTTATTTCTATGTGGTTGAAAAAGAAGTATACTGGATTTTTAACACTGCTTAAGTGAGGTATATTTATGTATAATAAACTTTCAACTGTTTAAAGCATACCATTTAATGAATCGCAAATTTGGTGTATGTTCAAACTCTTGAAATTATTGTCATGATCAATATACAGAAGGTTTTTACATGCCATCAAAATTTCTCACATGTTCTTGGGCAGTCCACCACTTTCTTTCCCTGCCCCACAGTCTATATATATGAGTGTGTGCATGTACATGTTTGTGTACATGTATTTACATGCATGTACATGTGTTTATATGTACGTGTAACACTGGTGTATATATGTGTACATGCATATTCATGTGTATGTGCAGGTGTGAATGTGTATATGTGCTTATATGTGCATGCATGTGTATTTGTGTGAATATGTGTGTGCATGTATGTGTGTATGTGTGTGGGGGCACATACATGCACACTCTGGGGTTCATTCCTCTTTATTGGTGGGTAGTATTCCATTTACCACAGCTTGTCTATTTTCCCATACATAGATATTTGGTTGGCTTCCAGATAGTGTGGGCATTCATGTACAGCCATGTAGCATACATACCTTTTCTTTGGGTAAGTACTTAGGAATGGACTGGGTCAATATATGTTTACTGTTTCAAAAAAACCACTGGGCTCATTTACCAGACACACCAGTTTATAAACTAGACATCTGCAGGCTAATCATTCACTATGTTGTAGTTAATGTTATTATTTAGTAACTCAACCTTCCTGAAGCATACAAACAGGTGAGAAGGTTGCATTCTGAGGAATGGCACCAGGGAGGTAGTCCAGGGTAATAGCATGCCCTGGAAGTGTTCCAGATGGGAGGTGGCGATCTTAAATTTGAGCTTGACAACACAAGGCCTTCATTGCCCTTTGTCTTTGTATCTGTGTTTATTTTGAAGGTGTGGTTTAACTTTTGGATTGAGACAAGATTTAAAGGGTGGACAGAACTAGTTATTTAATGGCATGGACAATGTTTTCTCCAGTGACTACTTGGGCTGTGACTTTGGGGATTTCACATGGTCTCTGCCCGGGAAGATCCACCTGGCTAGCTGGTAGGGCCTTCTAGTCTGCCCATCCCTTCTGAACCCAAGTTTTCCAGAGATGAACAAGATTTTAAAGTAAAAGAGATCAGATGGGCTGGTGGCACTTAAGGGGTAGCTAACAACCCATGATTGTATACAGCCAGCATTGTGACTTGCCCTTTGGGTTGTGATGCCTTTGTGTTTGTTGCAGTAGAAGCCTGAGTAAGCTTTTAACAATATCATTGTCTCTCCCAACTCAGATGGGAATCTACCCATCCTGAGGTTGTTGCTGATTGAACATTCCCATCCCAATACTTTCTTAAGGGGTGTCTTCTGTTTCTATACCCCATCTATTTACCTAAAGCCTATGTGTAGGCCCTGTATGCAAGAAGGTTAATAAAAACAGAAACAGAAAATGGGGAAGAGAGATAATAATGGCAAAAGCCAAGTGCTGTTTTGAGATTGAACATTAGTTTTGCCTTTGTATTTCTGAAAAGCAAAAGAGATAAAATAATTCCCTGGTGCTGTTATTGAAAGTGGGACTTGTACATTCCAGTTCCTGGCACTTAAAGGTAAATATTTGTAGTTGTTTATTCTGGTCACTGCTGTCTCCATCTATTTTCTTGTTTGCTGGAGGTGTTTGCATAGAAATCCCAGGCTTTGTGACCACTCCCACTGTGTGTGAGAGCATGTGAAGGGTGTCAGACAATGGGGGTAGTAGCAGGCATGAGGCCATGGTACTATGGGCACAGGGCACCTACTAATAAGAAGCCCAGCAGCAAAGCCAATAATGCAGCCTGTGACACCCAAGCAGCACTTCTGCTGATGTAACATAGTGCTAATTGCTATTTGCAGTCTCAAGAGTGAGCAAGTTCCCTGGGGCAGATGTGTGCAGCAAGGCAGAAAAGGGCTCCCAGGACACCAACTCCCAGCAATGTCCTAGTACGCTAGGCAGGATGGGACCAGGAAGACAGCAGGAAGAAGCAGTGGACCTGAGGTCCCAGGGACATGGACCGTGTTGAAGGCTGCAGTAAAATCCTATGACTTCAACACCAGCCACAGGTGGCTCTTAGATTCTCAAGAGGCCAAGAGCTGAGGATACCGGTTCAAAGCCAGCCTGGGCAGAAAAGTTCTTGACACTCTCCAGTTAACCATCAGAAAACCAGAAGTGGTACTGTGGCTCAAAATGGTAGAGTGCTAACCTTGAGCAAAAAAGGCTCAGAGACAGTGCTCAGGTCCTGAGTTCAAGCCCCACAACTGACAAAAACAACAACAACAAAAAAAAACCAACACTGTGACTTCAGGAGGTGACAGAAGATAGAAGAAGCTAGATGGTCAGTATCATCCATGCAGTGGGTCAGACCTCTGAAAGGACATCTGTGTCGTACAAATTTTGCAGAGGTTAAGTGAACACTGGTGCAGGTGTTTGTGGGAACTTTGTTTTTCCATTTCTCTAGGGTTAGTGCATTTACTTTTGCATGACCTAGTAGCTAATGATGTGCCTTTCACTTATTTGCCATTCATGTATCTTTCTTGGTAAGATTTCTATTAAAGTCTTTGGCCTCTTTAACTGCTTGTTTTCTTATATTCTGCCTTATGATTTTATCTAATGTGACTATAACTCCTAAGTCATAGATTTTCCCTTTTGTTTATTCCCAGTAGCTTGTGTTTTCATTGTTTTGTAGTATCTTGCGGAGAGTCCAAAGTTTTAAATCTTCAGTTCTTTTTGTGCCTAATGAATTAGACATGTGGTAGGTGCCATGTCTCACAACTCTAGTCTAATGCCAGACATTAAGATTTTCTTTTATTAGTAAGGTCTTAGATTTGTATTTTCGCATTTATATAAATGTTCCATTGTGAGTTAATTTTGGTATATGGATTGACTTTTGGTTCAGAGTTTTCTTTTTCTTGTTTCTTTGGCATAGAGTGTTCAGTCATTTGCAAACCATTCACTGAAAAAACTATCCTTTATCTGCTTAATGACCTTCACACCTTTGTAAAAATCAGTTGTCAGTTGATTATATGGCTGGCTTGCCTGCCTGCCTGCCTGCCTGCCTGCCTGCCTGCCTGCCTGCCTGCCTGCCTGCCTGCCTGCCTTTCCTCCCTCCTTCCCTCCCTTCCTTCCTTTATTTCTTCTTTCTGTGGGTGTCCATCCTGGGTACAAAACTCAGGGGCCTGAGTGCTGTCTCAAAGCATTTTTACTCGGGGCTAGCAATTTTCTTTTCAGGTCTTGGGGCTTGAATTCAGGGCCTGGGTACTATCCCTGAGCCTCTTTGTGCTCAAGGCTAGCACTCTATCACTTGAGCCACCGAACCACTTCTGTTTTTTTCTGAGTAGTTTATTGAGATAAGTGTCTTACAGACTTTCCTGCTGGGGATGGCTGTGAGCCACGATCCTCAAATCTCAGCCTTCTGAGTAGTTTAGGATTACAGATGTGAGCCACTGGCACTCGGCCTGGTTCCAGCTTTTAAATGATTAATTTGAGACAATTACACTTTACTGCCAAGGCTGGCCTTGAACTACAATCCTCAGATCTCAGACTCTTTAGTAGCTGGGATTACAGGTGGGAGCTACAAGTGCCCAGATCCATTTCTTGATTATTTATTACAAATACTATATTGTTTTAAATATTGTAACTCTGCAGTAAGTTGTCTTCTTTAAGGTTTGGAGTTTGAACTCAGGACTTTGTGATCACAGGGCTTGCTTGCTTAGCTGGAGCTTTACCATTTGAGATACCCTTCTAACTCTTTTTTGATGGTTATTTCAAAGATAGAGTCTAGTAAAGTTTCTACCTAGGCTGCATAGAACCAAGTCCCATTGGAGCACAACATGCTGAATAGTTACTATTATAAGCATAACCCCCTGGTGCAGACATGTTTTGTTTATAAGACAGGTTTTTCATTGTGTAGCCCAGGCTGGCATTAAACTGATATTCCTCCTCTTGCCTCAGCCTCTAGAGTACTGAGATTACAGCTGTGCTCATGCATGTAATCCTAGCAACTCAGGAAGCTGAGATCTTAGTATTTTAGTTTGAAGCCAGCCTGGGCAGGAAAGTCTGTGAGCCTCTTATCTCCAATAAACCACCCAAAATTTGGAAGTGGAGCTGTGGCTTAAGTGGTAGAGGGCTAGCTTTGGGCACAAAAGCTCAAGGATAATACCCAGGCCCAGAGTTCATTCCCTAGGACCAGAACAACAAAACAAAACTATAGTGTGATTTTTTTCCCAAAATTGATTTAAAAAAATCAAAATGGACTGTTCTTATTTGCTTACCTTTCATATAAATTACAAAATCAGCTTATCTACAAAATAATCATACTAAAATTTGACTGAAATTTTGTTAAATCTGTAAGTCAGTTTGAGACTTTAATATTATCTCTCTTACTCACTCTCTATATGTTTGTTTTTCTAGGTTTTCTTTTATTTCTATCAGTGCTTTATTATTTTCAACATACAAATCCCACCCATGTTGACTAGACTTACACCTAAAAATTTTATATTTGGGGCCATTTCAAAGTGGTATTTTATTTTTACCATTTAGAATTCTAATACCATATAAAATATTTTGCCATTTCTACATGATATTTACACGTTTTAGTTTCTAGTTAGCAATTGGTTAATATAGAGGTGCAGTTGATTTTGAGTACCCTTTGCCCTCATTGAAAATTTCAGATTATTCATATAAATATACAGAGGAAATAGTTATCAAAGAAAGTATAATGCATTTTGGAAGTACATACTGTTAATGTCTATTAGTAATTAGGGCATAGCTATTAATTAATTCCTTTCATGTGTTTTCTGGGCTTAGCCCTTATTTGAATAATCAGGATTACATAACTAAGGCTGCTGAAACTTGATGAATTTAAAGTGTGCACAGTATCTTTGACCCAACTTTGTCATCCATTTATCTTGATCTTTTCTCAGTCAATTAGTGAAGAATCTGTTTATTTACTTACTTATTTGTGGTAGGGCTTGAACTCAAGGCCTATGTACTTGCCCTTAGCTTTGTTGCTCAGGGCTGGCACTCTACCACTTGAGCCACAGCTCCACTTCGAGCTTTTTGTTGGTTGATGGAGATAGAAATCTCATGGACTTTTGCTTTGAACTGCCATCCTAAGATCTCAACTTCCTAAGTAGCTAGGATTACAGGCATGGACTACCAGTATTGGCTTCACTGTTTCATTATTGTTGTTGTTGTGTGTTTGTTTGATTTAAAGTAAGTTCATCTATGTTGTATTCATTTCTCACTGCTGGGTTAGGACACAGGGCAGGGCCTGGTGGTAATTTGAGAATGAGAACAGCTGAACCCTTCCTTACAGGACCCCAGGTATCTTTTCCCAGGAAAGCATTCCTCCAGGGTACTTCTGCCTACTCTAAACTGCGTGGGTGTCCCAGGCAGAGTATGAGCTCAGCATTCTCTGTTGCTTCTCTAACTGCCAATTATCCCCCAATTGAAATCTTCAGACCGTACGTGTTGAGAAATTTTTCTTCTGTTGTCTTAAAATTATAGTAATTTACATACTGTGAGCACTTTTTTGTTGTTTGTAAGAATGGAGCAGGGAAGAAGCTGGTCTGCTATTGCCTGGCTTGAGAAGCTGGAGTCAGGGACCCATCTAAAAATAGTCCAGATGTCTCTAGTGGGAGTGGAAGAGGCATTAGGAGTGACCATACATGGGCCGCTTGGTCCCCGCCTGCCTGGGCCTCTTCCTGTGCCCTCCCTCCTCCTGGGCCTGCTTCTCAATTCAACTAATCTCGGGGATCAGATTTACCCGCTTTGCTGTGAGTGTGTGTGTGTGGGAGTCTTTGAATATGGAGCTTCTAAATTTATTTATCACTTGATATGGGTATTTACGTCCTAGAATTTGTGGCGCTGGCACCCCAGCTCGGGCACTGTGTTTTTAGTGCAGTTAATGATTGAAGTCTAGGAGTCTCCAGGGAACCAGCTGCTGATCTGATGGATCTTTCTGGCTGATCTCACTGCAACACAAAGATCTGTAAATGCTGTGAATCTGATCTGTCCACAAATACATCCTCCTTGCGTCCTGTGTTCCTCAGCGGCACTTTGGAATACAGCATGGAGTTCAGCAAGTACTTCTAGAGACTGGGCTACAAAGGAGATAGTGTCTGTGTCTTACCATCATCTGCTAGCTCTTAAGTGTTCTCACCTGGCAGGTTCTGGACTTCTGCCTTCTTAGTGGTGGGCTCTGAATTCTCACAGTAGCCCTGCAAGAGACTTGTTCCCTTACCTGCATCTGACAGTTCAGAAGCTTCAATGGAGAATGAATGAATGAATGAGTGACCAGTTCTGGTTTTCCATTCTGAATATTCCTCCCTTTTTCTGATGGCCATTACACACACACACACACACTTAGATCACTGAGGTAGATTAGCCAGGGTCACATACCTTCTTCCTGTTTTAAGTTAAGAGATTCCTGACCAACTGGAAATAAAGGCTGCATAAAATAATGATACTAATTATTATTTTATCTAGGGGAAAAAAGAGAATAATTTCACCTTTATTATACATTAAAAAATTTTAATGTGCCAGGTGCCAGTGGCTCACACCTATAATCCTAGCTACTTGGTAGGCTGAGATCTGAGGATCACAGTTCAAAGCCCGCCTAGGCAAGGAAAGTCTGTGAGAGTCTTATCTCCAGTTAACCATCAACATTGTGGCTCAAGTGTACAGCACTAGTCTTGAGCTGAAGAGCTAAGAGACAGCACCCAGGCCCAGAGCTCAAGCCCCACAACCGACAAAAAAATATGTTTATCATTTTTGTTTTAAAAATAATTAAGATGATGTTAAGCAAAATGAACCCCAAGATAAGGACACAAGTGGTTTTTGCTTTCTTGCTATTGTTTCTAACATATTTATAAGGTGATTTTTTGTTGCTTTGTATGTCCCTTCCCCACGGTATAACCCCTGTTTTCTCACTGTATTTGATGTTGGTATAATTTAGGGAGGGGAAGGGAAAAAACAGAGATACAGGTATACCCATTGCAACAATGAGATGTACAAGATGCTATGTTGAAAATGAACTTTACAACTTTGGTCGGGAGGTGGAGGTGTGGGGGAGGAGAGGGTGTATGAGATGGGAGGGCAGGGATGGTAGGAGGAGGCAACAATGCTTGAGAAGAAATGTACTCATTACCTTGATCATGTAAATGTAACCCCCCTGTACAATAAAAAAACTTACTAAAAATTTAAAAAAATGGGAAAAATATAAAAAGATACTTCATTGGGTGCTAGTTACTACTTGGGAGGCTGAGATATGAGGATTGAGGTACGAAGCCAGCCTTGCAGGAAAGTCTGAGACTCTTACTGCCAGTTAAACACCAAAAAGCCAGAAAGCGAGCTGTAGCTCAAGTGGCAAGATGCTAGCGTTGAGTCGAGTCTTAACATACAACATCGAGGCCCTGAGTTCAAGCCCCAGTACAAAGAAAGCCAACCTATTTCCAATAAAGTTTCCTAAGTTGTTCTTGAAAGTTTAACTTACATACACCAAGTAACTAGTGTAGATGTACAGATAGACAACTGACACAGGCAGATAGGCAGGCAGGTAGGCAGACACAGACAGATCTGGAGGGCAAGAGAAATGAAGTGAGGACAAAATGCAGAGAGGTTAGGCATGAGGATGTGGCTCCCTGCTTGTGGGTTTAAGTATCATATGCAACTTTTGCCACTATGATTGTGTAGATAAACAGTCTCATCTTCATTTCTTAATGTTGTATTTTTATTTTTGAAAAAAAAATTTAACCAGTACTGTGACTTTCTTTGGTTTGCTTGCTCACTCAAAGCTGACACTGTACCACGTGGGCCAAGCTTCCGCCTGGACTTCATATTGTGAAACAACATCAGATTTGCAGAAAAGTTACCTGATTAAAGAGTGCTGCTCTTCTTTCAGATACCCCTGTTGACATGGACATTGCTCAGTTCTCTCTCCTTTCCTAAAGTCACATGGAGTCAGTTCACATGCATGAGCATATGCACACAGACTCACAGATGCACATTTCTCTGGAAGAGCAAGATATGCATATTCATGAGCTCACCCTCCCACCTCCCAGTCCGACTCTGCTCCTCCCAGCCTTCCCACACTTCTTATTTATAACTCATTCGCAGGCACTGACAGACCTGGCTCCCAGCCCTTCAATAAAGTCATGAGTTTGCTCAGTCCTGTATGTGATGACCAGCTTCACAGTCAGGCCAACCGTGGCTCAGCCCCTCTCTAAATCAGGGCTTCTCAGAGTAAAGGAAATTCAGAAAGGATGGGAAGGAAGTGCCTTTTAAAGAAAGGTTGATTCTCCTGTAGAAGCAATGAAGCACTCATATATGAAGATTTTTGAAATTTCCTTTGGGACACTGAAGTAGGAAAACATATGCTGAAATAGACATTCTGTTTCCACAGTAAAAATATGACTAGCTTTGTTGAGATGCACAGGATAGAGACGTATCTGTGAGCATTACTGGCTCAAACCCCAGTACCTACCAGCGTCTCTAGGGCTGTGGGAAGCTTAATAGATCCTTCCTGCAGAAATTGTGCTGGGGAAACTGTGGGAAAGGTGGGTGGGCCTCACATCCAGTGGAGGTTTGGTCTGGGGGTGTTGCAGCCATGTGAAGGCAGATGCTGTCTTGTCCACTGACACTGAATAATCCTAGGCTTAGGGTTGAGACCCAGGGTACTGACTTCATACAGTAGGGAAGTGTCAGAGGTGGCTCTTGGCAGTGTGATTGACCCTCAGCTTTGTAAGAGCTGAACCAGTGTGCAGTTGGCTCAATTTCACATTGGCTTGGACCCCACAGTATGTGGCCATCAGAGAATGAGAGAAAGGGGCATCCGTGGGCCTTGTCAATAGGAATTTGCTCTGGTCCTGGAAAGGATGCCCAGACTGGATTCCAATCTCTGAGTTGTAGCTTTTGCATGCACTATGGCATACTGCCTGCCTCAGTCCTCTCTGTGTGAGTACCATGAGGAATCCCAGGATTTTCTTCACTTTGGTGCCTTCCACAGTTGTTAATCTTACCCAGCCAAATCTTGACTCTTTTACTTCTAAACCTCAGGAAACTAATCCCCCTTTGAGGTAAAGGTCAGGCCCTTGGTAGGGTGGGGGAGAGGGCTGGGTGTCCTCCTCTGTCTGACTGGGAGCTCTTAAGAGCCTAGCTATGGCAGAGTGTGGTTCCTTCCCTTTAGCAAGAAGTGACGTAAACATTTCCTTTCCCTTACAGCCACCTGAAAATGTCTCCCTTCCTGTTCACCTCCTCCCCCTGGCCAGCTGGCTTGTACCTTATCTCCTTCCACACCTGACCTCTCTGCTGTAGTCCCTTACCCCTGGCCAGCATTTACTGTAGGTGTGACTGTATCTCCTTGCCATTCACCTGTCCACCTATGTTGGTCCTTGGCTTTCTGAAGATATTCCTTAAAGCTCCCAACTGGTTTGGTGGCCAGGTGCCAGTTGCTCATGCCTGAAATCCTAGCTATGTAGGAGCTGAAATCTAAGTATCATGGTTCGAAGCCAGTCTGGACAGGCAAACCTGAGATGCTCTTATCGCTAATTAGCCAGCAAATGCCAGAAGTGAAGTATGGCTCAAGTGGTAGCATAAAACTCTGAGCTCAAGCCTCAGTAGAATATTGTGTGCACACAACACCCAGCCTAGAGTGGGTATGACCTGTTATATGTGGGGCCTACTCTACCTTACATCCTGAGTTTCACCTGGGTTTACATCCTGAGTTTCACCTGTTCCATCTGGGTCCTTAACAGGAAACCACTGGAGAGTAACTCCCTTTCCTGGAAGCTCACATCATTATCTTTCCTTGGAGCCCCAGGGCCTGGGGTTGAGGCTGAAGCAAGACAGAGTACTGGGTCTATAGTAGTGACTCATTGGAATTTAAGCGCCTCACATGGGCTTATAATGTGTTACAGAGTTTGTGTGCTTCATCCAACCAACTCTGTATTAAAGAAAATAGAGTTGGGCCCAGTGACTCACGCCTCTTATCCTAGCTACTCATGAGACTGAGATCTGAGGATTGTGGTTTGAAGCCAGCACAGGCAGGAAAGTCAATGAGATACTTATCACTAGTGAACTACTCAAAAAAGTCAGAAATGTTGCTGTGGCTCAAGTGGTGGAGTGCTTGCCTAGAGAAAAAGAAACTCAGGAACAGCGCCCACGCCCAGACTTCAAGCCTCAGGACCAGAAAAAAAAAATCCCTCAGATTCCTGTCTCACTGTAACCAGTGGAGTCATACCATGTACAATATACCATCGGACATCTTCATTTCTTGATTCTTGTTTCTTCACACAAGTATTTATCACAGTAAGCTTTCATTTGGAGAATTTAAAGGACATTTTGTAGAGAAAAGAATGGAGTTCTTTGCTATCAAAGACTAACTAAAAGAGATGCTAAGTGCCTCTTTACTAAAATAGATGCCACAAACCCCAGCTGAGTAGGGAAGAGAGACGCCTCAGCAGTGAGTCAGGTTTTTAAAACATTCCTTTCCAGTCAGGCACTGGTGGCTTGCATGTAATCCTAGCTACTCAGGAGGCTGAGATCTGAGGATGGCAGGTCAAAGCCAGCCAAGGCAGGAAAGTCCATGAGGCTATTATCTCCAATTAACCACCAGAAAACCAGAAGTGGGCTGTGGCTCAAAGTGGTCCAGCCTTCAGCATCAAAGCTCAGGAACAGTGCCCAGTCCCTGAGTTCAAGCCTTATAACCAAAAAAAAAAAAAATCCTTTCCAGAAAAAAAGAGCCTTGTGTTTTTCACTCTGAAGTGGAAGTTGGAATTGCCAGCCTTCTGCTTGGTTCTGTGGGATGCTGATTCCAGAGGGCTCATTTGGCTGTCTGTGGACTATGAGTAGGACATGTCCAGGAAGCCCATGCTGCCTGGGACCCTATTTGGGAGGAAGTTTCTCATGACACCTCTGATGATTGAGAAAATCCACATCTGTGATGCGGTAGCTTGTGAGCCAATGTGCTCCTATGTGATATGCATGCTTGCATCACTTTCCTGTGGGTACTTCTTTTTATTATTATCCTTACATAAGGTTTTGACCCCCTACCGTCACCCCCATTCTCCATCTCTCCCAACCCCACCAAAGCTTTCAGTTTGCCTAGTTCTGTTTTCACATATGTGCATTAAATATTATGATTGCATTTTACCCCCCTTTTCTCTCTCTACTCATTTTCAAACCTCCCCTTGGCCTTACCCGTGCACCTCCCCCCCGCCACCATAACATGTTCCAGCTTTCTGGTATTCATTATAAGGATGTGGGGTGAAGGAACCCTCTTATACTGTTGGTGGGAACATATTCTGGTGCAACCAGTTATGGAAGGCAGTTTGGAGATTCCTCACAAAACTAAACATAGAAACTACCCTGTGATATAGTGATATCACTCGCACACTTATCTAAAAGATTATGTTAGGATACAGTAAACAGTTGCACACCCATGTTCACTGTGATACTATTCATAATAGGATGCAGCCCAGATGTTCTTCAGTGGATAAATCCAGTGAACAAATAGATCAAGAGTATGTGATATATATACATATATATAATATATTATGTATTTAATATATAGAATATGAATGCATGTATGCATGTGTGTATATGTACATGTGTATATGAATGCCATTCTTAGGGCTTGAACTCAGGGCCTGGGCACTGTCCCTGAGCTTGCTCAAGAATAGTGTTACAGCTCCATTTCTGGCTTTTTGATGCTTAATTGGAGATAAGAGTCTCACAAACTTTCCTACCCAGGCTGGCTTCCAATCATGATCTCAGGCTCCTGAGTAGCTGTGATTATAGGCCTGAGCCACTGGTTCCCAGCTTGGGTATTTTATATGTAAAAGATCTTCCCTTTCTTGTAAGGCAGCCTGTTGGTCTGGTAGGTCTTGTACTCACCTTCTCCATCCCTACAGATCTGCTATGCAAAGTGAGTTTAAGGGGCCAGAGAACACTAAAGAAATATATCACCCTATTGGGCTACAGGGCCAGAGCTGAGCAGGTGACTGTTGGCCTAGTCCCATGAGGTCTGGGAGCAATGAAAAAGAAAAACATAATTGCAAAAAGGGAAATTCTAAGCTTAGACACTGAGGTCTTTCTTTCCTTTCATATAGCATTCCTGGTAGAGAAGGGAATAAAATAGATTCCAGTGGACTTGGGTTTCACATTTGTGTGTCTTGGTTAGTCTTGTTCATGTATATTCATAATATCTCACTGAGTTCACTTTGCTGGCAGAGAGCAGAGTGTCTTGGGGTCCTGCCAGTCAGTCCCCTTTGCTCTAGCCAAACTCAGCACCTTTCCCTTCTTCCTTGCTGGCCTCCTCCAGCTCTCTGAACATGTGGGGTAGAGGAAGTTTTTTTCTTATCTCCTGAGAAAGTTGGGACTCAAGCAGTGAAGCATCAAATGCACCACCAGATTGTATTTATTTTAATACATTAACGACAGTGTTTTTTATTTCAGGCAAAGCCATGTAATGAAAATTCAGACCTTCAAATCAAGTTAAATGACTGGTAGTCAGAGGAGAATTTGTGTGTGTGGGGGGGGGGAGAGATGGTCAGGGGGAGGCAGGTACCACTAACCAGCCTTGAACTCAGGGCCTGGACACTGTTCCTTAGCTTTTTAAAATCAAGGCTGGCACTCTACTACTTGAGCCATAGATATACTTCTGGCCTTTTAGTGATTAATTAGAGATAAAAATCTCTCACAGACTTTCCTACCCAGGCTGGCTTCAAGCTGCAATCTTCAGAATAGCTACAATTATAGGTGTGAGCCTTCAGTATCGGCTAAGGATTCTTTTTACTCTTGTTTGTCAGAATATTGCTGTTATATCTTATGTTTTAAAACATGACTGGTTACCAAATAAAAGGTTTGCACTCAGGCTTTCTAGAATAAGTGTGTTGTTTGGACAGAAGATCCTCTGGACTTAGAATTCCACTATTAAGTTGCTTTTTTCCTGAGCAGCCTCTGCTATGTGAATAGGAGAGACTGGTATGAAGCTGGTGCAGGAAGGTGTGCTTCTTGAGATCTCAGTTGGGCCTTTCAGCCTGTGCCTTCTGAAGTTGTCACACATATGAAGGAGAGCTGTTTTCTACACTCAGCATCAGACATTCACCCAGAGTGACACTGTTCTGCCCGCTTTGCACAGATAATGAATAGTCCCAAATTGCCTAATTTGGTTGAATGCAAAAGATTCGGGAGAAGGTGATTGTGGTGACTATGGAACAAATAGGTGGAGACAGACTCGAGCAACACTGCTGAGTTATAGCAGTGACAAGGACTATTGCAAATAGTACCATCCTCAGGCCTGGGATAGGATGCAGGGACAGGAAGGGACAGTGAATGCTACTCACTAGCTGAGATACAGCGAGGGCAGTGCAGTGTGTTTGGGAGGGAAGCTGTTGAAGGAAGTTAATTGTGTGAGAGGTTATAGAGCAGAGGGAGGCAAAAGACCAACAGTAGGCTAAGGGGGATATTCAGGGAGAGATGCTCTGCTGTGGAAATAGGAGAGGAGTCATTGTGAATGAGGACCTGATAATTGTGTGATGACAGAATTACCGGTAAGGGACAAGGAAAGGGGGTTTAGAACAAGTGGCTGAGGTGGGCTGCACCTAACCAGACACGAGTCCCATTTACTCCAGCTGGGGTTGCTACCACCAGAGAAAAGACTGCTGGGTACGTGAACCGTGGTGGCTCAGTGACACTCTTAAAAAGCAAAACCTAAAATAGGTTTTACAAGATGTTGCAATTCCAAGACCATTGAAATATTTAAGTATTTTGGGAATTGTGTTTGAGTATCAAAGTATTTAGGCTCATGAACTATTTTCAAATAAGTAAAATTAGTTTGTCTCTCTGGCAAAGCCTGTCCTTCAGTTTTAGACTCTTGATTTTTAAATGCCAGTTCGATCTAGCCACCATAAATATGTGACAGATGCAGCTGCCCAGCCACTCTGACAGGCAGGAGCTGGTGAGAGTGGGGAGATGTTCAGTCTGAAAGGAGACGCCCATGCCAGGAGGTGAGTGAGCCCAGCCTTTCACGGTCTGATGTCGGCAAGAATTTTCTCAGAGATGCCATTGGGCTTCTCTTTTTTGGTGACCGAGAAATGTTAAATAGAAGTGTCCGCTATCTTGCCCGAATACCATTGTCACAAGCTAATGTATAATTAAACATGGACAAAGTACTTTATATATTGGGTGGCTTTTCAATTAGATTTGGCTTTTATTCCAAAAAGAACGTTGTTGTCACCGTGACTGCTGTCATCATGGTGAGTGAGGCGTTGCACATTCAGCTGTGCAGAGCGTAGGTGACTGGCCCTGTGCTGCCATCCCACTTCCTGCATGCCTGTGTGGTGGTAGCTGCCCTAGCTCACTAGCCAGCTCTGGGCTTCCGTTTCAACAAGTAGAGATTCTACTTGGATACTGCAGGTGAGAACACCTGCATAGCATTTTTCTATGTGTGTGCTGGTAGTGGGCCTTAAACTCAGAGCCTAGATCTCTTATTTGGCTTTTTCACTCAAGGCGGGTGCTCTGCTCCTCAAGCGACATCTCCATGTCTGGATTTTTGCTGCTTACTTGGAGATATAATTCTCAAGGAATTGCTTGCCTGGGCTGGCTTTGAACCTTAATCCTCAAATCTCAGCTTCCTGAATAGCTAAGATTACAGGCATGAGCCTCTAGTGCCCAGGTTAGTACAGGATTTTTTTTGTGTGTGTGAGATTCTATTGGTCCAACTTTGTAGCCCATTGCATGTCTGATATTTTAGGATGTGGAATGAAATTTGGGAGGTACTCAGATTAGTTTCTTTCCTCTGTGTGTGTGTGTGTGTTATCAGTAACTTGAATGTTCTAGATTCTTTATGCAAGCGTTTACTTGTATAACTTGAAGCATTAAAACAGGAAAAGGTATTTATAAGTCTAATATTTTAAAATACTTTGTGATTCTGGCTCCTTTGGAGTGAGAGCAATAGAGAAATGCAGGTAAGAATACTGTCTTGGGACTAGATTGCTTAGGACTAAATGTACCTCCTCTGAACTGCTAGACCTTGCCACCTTGTTCCCCAGCTCAGTTCCATCCTCTTCAAAATTGGGCTAACCATACCTTGTTGGAAACAGCCCAAACCTGAATGGTCTTTCATTCCTGGAAACCTTCTGTGTGTCCTGATTGGGCTAATGATGGCTCACTTCAGTTAAATGAGTTAGTTTATAATCTACATGTGTTTATTTAGCATTCTGTTAACTGGGAGCCTTGCCAACAATTTATTGTCTGGTTTTCATTCCAGTTTCTCAAAAGTCAACTGCAAGTTATAAAGAATGCTGATAAAATCTCAGTGAACAGTTCTCCTCATGTTATCAGTTGGTTTTTTCTTCCCTAGTCATTTTCAGTTTCTTCTTCACCGTCTAGTAAACTGTAAATTGTTTGTTTATGATACTTGGCAACTCATGTTTATTTTCCTTAAGTATTTGGCTTTTTATGAAAATAATACTGTTTTTCTTTACATCCATTTCTTCCTGAAGAGGTTATATGCTCTATAAAGCTTTTGATGCCCTCTAGAGGTACAGATTTGTTTCTCTGCCCATTACATAATTAAAAAGCAGGAAAGTGTTCAAAGCAGACATAAGTTTATTTGAAAGTGAAAGTATAGACTCTCCCTAGAGAGAGGTTCCAGAGCTGATGGAGTTCTTATGGCTCCTGCAATACCTCCTCCCCTGGCTTTGCCCTGATTATTTGATGACTTTTGCATGTATTGACAAGCTCTTCTTACTGGTTGAGCAGGAACTCAGGGCATTATAAGAAGAAAATTTGGCCAGGAGTCCAGGGGGTTATGGGAAGTAGCAGTGTCATGATGGGCCAGACATTGTCTGCCACATGTTATGTCTGTCATTTTCTTTTCTTTCCTTTTCTTTTTTGTTTTTGGGGTGCCAATTCTGGGGCTTCAACTCAGGCTCTTGAGCCACCACAGCTTCTCTTCTGGCTTTTTTGGTAGTTTAGTAGAGACAAGAATCTCACAGACTTTCCTGCCTGGGCTGGTTTAGAACCATAATCCTTTTTAAAAAATATATATTTTTTTGTTGTAAAGATACTGTACAGATGTGTTACAGTTACATGAGTAAGGTAATGAGTACAGTTCCTATGGAGCACTGTTACCCCCTCCTTTGTTTTTCCCTATTATCCCTTCCCTCCCCACCTCCCCAACTTCTCCCCCACCTCCACGTTGTAAAGTTCATTTTCAACATAGTGTCTTGAACATCTCATTGTTACAATGGGTCAGTCTATATCTTTGTTTCAGCATTTTGTTAATTCCCTTCCCCTCCCCAAATTAGAAAAATGTATATACAAGATGCAGGGCACCGGAACCAAATACAGTGAAAACAGCCTAGTGAGTAGCTAGGATTACAGGTGTGAGCCACCACCTCCTGGTTCTGTCATTTTCTATCCTTTTCTACCTAACCAAGGAGGCCTAATGCTCCCTTAGTTTTACATTTTGTCCTACAGGACAAAGATGAAACATTTTCTGCATTGGGACAGAGAGGAAATGTTTCTACCTTTCAGAGTTGTCTTTCTCTCTCAACTCTGCTGTAGTAGGCAGGAAATAGCTGTGGAGCAATATATAGTGAATCCTGGCTATGTCCAATGCAGTTGTATTATTGGACACAGGAATTGGAATTTATTCACATTTTATGTGTCATAAAATTTTCTCCTCTCCTCCCTTCTCCCACCTCTTCCCTTCCTTCCTCACATTTAAAAATTATGAAAAACTCTCTTAGCCTGGTTATGATTGTGAGTGGAATACATCTCTGTTTCCTAGACCATGTCCTTAAAGTTGAGAAATCAAGTCCAATCGATTACCTTATGCCTACTTTGAGGATATGTGTTCCTTGATATCTTCATTTTAGTCAATCCAGTATTTTAGACTTCCTGTTGTAGATAGGATGACAAATGCCTGCCACAACACCCAGGTTTTTCAGTTGAGAATGGATTCTTGCATACTTTTCTTCTAGAGCTGGCCTGGAACCGCTATTGTCCCAAATAGCTGGATGACAGGCATACACTACTGTATCAGCAAACTTCTCCGCCAAGGCAGGCTTCACACTTTGCTGCTCAACTTCTAACTAGCTAGGATTTTTTTTTCTTAATGGTTAACCTAACAGGTATAGGTTTGCATCTCATTATGGTTTTGATTTGTGTTTTCCATGATGAATGGTGATTTTGAACATATTTTCATACATCTGCTGCTCACTTGTATGACTTTGGAGAAACGTCTGTTATAGTTCTTTTTTTTTTAAATATATATGCTACAATTCTTTAAATACCTAAACTTCCTGTTACAGAAAGTAGGTTGAGGTTAGTTAAGTAGAACAAGCTTATAATATAGAACTCTTTTCCCAAAGACTTGTTCTCAAAGTATGCTCAGCCTCATCCACCTGATGCTTTTTAAATGTTGAGAAGGTACAGTCTTCTAGGAAGTCTGCGTTTATAAGAATTTCCTCAAGTACTAATAAAGAACACCAAAGCTTGGAACCAGGCAAGAACCTCCCCAGTGTGGAGACAGTCCAATATACTAGTCCTATATTGACTTGGGCAGCAGTAGGACCTGGACCACAAAGGAAGAATAGGATCTAAGCTGCTAAGGACAAGTAAAACCAGCCTGTCTACATTCTTTGGCTAATGGGTTACCAGACTGTGGCTTAAAAAAATAAAATCAAGTTTAACAAAGACAAATTAATAACATTTCAGTGCCTTGTGGTGGGAGCATAATATACTTGGCAGATTTCTAAACTCTGATTTTAAAATAATTGTTTGGGTTTTTTTTTTGTTGTTGTTTGATTAGTATTTGGTGTTTGGGGATTAATTATCATTATCTGCTGGGATTACAGGCATGTGCCACCAAACTTGGTTTACTAAAGTTAAATAACAAAATGTACTTTTTAGGACATGTATTTAATTGCCATCAAGTCAATCTTGAAGAAAAGACCTTTGAATCACATTTCTATTTGTGAAACTCAGTTTCCCTCCCTCCCTTCCTTCCTTCCTTGTCCTGCTTTCCTAGCTTAATGTTGGTGTTCGGATTTCATTGTTACCTTTCACATATTTACAATGAATTCCAATGAATCTTGTTCCCTCTGTCACTCTCCCTGCCCCCTCCCTTTCCTAAATCGTTCTCAACAGGTTTCATTGTTCCATTTTCATAGGCGAAAATAAGTGATATAGGCCATATTCAACCTCCCTCATTGTCATTAGCCTTACCCCCTCTGGCTAGTAACTCTACTCTTCAGTCTCTACATCTTATTTCTCTCCCCATACCTCTATTGACTAACAGCTTTCATTGAGGTTCTTCAAGCCGTTTTAATGTACAGTTCCCTTGTATTAGAAAATTACTCATCTCTCTGAAACCTGAGTTCCTATATGGATTCTTTTTTTAAAAAATCACTGTCATAGTTCTCTAGAAATATTCTATTCTACTAAACTCCATTGACAATGGATATTAAATTTATGTTAGTAATCTCTCCTAGGAATACTTGTATATGCATTGCCTCTTGTTTATGCATGAGGGCATTGTCTCCTTTGAGGCCAGTTTGGGAATGAGCCAGGCAGATGCTTGTTCTCTGTCAGACTTCAGGCTGTGCCCACCGATGCCATCTAGGAATTATAAATTTGTTTTCTTCAACCATTAAAGAATGAATAGATAGGAAAGTGTACATGGTAAATTTACTTGAAAGGAAAAGGTTTCAAAAGTAGCAAGACTTTCCATCTAGAGACGGGCTTCAAAGACAGTGCAATGGAGTCCTTTGGAGGGTGGTCATTATAGTATGGGCTCCTGCCATGTCTCTTCCCCTGGGCTTTGCTCTGATTGCTTGATGACTTGTGTGTACACTGCCCTGGCCTTTTTCAGTGGTTGATCCAGCATCCGAGGCATTATGTGAAAAAGAAGCATTTGAACAGGAAGAAATATTTGATCAAGAGCCCAAGGTAGTATGTTAAAAGAAGTTCTATGATGGGCCACGTGTCATCTGTCATATGTTATATCGCCATTTTTGCCCCATTTATCTTAACAACTCCCCTTTCTTTCCCTTATTGTGTATCTTATCTTCTTCATAAAACTCCCGAGAACAGTGCCTGACACAGAGCAGGCTTATAACAATATGCAAGTAAGTGAGTTTACTGATAGAATTCAGCATGAGTGCCTTTGGGAGAAATTTTGTTTTGTAGTCTGTTGAATGGGTGTTTTGTTTCTAACCATCTCAGAAAGATACCTTGCCACCTCAAGAGCTAGTCCTGTGCTAAGCTTTGCTATGTTGAGTTAGATATTTTGGGTTTCTTTTTTCTAGGGAAAACGTCTTCTCTTCCCCTCTGCAAAGCATGGCTACTGTTGTTGGTTATGCATGGCAGTGTCTGTGTGGCAGATCGTGCAGGAGCTTGTAACTCACATCCATTCTCCAGGCTGTACAACCATCTCCACGTGGAGACATGTCTCTTGGGAACACATTCATGCCTCCAGATTGGCATGATTTGCTGACTTGAATAAATTCAGCTAGAAAGGCGAAACAGTTGTCCACCTGGGGCTGTTCTGTCAGGATATCCTTCAGCCACCACAGGATTTTCTTCACTGAGTTTTTCCTGAGATAGCTTTAGTGAGGGAGACTTAGAACACGTTAACACACGCACGCTCTCTCTTTCCCTCTACTATCTCTGTCTCTGTCTGTCTTCTGTGACAGGACTGGGGCTTGAACTCAGGGCCTACGTCCTGTTCCTTAGCTTTTTTTTGTTCAAAGCTGGTACTCTATTTGGATCTCAATCTTCTGAGTAGCTAGGATTATAGAGTCACCAGTGCCTGGCCTACACACTGTCTCTTGACTAAATATTCGTGGAGGGGGAAGTGTTGGTGTGACTATGTACAAACATGGACTTTCTATTGTAAAGATGGACAACCTGAGAGGAAGGGTTTATAAAAAAAAAAAAAAAAACCAATGAAGTGTTTTCCCCTTCCTGACAGGCTTCACACAGTAATTATGGCGAGATCTTCTCCCTGTAAGCTCAGTCATGTCTACTTACCTTGAAACTACTGTCGAAGAATGAAGCCAGAGATGGAGTAGCCCCTAAGTGTGCCATGCCTTGTCCTGATACCTGCTCCTCACATTTGGACCTGACAGTAGGCCAGAGTCCAGGGGTGGTTACTGCATCTTGTTTATCCTGTTGCCTGTAAGAAGTACTTGACATGTCTTGGCCTATAAGAAATGTTTGACAAGTGCTGCCTACTTGTCCACTGTTGTTTGTGGCTTCGAATCAAACCTCTCACTACAGGTCATCTGGAGATCTAGCAGCATCTATGGATACATATATTATCACCTTTCTTGATCTAGGTAAGAAAAGTCACAGAGGCAGGTGCTTTTATCTGATCTCTCCCCTTCTGACTATCAGTGGGAACAGGCACTTTATTTATATTTGAGCAGTGTTGTGTGTAGAAGGACTTACAAGTAGCAGATAGCCATTTCTTACTTTGTGGTCTAAAATTAGAGCCATATCAGGCACCAGTGGCCTATACCTGTAATCCAGCTACTCCTGAAGCTAAGATCTGAGGATCACCACTCAAAGCCAACCTAGGCAGAAAAGTCCATGAAACTCTTTATTTCCAATGAGCCAGCAAAATGCTGAAAGTAGAGCTGTGGCTTAAGTGGTAGAGTGCCAACCTTGAGCAAAAAAAATTTAAGGGTAGCACCTAGGCCCTGAGTTCAAGGCTCATTACCAGCACATACATACATACATACATACAAACATACATACATACATACATACATGCAGGCATATACAAATAAAGTTAGAAGCAGTTGGTCTTTAATGACAGCATCAAAAATTCAGCCCATAAGTGCAGCTTTTATCTGTAATACAGAGTTAATTTCTATATTTACTTTGCATTTGGTTTCCATGTAGACAAATGAAATAGTTTATTATTTTTTAATTAATTTTGCACACCCAAGACTATCATTTACCAAATGAGAATATTTTAACTGAATATTTAAGTTGTCAAAAATGACATAATAGTATTTATTAAATATTATATGAACTAAGGGAGGCTTGTAGATATCACATCTTTGTATCTGTCTTTATTGAACTAGAAAACAAATTAGGGCGACACAGAAACATAGGTAGACTGAATCCTACTTGACTGTGATTTTTGCTGGAGATTCAGAGATGAGTTCTTATGAGATAGAAATCACACACACAGAGTGGCTTTTCCTTAGGACATCTTACGATGTACATTTTCTTGCAGAGTTAAAAACCCACCAGTGTACAAGGAACAGGGGTCCAGAAGCAGCAACACACAGCCACCCTGGAGGCTCAGGCAGGAGCAGCTAGTTTCCTTCCTGCTTCTTCCCAGTAGACAGAGCAGGTTTCTCCTCCCTCTTGTCCCTGCCCCTCTGGGCTCTCTCAGGACAATTTTCACGGGCACATCTAGCTGAGTTTCAGTCTCTCCTTCACAGTCTTTCATGCATGTCCATTTTGGGTCTTTGGACTGAATAAGTTCTTTGGCAAGGCCACAGCCTGTTCTCACCTTCACCTGTGTCCTTGCTAGCTAGAGCAACAGAGAGACCTGCTGCCATCCAATCACCACCTGGTGAGTCTTCTGCCCTACTCCTCTTGATTGTCTGCCTGTGGGTACAGTGGCATGTGGCTAGGGCCAGCCAGTTCCTCTGACTTGTTCTTATGTTCATGGGGTAGCTCAAACTCTGACAATGTGCCTCTAGAGGTGTGCAGACCAGCCTTGGAAAACCAGTATGAAGCTGAATCAAGTGAGCTGCGGTTGGTAGGGGAAAGACTGAGAACATGAATCCTGGCAGAGAAATGCCTCAGAAACACTACTTGTTGGATTTTCTTGAGTAGGATATTAAAAGTTGTTGTTAGCTGTCAGGCCTTGGGCTACTACTGCCACACGCTTCCTTAGGATGACAGATGTACTGAGGCTGAGAGTTTTCCTGGGCAAGAAGGTAGAATTTGATATCTAAGGCCTTTCTGATTCCCACAGTTTGTTCATGGAGCATTTCATATTGATTTCAAATTGTGTTTCTGTTACAGACTTTAATTCAACTGGCCTGCTTTGATGTACTTAATGTACAGGTAAAAAGAACATCTGCTTCCTTTTGCTTCCGTTGCTAAGGATCACTTTTTGTTTTAAGTATGTACATTTTGTTTTGCAATTCGTATCTCCTGGTGACTGAACTGATTGCAGAGCTTGGTTGCTAGATTGGAGACCTGAATCCTCCCTTGCTAGTTTGCTTAATCAAAGTCCCAGTTTCATCTTCCAAAAGGATGAGAACTAAGACCTCCCTTGTGGGCTACTTGGGAACCAAAGTCAGCATCCACTAATTCCATCAATGCACTGTTCTCCTTTCCTTTCTCTGAAATGCAATGACATTCATATTGTTAGGAAAATGGAAGATAATGGAAAAGGAATAGGCCAGACTTGATCATCAACAGGCAAGGAATGGTTTATTGAGGAATGGTGAGGGCACAGACCTTCCCATATGTTTGTAAGTTGTGCAAGGGAGTGAATTTGGGATCAGTCTTATAGGGGTCTGAGCAAGGAGGCAGAGGTGAATGAAAAAGCCATTAGGGAGTTGGGGTTTTTCCATTGGACTTACAATAGAACGTTTCCAGATGGGCTCAGGTGGATTGCCCTGCCAGCACAGTTTGCACATACCTGGGATTTTGCCTCATGTATGCTCCTGGGACAGTAGAGTTGGGGGATCAGTCCTTCATATTCCATCTTCAGATACATAAAATGATCATGCCAAGATGGGAGAGACAAGTCCTTCATATAGGATCTTTGGATACATAAAAAGAATTGGGCTGAAAAGGGAGTAACATGGAATTATGAGAACAAAGCAAATTCTCATCACATGTGGAAACTGCTCTTGAAAGAAATGGTGATGAGATATTTGGATGTGGCCAAAAAGGCAGTCAGTGGCATTAAGATTGTGTCATCATGAGCAATACAATTCAACCAGACCAGTCTGGCCAGTTCCCTCTCCCATCCCTTACCACCCAGCCTTTAATTCAAATCCATAGTCATACTGAAACCTATGAGCCTCTCAGCTGTGCCCAGAAGCTCTTCATCGCCACAGATTTTGAATTTTGTCCTCCCTCTCCTTCACCATTTTTTATTAGTGACTATTACTTGTAAGAAGAATTCCATTGTGGTATTTCCCTATATGTGTATACAATGTACTCAGATATACTTCACCCCCTCTGTTACCCTCCTCCTCCTTCCTTCTTGCTTCTAGAAGTAATTTCAACAGATTTCCTTGCTCTGTTTTCATACATGTGTATGGAATACTTTGAGCATATTCACCCTGTTTTGCCCTCTCACGTCACCCTTCACTCTATCACTGGTACTCCCCCAAAGAGACCCTATATTGCATTCCTGTGATTCATTCTTAAGGACCAGATTCCACACAGATTCCAAATGTGAGAGAGAACATGGGATTTTATTAGTCTTGCATAGACCACTTAACATAACCATTCTTATTTCATCCATTTTCCTGCAAATAACATATTTAATTCATCTTTTTGTTTTTGTTTTTATGCTGGTCCTGTGGCTTGAACTTAGGGTCTAGCACTGTTGCTAAGCTTTTTTGCTCAAGGCTAATGCTCTACCACTTGAGATACAGTTCCACTTGTGGCTTTTTGGTGGTTAATTGGAGATAAGAGTCTTAACAGACTTTCCTACACAAGCTGTCTTTGAATCATGGTCCTCAGATTTCAGCCTCTTGAGTAGCTAAGTGTGAGCCACTGGCATCCAGTTTAATTCATCTTTATAGCTGAATAATACTCTGTTTCTTTACCCACTCATCAATTGATGGGCACTTTAGTTGATTCCATATTTTGGTCATTATTAGTGCAGCTATAAACATGGGTATGTAAGTATCTTGACTTACATTTCTTTGGCTATATCCCCTAGAGTGCCATAGCAGAATCATATGGTAGTTCAATCTTTAGTTTTTCGTTTTTAAATGTGTGTGTGCACACATGAGTGTATGCATACTTGCATGTGTGTGTGTGTGTGTGTGTGTGTGTGTGTGTGTGTGTATGTGTGTGTGATTAAACTCAGGACTTCCAGCTCTCACTTAGATTTCTTGTTCTCAGTTGACATTATACCACATGCCTCTGGCCTAGCATATTGCTCGTTATTTTGAAGATGGACTATTCTGCCAGAGAAAGGCTTCAGAGATCCTCCAGGTCTGAGCTTTCTGAGTAGTTAGGATTATGAGCATGAATCACTGGTGCCCATCTTATCTTTAATTTTCTAAGTAACCTCCATACTGATTTCCATAATGTCTGGACTAATTTACATGCCCATTAACAGTGTCTTTTCCCTCCACATCCATTTCAGGTTTTGTTACCACTCTGGAATCTCAGTGGTGATTTAGTATAGGACCAGAAACTTTGAAACTGCTAGAGGAAAACATAGAGAAAACCCTTGAAGATAGAGGCCTGCTCATGCTTCTCTGAATAGAACCTCAATTACTCAGAACCAGAATTAAACACTGGAATTACATCATATTGAAAAGCTTTTGTACAGCAAGTGAAACAATGACCAGAATAATAAAAAGACTTACCTTGGGTTAGAGATGTGGAGCAGTGGTAGAACTCCTGCCTTACAAGTGTAAGGCTCAGAGTTCAAACCCCAGTATGGCTCAAAACAAAACCAACAAAATGGGAGAAAATGTTTTTCAGTTATTCATCAATTTGATAAAGAATATCCAGAAAATGAAAAGAGCTTCAAAGATTGAACACAGTAGGAATAAGTGTTTGGAAAATGGAGGAGAATGGAAAAGGACTAGGCCTGACTCAATCATCAACAGGCAAGGACTATTTATTGAGAAACAGCAAGGGGCGCAGACCTTCCCGTGGAGTTAGAGGTTGTGCCCAAGAGTTTGAACAGGAGCTGGACTTTTATAGGAGGTCCAAACAAGAAGGCAGAGGTTAATGAAAAAGCCACTAGGTCAAGGAAGGTGGGGGGCCTTTCAGTTGGGCCCACAATGGGATGTTTGTAGCTGGGCTTAGGTGGATTGCCCTGCCTGCACTTCAAACAAGTTCACACATACCTGGGATTTTGCCTGGAGTCTGTATGGGTCTGGGACAATAGGGTGGGGGTCAGTCCTTCATATTCCATCTTTAGATACATAAAATGATCTTGCCAAGAGGGGAGAGACAAGTTCTTCAATAAGTAATCTAATTAATTTTATTGTTGGTACACCAGTTTGGGGGATTGCATTCAGGGCCTCTTGTTTACCTCCACTTTGAACTATGCCTTGGCCCTTCTTTGCATGGGTGATTTTCTTCATTCATGCCAGGTGGGCCTGGGATGTAATCCTCTTATTTATGTGGCAGGCATGCAGTACCATGTCAAGCCATTGAGCCAGTTAAGAGTCTCATGCACTGGTCTCTCCCCCAGTCTCTGCTTCCTAAATAGCTAGGATTATAGGCTTGAGCCATCACACTGGGCTGGCTTCCTTACTCTGTTATCCTCCAAATAGTGTATGAAGTCTTGACCACATGACTACTTTGAGATCCTAGTTGGAGTGCCCAGTCAATTGGAGAATTCCATCAGGTCTCAGAACTTCTCCTACAGGACCTGAATTTGCTACTGGTGTCCTTGTGGGCCCATTGTGAGTCAAGAAAACAAGCTACATTGCTCGAGCACTGGCAGGAATGCCCACAGAAGGGGCCAGAGGGCACTGGTGCCCAGCAGTGGTGTGCCAACAACCAGCTCCCATGTGTCTTTTCCTGGGGATCCTGGTTTGTCATTTGAAAACACAGATCTATATTGGGGAGTATCATTGCCTCTCTTGCAAGCTCTAATATTGGACCCTACCCATTAGGATTGTGTGTGTTGAAAGGCCCTAACAGTGGACTTTTCTCATGTACAAAGGCTTGCTTGGGGGCTGGGAGTTCACTATCAAAAGATCCTGGGAAAAGAATGTCCAGAGGGGCTCCTGCAAGGGATTTCTTGGCCAGAGCTTTTGTGCATGGCTGCAGCCCTTTATTTAAGTCTCCCTTCAAGTATATATAGAGTGAGCATACTAATTGTTCCTGCCAGATAACATTTGAAGAACTGAGTGTTATTGGTGCATTGCCTGGGAACATTCCCACCTTTGTGCTGGAAAATGACCTGGCAGCTACCATGACTGAAATACTGGGGCTCTGACTGGCTTTCTGAGCACCCTTCAGAATCCTTCTAATGATGAATGTATAAGAGCAGGGAGTAAAAATAGCCATCATCTCCCTGGGGTCTAGATAACTGGTCATCATGCTATAGCCACACTCTGATGAGATGAGCTTGTGAGTCTCTGAGGGGCCCAGAGGATAAAGCAGGTGCTATCGATCAGTTAAGTGATGGTGAGCCTGTGTTGTTTCTGTATTGGTATAGAGATAATTCTGCCCACCTTGAGGTGTGGTACCCAATGTCATGAGATAATATCCTAAGCATAGCAGCTCATAGTAGCCATGATTCATAGTGACTTACCTCTCTCCCCGTCAGAAGACCTGCGGACCCCTGGCCAGAAGACAGTGGATCTCAGCAGCAGAATTTCCACTTGTCAAAAGCCACAGCCATTCTTAGAGTATGCTCATGCTTGTTTATTCTCTTCCCTAGGAGCTCATGTCTGGCCAAATGTCTAAGTCATGCCAGGCCTCTTGGAAATGAAGAGCTTCTATGTGAATGGACATGCCATGAGAATGAAGTAAACTAGTTTACCAACAAGAGTCCTGCATGATGCTATTTCCTATGACCTTTGTAATATGGCCACTAATAACCTAGTGCAGAGAAATGCAAGAAATGCTGCACTGTGAGTGTTGAACTCCTTCCCTAGGATCAACTAAAGAGCTGTGTATAACCCAACAGTATCCCAGACAGTCTTAGAAACGCCCTCTCACACTGTCTTTTCAGCAGCTGTCTGAGGTAGTTAGAACATCCCTTTTTCAATTTCATTACGCATTATAAAACATTTATCTTTATTCTGAAAAATCTGTCATGTTCTAAACAACATGGCCAAAAGTAGAAGAAAATTATTCAGATTGATTCAAGTTTTGCAAGATCCTTGTGAAATCTTGTTTTATGTCTTACTAGTACTTTCAGGAAATTATATTTGGCCAATAGCATGATGCAGAATTTTTTTACTTTTATTTTTTTTTGTCAGTCATGGGGTTTGAACTCTGGGCCTGGGCCCTGTCCTTCAGCTTTTCAGCTCAAGGCTAGCACTCTACCACTTGAGCCACAGTGCCACTTCTGGCTTTTTTATGTTTATGTGGTGCTAAGGAATTGAACCCAGGGCCTCATGCATGCAAGGCAAACACTCTACCATTGAGCCACCTTCCTAGCCCTGTGAAGAACTTTTAAAAATTAAGTGGGCAGGAAAATATAGAAATTGAAGTACATTGCTGGGTATGTACTTTTTGAAAACTGATTGAGTTTTTTCATATCACCCAAGAAATAGGATACCAATAAATCAACCTTCTCTACTAAGCTGTGTGCTGACTTCTGAACACGAGTGTGAAGAGATGTAAAACAGATTGAAGTCAGTCTCTTAGAGGTTGGGGTTTTCATCTTGTTCTTTCTTCATGAGATCATTGGTGGCCACCAAGCTTGTGAAAGAGCCAAGGGTTATAGAGAGCACTTGCTCCCTTTTGGGTGATGAATTCATAAGAATATGATAGAGCAAGGATACTTCCCACTGAATTCTAGGCACCCAGCATTTTCATTATCTGATATAGCAGAGGGTGCAGGAGGCCAGATGGTTACCTCAAGGAAGAAAGAATAAAAGGGTTACTAAGAACACAAGGTCGATAGAGTTGAGTGTGGCTGTTAATAGGGTTTGTGCTGAAGTTTGGCCAATTAAGTTTTGTTTTGTTTAGTTCAAATTCCTAAGATGTTAAAGATATTTTTGCTTATCTTTTTGTTTTTAGTGAATAATGAATCTCTCCTATTGTTTGAGTTTAGTGCTTCATTAAACACATTAACACCTAGATCAGCCTGGCACTGGATCTTAGAATATAATTTAACAGCTAAAATTATGAAACAGGAACCTGATGGTTTTTTTAGAACAATTCTAAGAACACACTTGAGCCAAGAAAACATGGAAAAAGTGGAATTCATAAAAAAGTAAACTTTTTGTGCTTTGGAGAACTTTTTTTTTTTTGGGGGTCCGGTCGTGGGGCATGAACTCTGGGCCTGGGCGCTGTCCCTCAGCTCTTCAGCTCAAGGCTAGCGCTCTACCACTTGAGCCACAGCACCACTTCCGGCTTTTTTCTTTTTG
>NW_012267292.1:1681949-1810756 GCF_000151885.1 Dipodomys ordii
TTTTGCTTATGTGGTGCTGAGGAATCGAACCCAGGGCCTCATGCATGCAAGGCAAGCACTCTACCACTGAGCCACCTTCCCAGCCCCTGTGCTTTGGAGAACTTGATGAAGTAGAGAACAGGATGGATACATGTGTTTATGTGTCATTATTTGATAAGGACTTGATTATAGAATGCATACTTTACTCTTAGAATGGAATTTAAAACAACCCAACAGGAAAACGGTCACTGGATAGCATACATTTTCTCCCAAAAGATACCCAAATTGCTACTGGATATAAGAAAAATGCTCCTTATCATTAGCACTCAAAGAATTACAAATGAAACCATGTGAAATAAATACTGTTGAGAGCCTGTTAAAATGGCTATAATGAAAAAAGACAGACAAAGATGTGGAACAATTGAAAGCCTCATGCACTGTGTAGAGGAATGTAAAATAGTATAGTCACTCTTCAAAATACCACTTGGCAATTCCTCAAAAATATTAAATATGGCTCAATCATACGTCATGGCAATTTTGCTGATAGATAGAAGCATACGAAAACAAGGACACAGTGTTTATGGCAGTATTATTCACTTTAACCAAACAGTGGAACCCACCAAAATCCATCTACTACTGAGTGGATAAATACAGTGTGCTTTTATTCATATGACAGAATATCAGGTTGAGTTGAAATGAGTGATTTACTGACACATGCCACAACACCATGTATGTATCTTGCCTTTTTATTACATGCTCTTTGCTTGGTGCTGTGGTCTGAGTACACAATGAGGAAACAGTACTGTTGTGTATGATGCACACTGATTCATGAAATATGGATAATTCAATGTAGTTCTGTAAATCTATATCTAATACCTAGTGTTAAAAAATAAATTCAAAATGAGTGGTAACTATTTTAAACCAATAACTTGGTTTCAGTCATTTGGTGTGGGCCATTTTAAAGTTGGTACACTTTTATGTAGCTGCCAGCATCTTGAAACAAATGTGCAGAAGCCTTGACCCTCAGAGGAATACAAAATTGATGACATTCCACTGTCACCCCTGGAATAGTATAAGCTAATAAAATATTGGGTAAGTATCATTCCTGAGTTCTGGAATAATGAGACATGTACTATGTAGGAGAACAAGACAGACAGCTGGCATGCATTTTCTTGGTGTCATTACTTCAATATTTGTGTGTGTGTGTGTGTGTGTGTGTGTGTTGGTGTTCCTGGTTCCAGGTGTGTCCCAGGTCCGCTACCATATCGGTGACCTAGAGCAGGTAATTACTGCTAAAAATGTTGGTCATTTACCATTTAGGTTGTATAAAATGTATGATTAGAATATGACTATATCACTGAATAGATTTAATAGTGCTCTAAGTATCTTTGCACCACAAATAGGATTAGTAATTGTCTAGTTATTTTTAAGAAGTCATTTAAAGCTAGAAGTCATAGAATAAGGACATGTTCCTACCTTTGTTATTTTAATGAAAATGTGTGAAGGCATCTGTGTTCTATAACAGAATTCCTACATGAGATTGGATGGTTTATAAAGATTAAATGTTTATCTTGGCTCATGGTTTTGAGGACCAGAAGTCCCAGATCAGCAACTGTATTTGGTGAGGCATCATACAGCCCACACAGCATCACATGCTGTACCGTGATCTAGCAGACAAGTGGTAGGGCAAGTGGGCATCTGTGGAAGAGGCACAGTACTGGAGGTGACCTTACTTTATACCAATCTGCCTGCACTGAGCCTTCAAGATAACTAATACCATCCTGACAACACTGTATTAATCTCTTCATGTGAGTAACCACCTGTGGCAGGTCTCTAAACACTGTTATAGTGGCGATAGAATTATCATATGAATTTCTGAGAGGACAAATCATATTCAAGCCATAGCAAAGGTTGAGGCCTCTTTTCTGAATATGTGTAGAGTTGCTGACAACATGTGCAATGCCCAGCCAGGGTTGGGGGTGTGGCTGAAATTTAGCATGTTCCCAATCATCAGTGCATGTGGTGGTATAGGTGGTATGAAGGACTGACACACAGAGGCATTCATGGCCTGTCTTCAGGATCCAGCATTTTAGGTTCAGGAGCATCATTGTAAGCCATTTCATTAATACAAGAACTTGGCATTTCAGTTTTAGTCCATAATAACACGAGCAACTCTAGTGACAAGTTTGTAAGTCAAACCTGCTTTGCTTTGTAAATCATACAACGCAAGTGTCAGGAAAGGTTCTCTGAGTGTGTTCAGGCTGACTTTTGACTGCAGTTTTTTGGTGTAAGTAGTTTGTGTTTGTGTGTGTGTGTGTGTGTGTGTGTGTTTAGGTGTATTCATGTGTGAACTTATAGGGAAAGACCAGCTATGGGGGAGGGGATCTTTTCAGTCTGGCCAGATGATTGTTCAAGGGGAAGTCTATATCTATTCCTCGTTTTATTTCTTTATTTAGTGCCAGTCCTGGGGTTTGAACTCAGAGCCTGGGTGCTGTCCCTGAGCTTTTATGCTCAAGGCTAGTGTTCAACCACTTGAACCACAGCTCCACTTCTAGCTTTTTTGGTATTTTAGTTGGAGATAAGAGTTTCTAGGACTTTCCTGCCTGGCATGGCTTTGAACCATAATCCTCAAGTCTCATTACATGCATGAGCCACTGGATACCAAGCTTCACTCCTCATTTTATCTGATGGATTTAGACTTATTGTTAAGCTTGTTCCTGTGGCCAGGGTGTGGGTGTAAGCCCCCTCTCACTAATCATGTCCCCTGGCTTCTATTGAGTTTTGTAGAAATCCCTTTGTTTTTTGGATGAATGGAAGAATTGCAGGATGGGCAAAATGCAAAAATAGTGCTTTTATTGAAGAGAAAAAGTAGAGTGTCCAACACTAATAAAGGAGACTAAGAAACATGGCATTTCCTGCTTGAAGAAATGATCTTATGAAATTCATTAGGACAAACCTAGTTAATATGATTGGAATCTTTTATATAATTCAGACGATCTATTCTTGACAAATTTAAGAAATGTCTGGATTCCTTGCTTTGTCCTCATTTGTAAACATGATTCCTTGTATACAGATGGATTCACAGTCAGTTTACCAAGAAAATAAATGCTCTGTGACATGGATGGGAAGAAGTATTTCCAGGAATGTCTCATGTTTCAGTGTAAACAGCAGGTTCTGTGTCTGTTTTTTATTTGTGTCAGTCCTGTTGCGAGATTATGTTTTTGGGGTGCAGGTCCTTGCATCTCCCTATGGAGATGAGCGTCTGTGGAAGAGGGACAATACTGTGGGTGCTCTTCAGATGGGGGTGTTGCTCTCACTGACTTTCTTAGGCTCCACACTCACTTCAAGGCTGGGACTGAAATATGGATACCTGGTCTAAGTAACCCCATCTTGGCATGTTGGTGGATGGTGGAGACTTTTTGAAAACTCTAGAGGTGATGGTGATGGTGCCTTAATGTCTAGAAGCAGATGGGGCAGGGACTTGGATAGTAGGTTCCCAGGCCTGCCACACAGATCTGTACAATGAACTCATGAGACTCTGAACTCCAGAGCTCCCTGTGACCCTGTGCCCGAACCATGACCCTCGTTAGGCCCCGCCAGCTCTGCTCCCATTGTGCCATGCCTCCTGTCTCCTGACTCCTCTCAGGTCACCATGGCATCCCTCTTCAACTCCCCATCAGAGTTGATCAGGTTTGTTGTTCTGCTCTTTCTTTACTACCCTTGTGGCTCAGTTTCCTAACAATATTAAGTGCATTGGAGGCTACAAGTTTTTTGGGGATGTGAGTTCACTCACAGTTCCAGCTTTCTAGTAAAGACTGGATTCAACCTGTCATAATGTGCCTTCTCTGTATCTTTGATGGAATTCCCCTATAAGAGGATGTGAAGAGAAAAAGAAGAGGCCAGGGCCACATGATCTTCCAGGGGCCCACCATCCCCTTCCAGAGCATTTCCCCAGGACCTAAATCACTCACTAAGCCAGTTTCTTAAGGTTCCGACTACTTTACCATATTGCATTTGATCAGGTCTGGGATGCCTTGTGTCTGCCCCTTGCTGGGTCAGACGTGCTGCAGCTCTTCCCATTGCCTCCTATTTCACCTTCAAATCCAGCGGATGGAGCAGTTCTGCTCCCTGTATCAGTTTCAGGGGTACCCAGTGGAAGGTGATTTTTGGTTACATTAACTTCTGATAGATAGGGGATTCTAGCCTGTTTTGGAGAGGGTTTATGGTAAATATTCCATTCTAGTTTTATTTCAGTAGTAATTCAGTTAACTTGTCTGTTTTAGAGTAGTTTCAATAAAGCCCATTATGACAAGAGCAGACCAAGAGCAATGTTGACTTCTAGAGACTGAAAAGCATACATTGTCCCAGGAGGCACATGCTTAGTCCCTGACATGTTTCATCCTGCCTCTGAGGCTACGTCGACTACCTGTCCAGAGTTCTCCTTTTAGTATTTTTTTCAAAAGACATTTGTGTAGTTTTTGTATCCAAGTTTAAAACTTAAAATTGAATCTGAACCTGGGTACTGGTAACTCAGGCCTATAATCCTAGCTACTCAGGAGGCTGAGTTATGAAAATATGGTGTTCAAAGCTAGCCCAGGCAGAAAAAAAAATCTGTAATACTCTTAGATCCAACTAACCAGCAAAAAGCTGGAAGTAGAGATTTGGTAGAGAAGCAGTCTTTGACCAAACACAGTTAAGTGAGACTCCTGAGTTCAAGTCTTTCGATAAAAATATAAACAAAAAAAGAATCTACATTTCCTTTTCAGTTTGCAACTGTCCCAGGGGAGGTTTGGTCTTATTAAACCTTGGGAGTTTTTACACCAAAGGTAGTAAGTGTAGTTGAGATGGAGAAGGGAATATGATCCATAGGTTGTGGGTAACAAGAAAAGTCATTGCTCCCACGAAGGCAAAACTAGTGAAGGAAGAGAGACCTCTTGTTCACTGTGTTTCTTTGGGGCAGTCTTAGTTAAGAGTTCTTCAGAACACTCAACTCCATCATTGGTTCTTGTGTTTAAGGTGCAAGGCCCATGATTGAGCAAGGAGAACAGGCGATATTTCTGTTCAGAATTGTGTAGTGTTAACTTCATTAGAGTCAGATGATGCTCAGAGGTGTCCACGGGTCCCAAAAGATCCTGAGTCCTGAAGATTGGAAATGCTTCTTGATTATAGAGGAAGCAGAATCTGAACTGGCTGTCTGTGATGAGCTGCTGGGATATGCTATATCCAATTTTTAAGCATCCACAGTGAACAGGAGTTCCCCTCTAGATGATTTTGGGAGCATGCTTGAATTTTCCTTGTACTAGTTTTCTGATATTGTCATTTATTTCTCAGGTTATTTGTGTCACGTGCACAAAAATGTCTATTTGTCATTGTTTCATGCCTGTCCAGAAGCTTGAACTCAGGGCCTGGGCATTCTCCTTTACTTTTTCACACTAGACTGTACTGTACCACTTCAGCCACAGCTCTGTTTCTGGCTTTTTGCTGATTAATTGGAGATAAGACTCTCATGGACTTTTCTGCTTTGGCCAGCCTGTCTTTAAACTGCTATCCTCAGATCTGAGCCTCCTGAGTAGCTAGGATTTCAGGCAAGAGTTTAAGGCTAATACTCCACCACTTGAGCCACACCTTTACTTCTGGCTTCTTGCTAGTTAATTATAGATAAATCTCATAGACTTTTCTCTATGGGACGGTTTTGAACCTCAAGGCTCATATCTTAGCCTCCTAAGTAGCTAGGGTTATAGATGTGAACCAGAGGCACTTGCTACTTACAGTGCCCAGACTGGAACCCAGAGCTTTCTACCTGCTAGCAAGTGTTGTGTCACTGAGCCTGTATTGGCTTGTGAGATTTTTTTCTTTTAATTCTGTGTGATATACTTGAGTTCCATTCCAGTTGTTCCATTGCTTCTTTTTTTATATGTACTAGAGTTCTGAATTAGTCATCTTTGCAATGGTTTTATTGATAAATGCACAATCATATCTTATTTTTAATTGTGAGAATGAAATGAAGTTTTAGAAAGTTCATAAACTATATTATTTTCACAATAAAAAAACAAAAAACCAAACAAAGAAAAGAAAGTTTATAAGCTAAAGAAAAATAATCACCTATAATTGAATCCCTCTTGAATCACTCTTCTTATTTATTCCCTCTGTTTCTCTTTCATATGCATGTAATGGACATAGCTTAAATGAATTATTCATTTCTATGTTCATTTAAGCATTTTTTTTTTTGCCAGTCATGGGTCTTGAACTCTGGGCCTGAGCACTGTCCCTATGTTCTTCAGCTCAAGGCTAGCACTCAACTACTTCAGTCACAGAGTCATTTCAGGTTATCTGGTGGTTAATTGGAGATAAGAGTCTCAAAGTTTTTCCTGCCTGGACTGGCTTTGAGCCACAATCCTCAGATCTCAGCCTTCTGAGTAGCTAGGATTACAGGCATGAGTCACTGGTCCCCGGTACTTAAGCATTCTTTTTTTTCTTTTTTTTTAATTTAATTTTTTATTGTAAAGATACTATACAGAGGGTTACAGTTACGTGAGCAAGGTAATGAGCACATTTCCTATTGAGCATTGTTGCCTCCTTTGTTTTCCCCCTACTATCCCTTCCCTCCCTCCCTTCCCGAGGTTCTTTTTTTTTTTTTTAATTGTGATTAAGTGATTACATAATTTCCGGAATTTCACAGTATTGTGGAATAATGATGCTCATTTAAAGTCACAAGTTCATTCTAACTTTCCTGGAGCAAATTGTCTATCACGGTCTATAACATGTAACAGTGTACACATATACACCATATGTGATCAGCAGCATGGGGATATTTAGTAGTGGTTCGACCAGATGAGTGGGAGTTCTTTGTTTCTTAAGTCCTGTTAATTTTGTTGTATCACCTAACATTTTAGATTTAGCATCCACTTATCAGGGAGACCATGTACCATTTGTCAATTTGCTCTTGGCTTACCTCTTAAGCATTCTTTTAACCATATACATTCCATTGATAGACTGTACCATTCAGAAATCCTTGAGTCAGATCACCTGTCCATATATATAATAGAGGAATAGAAAGTAAGTAAAGTGTGAGGTGACTTTGAGATCTTGCCATGTGCCTTTATTATGTGGGTTAAGACACCTGTAGGAATATGTCACTGTCATGGCAGGGGGCAGGGGGGAGTAATCACAGCCAGAGTTGTTACTTATTTTTCCCCCAATTTATTCAGCATATGGATTCCATGTACTGCAAGCTTTTTCAACATCCTTGGACAAGTTATAAACAAGGGCTGTGAATTTCCCTGTTCCACCATGATACAACTGGTATTGTTGATCCAGAACAATGATAGAGTGTTTATTTCACTTAGTGGTAATCTTTTCTTATGCAGTAGTATTTGAAGAAATCTTAGAGTTAAAGACTAGGGATTGTGGGAGATGCTTCTCAGGGAACACTCAACTCTGATTCTTTAGGCCTAGACTACTCCTTGTAGCCTAACAGAAGTGCCTCCCCATGCCATGGTCAAGAGGCTGCCCCAGAGCCATTGGGTGAGCCCAGGAACCCAGTACATAGAACAGAGCAGGCAGCAGTGTGCCAACCCAGTGCTTAGTGACATGACATTTAATCAACAACATCTACAAAATGCTACCTGTGTGGGTCCTTGGAAGGGGTTTCTAACAGTGTTCAAACTCTCAGTAGCATTTTCTGCTTGTGGATCTTATGAATTAAGACTGTATTATGAACAAGCAATGAGTAAGTGACCTCTGAGTCAGGGACTCATTTTATAGGTGAACAACTAAAGGTGCTGAGAAGGATAATAGCCATCCAGATTATTAGCACTCAAACTTTCTGGCACCTTCTTTATATCCTTCAGCATGGTAAGGGAGTCTAGCTATGCCAGTCTGTGGCTTCCCACGGGAAGGACATAATCCCTGAAACCCACAGGACTTCTTTATAGAGCAGGCTGGCAGGAACCTAGGAATGAAGACAAAGAGTCTTCAAAGCACATATTACCTTGCAAGCATGTGGAACTAAGAAATATTTATATATGGCAGTGCTTAGCTGTCAGAATATTTAATCTTTCTTTTTCTGTCTTTGCCATACATTTTACTTTTCTAGATGCACACACTTTGACTTTTAAAAATAGTGCTCCCTTAATAATAGTGACTTTTATGCTTTACTTTTTTTTAAAATTGGAGATTAGCTTCTTCCTCTTTGGCAGAGCTGTACACTGAAGAGTGCAAAGTTGTAATTATGTGGATATATCTGAAAGTGTATTTTTGCAGTGTTGGAATTGAACCTTAGGCTGCATGTAGCGAGGCAAGCCCTCTGCCAGTGAGCCAGCCACTTCCTTAGCCAGTAATCTGATAATTGTTTCAGACTGAGAATCTGTTTCCTAGAGGCTGTACCCCACGAGAGGTTTCAGGACTTCTTAATACATTTATTTGCTTCTGCCATGTTCTGAATGCCCAGGGGAGGATAGTATTCTCCCTGGTGTTTGCTTTATTGATGTTCTACAGTGCGTTTAGATATGGATTTGTTTTCTTGAATAATATGTACACAACAAGTATAATCCAATATCCAAATGCTGGGGACAGATGTAGCTCTTTCTTTTTTTTAAATTTTGGAATATTTGCTTGCACATAATAAAATAACTTAGGGATGGGGGACTCAAGTCTTAGCACAAAAATGTATCTGATTTATAGGTACCTTAATACACAAAACATATGTAAATGTAATAGTTTCTACAATATTTTCAGTGTTCATGCATTTTGACTGTGACCTGTTACATGAGATCAGTGTGTGTGAGTGTGAGTGTGTGTGTGTGTGTGTGTGTGAGAGAGAGAGAGAGAGAGAGAGAAGCAAGGATTATAGGCTTGAGCAACTAATGCCCATCACCACTTTTGAAATCGTAATGTAGAGTTAATTAAAGACACAGAACTCTTATCAAATGTTTTCCTTTCCAGGATGCCTTGGGCCATATGATCTGCACTTATTTAAGAAATGAAAGGGGGAAAAATGGCTCTGTGCTGGTAGTTCAATCCAGTAATCCTAGCTACTTTGGAGACAGAGATAAGAAAGGTGCTGGGGGATGGTTATAGGTGACCCCAGGCAAGAATTTCTGAAGACCCTATCTTGTTTAATAACCAGCCTAAGAGTCAGGGCTTGGGATGTTGAAATTCCAGGCTAGTCCATGCAGAGAAGTTTACAAGATCGCCATCTCAACAGAAAAAAAAGAAAAGAATCAACGAAAACTCGGCATAGTGGTACACACCTACCATCTCAGTTATAGCAGGAAGCATAAATAGGAGGATTGCAATTGAGACCAGCCTGGGGAAAAAGCAAGATACGATCTCAAAAACAACCAGAGCAAGAAATGGCTGGAATTGTGGCTGAAGCAGTACAATACTTGCCTGAGAAGCCCAGCCTTGATTTCAAACTCAGTGCCACCAGAAAGAAACACAAATAGTACTTTCACGATAGACATTCTGAGAGCATCTCAGTTCAGAAATATTAGTGTTTTGTGAATGAAAATATGTATCAGAATAGAGCTATAATAAATTTACTTGGTATTTCAGATTGGGCCTAGACATTCCTCTGTACACCTTTCATCTCACCCAGGAAGCAGGAGTTTTGATTCTCCTTTGTAGGAGAATCTGAGCTGCAGCAGGCCTGTTGGCAAGGAGAACGCATAGGATTTCAACCCCAGGTAGGGGCTCAGACACCTTCCTCCTGGGGAGACTCTCCTCCAGGTGGAGTCTCCCCCATTAACACTCTAGTTTTTTTCCCATAGCACTATCTTGAATTTAGACTCAAGTAAAGAGTATTGTGGGTCTGATCCATGTTGACACTTAGCAAGACAAAGTATAAGCTGCCAATCATAGCTTCATTCATTATCAGATAGACACAATCCACATTCTTTTAAGATTTTTATCATCTGGATGGAAAGGAAAGTGCCTTCTTGCTGAGCCCAGACACCTGCCCTCCCTGGGGACAGTCCTTCCTGTATCTTCTTGGAAGCATGAATTGTTTCGTTCTTAGCCACCTTCACAATACCTCTCTCCTCTGTCTAGCCTTTGTACTTGTGAATTCTATTTTAAGGTACTTGTAGGCAAGAATTACATTTCCTTATTTTTAGATCTTCCTATTCTCCATTGTGAGGGTTCTGGGCATCTGTTTCCTCACCTGTTCAGTGGGATGACAGTTTCTGGCTGGGATGCCAGTAACCTGGTACATTCATACTTTTGAGTCTTACTAAAGCCTTAGTTTCCTTCAATCTTTCAGGGCAAACTGGTTGAGACTAGGCCTGTGCTTATATAAGTACATTATAACTATGCTATATGAAAACATAGCATAGTTCCAGAGTTTCTGCTAAGTTTTTTATTTCCTTCACAAGAAAGGTTTTTTTTTTTTGGTTTGGCGAACTGAAATGATTTCTTCTGAGGAATAGAGATTAGAACATAAGGTTAGGCAGAGGCCAGGTGATTCCCCTTGTGGAGTGAACAGGCTGCGTGGAGGTAAGTGGATGGGAAGGATGGAAAGGGGGGTGTGCACCTTTGCTGAAGCTAACCCCCCTCCCACACTTACACAAATCAACAACTTGTGTGATGAGTGAGGTGTCCCAACCAGATCACATCGATGTCCCTCGCTTTTCAGTGTGTTCTGTGTGTTTGTCTGGGGGGGGGACTCTTAGACTGCCGTGTAGTCTTCAGGTCCCTTCAAAGCAGGATCTGTGGGTGAGCTGGTCTAGAAATGATGGGTGATAGGCAAAGAGAACGATTTTGCATGCTTAAGGGTTAGATTAAAGGTTAGATTTTCAATTACCCTGGATATAACAGATTTGTGGTAAATCAAAGTTTTGAATATAAAAGCACTACTAAAAGCTCTCACTTCAGCTTGTGTATATGGTGGGTAGTGGATAAAGAAAGAGCTCAAGTGAAATGTAAGTTAAATTGGGCACCAGTGGCTCACACCTGTAATCCTAGCCACACTGGAGGTTGAGATCTGAGGATCACAGTTCAAAGCCAGCTAGGGCAAGAAAGTTCATAAGAAAGTTCATATGTCCAGTTAATCACAGAAAAAGTCCAAAGTGGAGCTGGGGCTCAAGTGGTAGAACACTAGCCTTGATCAAATAAATAAATAAACACAAAGGAGCTCAGGGAAAGTGCTCAAGTCAAGAATTCAAGCCCAGGACCAGCAAAAAAAAGAAAAAGAAAGAAAAAAAAGTATATAAGGTAGCTAGACTTATTTAGGGACATTATGCAGAGCCTCCGTCACCTGTCACAGAGTGGCATGCCTATACCCTGTGTCTTCATGGGTTATAAACTTAAATTACTTAAGAAAATGGTGAAGATCGGCTACACAGATCAGTGGAGGAACAGGTGCCATGCTGAGAGTACAGACAGACATAATTAGAAATAATCAGGATTTTACGAAGTTTTTCAGTTTTCTCAGACAATCATCAGAGTCAGAGTTGAGGAAGGGACGGTGATTTTAGAGTGTGTCAGCATGAGAAGTGCAATCCAAACTCTTTTCTCTTTCTCCTCCCTTCCAATTTCTTTCCTTTTGCTTTCCTCTCCTCTCTTCCCTTTCTCTCCTTTTCTTTTCCTTTTCTTTCTCTACTTCTCCCTTCCTTCCCTTGTTCTTTCTTTCCAAATGTAACAGGCCCAGGAAGCCAATGTCTCCCACAAAGCCCATGACAGGAGTACCTTGTGCCCTTGGGTAATCCATTCCTGGGGTGTTTCAGGATTCATTCTGCCAGTGTTCTGTGTTTAGACTTCTTGCTTTGGTATTGTCTTGGAGTAGGCTGAGTCTCAGTCTTGGGCCTGGCCTTGCTGGACAGCTCTGAGCACTAGGGGTGCATGGTAGTGTGTTGGAGGTAGACAGGATTGGGAGAGGCTGTGTTCCTGCAGAGTCTGTAGACTGTGTAGCTCAGCTCAGGTTTCTCCAGCACAGGCGTCTGCTGGGAAGCCCAAGCCCTATTTTGAGAAGCAGCCACAACGAGGTTATCAAGTGTCATATTTTCAGTAGAAAATTAAAGGCACCTAACATTTCGCCCTTAGTCCAGAAAATGTCCCTGTAGGACATCCTATCTCCATCTCCTCTGCTGTGTTTGCTGCTGGTTGCCTTGGATTATAGAATAACAGCATCCTTAGTAAGATGCCTGTTTCCATTTGTTTTAGGCAGCAGAAAGTCTGGTTTTTTTTTTTTAAACAGGAGCAGAAATAAGTTTGTAAGGTGATTACTTTTGAAGCAGCAAGTACGTGGTCCAGTTATTTGTAGAATAACCCAGGGGCTGGGAAGGTGGCTCAGTGGTAAAGCTCTTGCCTCACATGCATGAGGCCCTGGGTTTGATTCCTCAGCACCACATAAGCAAAAAGGAAAAAAAGCCGGAAGTGGTGCTGTGGCTCAAGTGGTAGGGCGCTAGCTTTGAACTGAAGAGCTGAGGGACAGCACCCAGGCCCCATGACCAGACCCAAAAAAAACCAAACAAACAAAAAAAACAAACACAAATTTGTTACAGCAGGATAGTAATGAAATCAAGTACCCAAATGCAGGCCCAGAAATAAGACCTTTCCCTTAAGACACACACATGGAACATCACGTGATGAGTGGTTTCTCTGGTCATTTCTGTGAGCCCGTGGCCCCCAGGGCAGAGAGCTAGGTTCATTTTTCTGAGAAATTCTCTGAACTCCGCTATGTTCCCATCAGTTACTGGTTGTGTGGAAAGCTGGCTAGTCAAATTTCACTGCTTTTCAGTTATGGACAAAAGTAAATAGAAATAGAGCACAGGCTTATCGGGAGCCACTGGGATGCATTTCAGAGCACAGGGCATCGTACCTAACTCTGCAGTCTTTATCTGAGGATTCCTACTTGGTTGGTTCTTTTTTTGTTGTTTGTTTTTTTCACACTTTGCTGGAAGGAACTTAATCCACTCCTGATTCTTTCTTTCTCACCGAAGGAAAAAAGAAATAACATTGTGCTGCCCGTCAAAAGCAAATTATTATTCCTTAATATTTTCTTGCTTTATAGGTATAATGTTTCTGTTCTGCTTATGACATGTTGGCTTTTTTTTTGTCTCTGACTAGTTTTTCTTTTTAGAATATCCAGAGGAAAACTAGATATTTCTCTATGACTTTGAGCTAAAAATCTGTACCAATTCAACTGGTGTATCTTCTAATCTAAAATGAAAGAGTCATAGACATCCATACCTGGAAATCTGTGAACAGTGAAGAAATCATTAAGTAATTGTTAGTCATTCATCAATTAACCAATCATTGATTATCATTTGATGGGAAAATCATGAATTAATATTTGTAAAATGTTATTGAAGAACTTGTTGCTTATATTTATTTTCTCCTATACCTCTAATGAACTATTTGTTGTTTGTGTAGCAATGTATTATGTAATTTATTCCTAGTGGTAGGTATAGCTACCAACTTTTTTATAACACCTTAGTGAACACACAATTAACATCTATGATATTTTCGTAGATGTGACTACTAATGGCCCAAACAGCCCAGGAAGAAGTTGAATAAATATTTAGGAGAATGTCATGTAAAAATATGGTAATTATTTATTGCTACTCAAATCACAGCCCAGGCAGTCCTGGCATATTGAGGGAGACAGACTTAGCCATGATGGCTTAGCTCTGTAGCTCCTCATATAGTTCCTTCCCAGTCTCACTTCACCCATAACCAGATACATCTGCGATCTCTGGCAAAATGAAAGTAATTAGCTCTGGGATGGTAATTCTTTTCTTCGTATACTGTTCTCTTTTGGGAGGAGTAAGGGGTGCTTGCCTTTCTGACTTTGACACTGGTAAAGTGCAGTGTGCTGTACATCAGTATACCTGCAAAGACTGCAGTCTGGCCTGTCTTGGAATACATCTGAGAAGGTCCCAGAATCTTCATTTCATCATCTGCATGAATGGCCCTGTTACTTCAAAGGCAAGAAGAGCAGCCTGGTCCAAATTATAGCCCTGATCCAGTGCCCCTCAAAGATCTCCCAACACTATTGACACCCTCTTTTTGAGATGTGCATTTACAGCCTCTTCCAATGTGCCCTCCCTCCCCGCAACCCTTTTAACTAGCCTTCTCAAGGGCCTCTTGCTCAACTGCACCCTGCGAGGTTCACCTACCTCAAGTTCTGCCTGCTCACATGGGCACCTCACCAGCCACCCTCCAGCACTCAGTAGGCAGGAGCCAGGCCTCAGACACATTCTCTGCACTCCTTCCACATGTGCCAGAGGGGCAAGAGGAATGAAATGGGCAGGAAAAGCAGGAAGAGGCAAAAAAGGCAGAGATGTGAAAGTGGGTTAGAAACCTGGACAGATGAAATAGCTCTGTGACTCAGTGATAGAATACTAGCTTTTAGCAGAAAGAGCTCAAAGACAGCTCCCAGGCCCCGAGTTCAAGCCCCATTACAGACCAAAAAAAAAAAAAAAGAAAAGAAAAAGAAACCTGGACACATAATGAAGCCTTAATAGAGATGAGCAATGGAGTGGAGCTACAATGTGCGCTCTTCCCTGGGATTCATTAGCATTAGCACCTAGAATCCAGCAGACTGTCCAATCTCTAGGGGTTGTGGTAGCAGGTGTGGATTCTGTGTGGTGAGGAAGTTTGGAGAAAGTAGGCATCTTATTAGGGATAGCTGGTAAGACAGTCTGGACTTTCTCAGTATTGTGCTGGCTGAGCCATGCCTACTTAGGGGACCAGAACTCTGGGCCTGCCAGGCAGGTAGTATCCAAAGGTGGGCGAGAGATTGAGGGGTTAGCCAGGTCCCTGTATTTCCAAAACTACTGTGCTCCTCTAGTTCACTTGTTTGATAGCATCCTTTGCGTTCCTGCAAGGGTATAGTTTGGTAGAACCAAATATGTCATAAAAGGGCTGGCAGTGTTGAGCTTCTAGGTATCTAACGTGGGGAGGAAAACAAAGGAAATGAAATCTCCAGCAGAGGAGCTGCTTCCTGCCCTGAGGAGGATAGGAAGAATTCCTGTATGCAAATTCAAGCAGTGCTTGTGTGCATACAGCTGGCTGGTTAGGTCCAGCACTCCAAGAGTAATTTAGACTTTTCAAGAACGCCTGGGCTCCTACACCAGCCAGCAGTGGCCAGCTCTGTCCCAGAAGGTGTCCACCACATTGTTAGGAGGAAGAAGCTGGGCACCCTCATTCCAAAAAGGCTCTGCTTTTCCTCCTTGCAATTCATGCCTTCTCATTTTCATTCTCTGGGTTTAGAGGGTTTGTAACTGAAAAAGGAAACCTTACAACTTCATTGCTGGGAGCACAAGGGGCAAGCAACAGTGTTCAGGCAACGGGGCTCTGGGGAAGTATAGCATCAGGTGGCACTCATGAATAAATCACAGACTAAGGCAGCACAAGAGACGGCACTTCTCCATCAGTACTGGTGGAGTACTTCCTCTCCTAAGGACTTCAATGGCTCCATAGAACAGCCCAGCTCTCCTTGCTGGGGTTAGTTGGCTGCCCATTTCTAGTCTGGGCAGGGAACAGCTTGTGATGTATGCAGACGTTGCCTGGTGGCTTGGGAATCAGTCAATTTTCTCCTGATTTATTTCATTTTGTCTTAACATTCTTAAATGTTCAAATCTCAGTAAACTAGCACTGCCTTTTTTTTTTTTTGAAAGAAGATAGCCTTTCTCTGTAATATTTCACAATGCAGTAACTCTAGTTTTTATCTGATCCTCAAAGCTGGAGCTGCCCTGCTCAGCCCCAAGGTGGGGTATTTGAAGATAGTCAAGTGATCCACACCTTCCAGGCTCTTAACTGCTGGGAGTTGAGTAATAGCTGTGGGAGTTGGCTCTCAAATGTTCCTCTTTGAATATTTACGTGATGAGTGGTTAGATAGTGCTGTTCCCACCTATACTGGCTCAGTAGTTTAGGATTTGGGTGAGTTATGGATAGCTTCTGTTATTATGTCTTAGAGAATCCTATCTAGAAAGCTAATCATTTAATGTGGGATTAACTGAAAGCTTCCCCAGCCTCCAGGTCAAACTGTGAAGTTCTGTTGTGAATAGAATTTCTTCTTCAGTTTTGCAGGTATTTGCAGCATAATTGAGCCTTTATTTTGCATCTTGAGGAGCTAGCTTCTAGTCAAACTTTAGAGATAAGAGGATTTTCTTTTCCTTTTTAATTCCCCAAAGTAAATCTGCTAATCATAATAAAAAAAATAATTGTAATTGGGCACCAGTCATTGAGCCTGCTAAGTCACAGGGGCTGTGCCAGAAAGTTATAGGTGTCATCTCATTTAATCTTCACTCAAATCTCTCTCTCTCTGGTGAGCTGTTGGGGCAACTAAGGCTCACACATTATAGTAATCACCTGCAGGAAGACCTGCCACTTGGCACTCTCTGGGCTGATTTCACCTCACAGCTGTCTAGCTCTACAGCACAGAAAGAACCAAAGCGTGATAGATGCTTGGCAGCTCTTACACGGTATCCTTAGGCAGATTTCCCAAAGACTGTGACCCCCCCCCTCCTTTGTCCTGAGATGCAGTTTTTTTTATGGGTAAAGTCATCTTCCTGGGTTTCCTAGGTCACCATGGGAGTGATCAGCTCTATGCACAGTTTCCCCTGCAGGCTGCAAAATTTTCCTGATCATCCCACTTCCTTCATTAGAGGAACATTACCTTGAGCTTTAAAAGTGCTGATCCTGGAGAAAAAATGTTAGAGGGATTTTTATCCTGGGTCCCAGTTGGTGAGTGTGCCTTGTAGAAATCATGCATATGTGAAAGAAGTCTTGATTATCTTGGTTTTGAAGGGTGTCCATGGCTTGGGTTAGATGCTTAAAGGAGTCTTTGAGCCTTATAACTATTGAAGTGTCCTCAGGACTGACCTGTGTGACCTTAGCCCTGGGCATGTCCTTCTGCCTCCCTGTGACTCTACCCCTCTCATCATTTCCTGAGGAAGAACACAGATACCCCCCCTCCATTGTGTCTGACCCTGTGCAACCTTAACACAGAAGAGTTATTGGGGGTTCTAATTCTATTTACACGACATATCCAAACACCACATCAGAGAATAGGGCATATCTCTATGATTGTGTGCCAGGAATCTCATCAAAAGGTGTTTCCTTAGTGGAATCCTCTTCTTACAGCTGCCCCAGAGGGGCACCAGCATTCTGGTTACATGTCCTGTGGTCTGAATTTCTGCCATAGCTTGCTTGTAACCCCAGGGTCATTTGATTCTAAGAAGTACTTGAGGCAGTGGTTGGTGTTCTAGGTTCAGCAGCATCTGGAGTATAGTTCTAGTCTTTCTAGATATGTGATTGGAAGAAACCTGCTTAGCCTATTGGGTCCCAAGTCATTTCTGGAGATTGGGGATAATAAACTTGCTATATGAAGGTGCTTGGAAGATTGGAGTTCATAGATTGTTTGACATGGTAAGGGGCTCATAACTCTTAAGGAAACAAGAGCCGAAAACAGATTAATGTCAGAGTTAAATGGTGTGGGATCCAGTGCTAGACATGGGGTTGCCTTTGCCTAATACTGTACAAGCCCTGCCTGCTCTGGGATAGCATTTGGCTCCCTGGCTGGTTTTCTTGGAAATTCAAATGTAGAGATGTGGTTGGTACTAAACAGCCAAACAAAACAGAGGAATAGCTTGTTTGCCATTAGCTCCCTTCCAGGATGAAGCAAACCCCTGAGGAGCCTCAGGGAGAGAGGAGTGACTCTACTACTATAGTATCACAAACAGACCATGGAGCCAGGCCTGCTTCATGGGCCAGCAACCCTGATGGCTGGGTCACCTGGTTCTTTCTGAGGTTCCCTGTGAGCAGCAGGTACAGTATAGCATACATCACTCAGAGATACTGGTGGCAGCAAAATATCAACTTCATTGTGCATTGCTCTTGGACGGTAAAATTGTTACACCTTCATGTCCCTAAGCTGATGGCTTCAACTAGAGAGATAGAAGAAAGGATAAGGAGAGGCCTTCTGATCTCTGGTCTAATGTAAGGTGTTTCTGTTCAGTCTGTAGACCTTGGTGCCATTGGATCTATCCAGTATGCCTAGATGCCTGCTGTGCTGATACAATTTGGTTTTAATTCTTCTGCCTATACCCTGAGTCTGAGATTTACATTCACTGAGCCATTTCACCCATGTCTTAGCTCCTGTGATTTTCAGGGAGATTTCAAGCATTCTGAAGCTCTCAATGTGAACCTAAGCTGAGAACAGCTTAGCCCATGTGAGAATTAGTCAACCTTGTTCAGACCTAGTGGATATGTAGTGGATTTACATTCACAACATTTGGAGCCCGAGTATGCTAGAAATGTTTGTTACACCTTGCATTCTATACATAGTTCTTGCCAGGACACACCCAGCTCTCCCTTTGGAGAACCAAAGGAATTTGAGCTGTGTGCTGCATGATTCACCCCTGAAGAGCCTGTTCCCTGCTGAGTGGGAGAGAGAGGAAGGAAGGGCTGATTTCTATGCCTTCCTGGCATCAGCTGGGAGCACCTGCCACTGGTATGGCAGGAGGAGCCAAGCAAGGCCCTTAGCCCCCAGGGCTTCCTCAGAGTTTCACAACAATCCTGCTTTTTCTCAACTGCCCATGCCTTGTGAATCCCAGTTAGACACAGCAACACAGTGTCTGAGCAGATCCCCTTGCTTGCCGACACACCTGAGTGAAAATGACTCTGTAAGCCACTGTGGTCCTCTCTGGGAATTTTGTATTTCTCACTATGACCGTATATGTAGAGGCGGATAGTTGTCATCAGGTAAGCCATCACTACAGACATAAAGCCACCTGATCAAAGGTGGTGTGGTTCATTCCAGGGACAGCCTCTGTCTCCTACATGTGCCTTCTTGACTAACCCTACTCCAAAAGTCCTGGTAGATGGTCATTCAACAGGGGAGACACAAGGGCACAAGAGCAAGGCCTGTCCCTTTTGCTGACTCCTTGTCCTGGGAAGTTAACCTCTACAGGCTCAGATACTTTGCCTTCCCCTTGAGCAGCCTGGTCAGCAAAGCCAGCTGGTTGTGAGGCAATTGGTCTAAGAGGCAGAGGAGCAAGGGTGGCCAAGAACATTGATATTCCTACTAGCACTTTAGCTTTTCCACATCCTCACCAGCGCTTTTTATTTTGTTTGTAATTTTACTTTTAGTCCATCATGGTGGTGGTTTTGGACTTTTATTTTCCTAGGACTTAGAAAATTAGAATTAGGAAAGAGGTAAGGGTCCTATAGTCACCCCTGATCTTGTCTGGGTAGAAATTGAGACTCACCTGAAATACACAGCCATAGAATGAATGGTATGTCCTGATGACCTGGACACACAGTGGCAGAAGAGATATTCTGTTGTGCAATATCCAGATAATGGCCTCAGAGCCAATGTTAACACTGTCCTCTTAAGCCTCTTGTTCTGTCATTAAGGATGGACATAAAATCGAGGAATAACATTGAGTCCCTTGACACTAGGAAGAAGCTGGACCAAGACTGGGCCATTGCTGTTTGAACCATCCCTCATATTCCACGCCTCTTGTTGGCACTTTTCAGCCTGTGGAGGTATCACACATTGCCTTGTTCACAGTGTCTTCATGGATGATCACCCTAAATAGACTCTGAATAATGGCAACATGTCTGGGACATGTTTGTGGCTGGGGTGAGAGCCTTGGTTTCTGACGGCCAGAATTCCAGGGGCCTGCGAATGGAGACACTACAGTCTCTCTCCAGCTATTACTCACTTCCTTCTGTACAGACTTTCCTCTATGGGGAAGATTCCCTGTTACATAACACTCAACCCATTTAAACCTAGTGGCCATTGTCCCCCCAGGCATGTCTTTTTCTTGTTATAGTCCTCTTACTAGACTTGGGGATAGAAAATCAGAAAGAGCCAGGTCAAGCAAACACAGCCACACCTTGATCCAGGGGACTGTACAAGGAACAGTGCTGTTCACACATAGTGACCACATTTTTAGAATGTTTCTCACCAGGAGTACGTGTTATTAAAAATGCTTTCTCTGTTTTTTTCCTTGTGAACTGCTTTAGTTTTTATGTGTCTAAGGAAGACATTATCTATTAGCACTGAAGACTGCTGATATATTGATTTGAAAGACTGTAACTTACAGATTTTTGTGAGACATGAATCCTTATAAGAATGAATTGCTGACTGTTGAATTGTTGAGACTTCAATAATGAAAGGAGAAAATTTGGGGGTGGGTGGATACAACATGACTCTTCGTGTTGTAGAATAAAGACATGCAGGTCATTGCCAAAAAAAAAAAAGAATGAATTGTTATTCAGGTGGGTGAGATCTGAGGATCACGGTCTGAAGCCAACCTAGGCAGGAACATTCGGGTGATATTCTTACCTCAAGAAGAAGAAGAAAAGCTGGAAGTGCAGCTGTTGTTCCAGTAGCAAAATGCCAGCATTGAGCAAAATAAAGCTAAGGGACAGTGTTCAGGTCCTGAGTTCAAGCCCCAGTACTAGTATAAAAAAAACAACAAAGAAGAATTAAATACTAGGAAAGCAGGAAAACTTCATCCAGTACTCTGTGTTGTCATTTTCAAGGAGGAAGATGAAATCTCGTGCTCCCCCACCTCCTGGGAAACCTGCTACCTTGAGTGTCCACTGTGAACAGAACCTTCCTCGCCAGGCAGCCCTTGGCTCGCAGCAGAATCTGGTCCACATGAAGGAGGCCCTGCAGAATAGCACCCTGGACATTACTGTGGTTCTGCCCAGTGGGCTGGAGAAGCAAAGTGTGGTCAGCGGGAGGTAAGAGTGTCTGATATATTGGGAGCTCCTGAGCTCCCTCAAGTGTGCAGGAGTGAAGAGGAGATGCAGAATTGTGAAATTGTTGGATTTGTCCCACCTGGAATGAGTGTGTGCTAAGTGGCCCAGCTAGACTCATAGTAACCTTTAGGGGAACTAACTCATCTGGTTAGATGAGTTAGCAGGTATAGAGTCCCATGCATAATAAGGAGCTGACTAGTGGCTCAGGGTTGGCCCAACATTCTCGGTCTGTAGCCCACATCCTTGGCTTTGGTGTCTTTCAGCTTCCTGAATGAGCCATTCAAACGTCCAATGTCCTGTTGCAGGATTAAAGTGTACTTGGCATTTTACTTTTGTAATGAAAACAGTTGAACTTTAGATGAAGGGATGAACAAGATGCATGGATTTTGAACTTAAAAAAGAGGCTCAGTTTCCATATCCTCAGCTCCCACTCCTCCTCTTAGCACAAATCAGCCTGTGGAGGTGTGTCACATGCTGCCTTATTTACAGTGGCCATGTAGAAGCACTGGCAGGACTGCCTCCATTCATGGAACCAAGAATTCTATTTCCCATGGAGTTACATAGTTTCCTTGATACTGATCAAAAGTACTTCACCATTGTGCTGTCTGAGCAATTTCCCACTACTCTGATTGTGAGGACTGATAACTCAGTCCATGATAAGAATATGAACAAATTCATAGGAAAAGAACTAAATGAGGGAAAAGAACCCCTTATGTATGTTTACATGTTTTATGCTAGAGAATTATAGTGGAATGATCAATTATAAAAATCTTTCAAGCATAAAAAGAGATTCATAAATCCCGTACAGATGCGAGTGAAATTGTAATTTCTAGGAAAACCAGGAGAATAAGAAATGACATAAAAAATTTAGCTTTTTAAAAGCAATTTGCCCAAAAATTGCTAAAATGAATAATGAAAGAACACATAGAATTCTGGGTATGTTTGTTTTCAGACTTATATTCTAATGTGTAATGGAAGGACTTTATTATTTATTGTGAAGTATTTATTTTATTTCGGGTCTGGTCGTGGGCCTGAACTCTGAGCCTGGGCACTGCCCCTAAGCTCTTCAGTTCAAGGCTAGTGCTCTACCACTTGAGCCACAGCACCACTTCCGGCTTGTTTTTTTGCTTATGGGTGCTGAGGAATCGAACCCAGGGCCTCAAGCATGCAAGGCAAGCGCTTTACCACTGAGCCACCTTCCCAGCCTGAAGTATTTACTTTAAAGTATTTGAATAATACCTGAATTTAACCCATCTTTGAAAACTATCAGTTAACAAATTTGGTTAATTAATAGATTATTAACTAATTTAATTGATCACATTACTTTCGTGGAGTTTTTTTGTCAGTGATGGAGCCTGAACTCTGGGCCTGGGCACTGTCCTTCAGCTCTTCAGCTTAGGGCTAGCGCTCTACTACTTGAGCCACAGCGCCACTTCCAGCTTTTTCTGCTTATGTAGTGCTGAGGAAATGAACCCAGGGCCTCAAGCATGCAAGGCAAGCACTCTACCACTGAACCACCTTCCCAGCCCCTCACATTACTTTTTAAGTCAACTAATTAATGAATGAAAACTGTAGGTGATAATTTTGGTCTGTTTTTGTGGATGTCATTGAGAATGTAACCCAGGGCTTTGAAAATGCTAGATAAGTGCTCTACCAGTAAGCCATACCCCTGTCCCCCAGGAGATAATTTTTTATTATTTACTTATTTATTTACTTATTTTTATTGTGAAAATACTGTACAGAAGGGTTACAATTACATGAGCAAGATAATGAGTACATTTCGTATCAAGCATTGTAGCCTCCTCCTTTGTTTCTCCTTCCCATCCCATCCTCCCCCCGCCCCCCACCCAGCCCTCCTCCCCCAGTAAAAGTATAAATAAGGCCAGGCACTTGGCTCACACCTGTAATCCTACTCAGGAGGCTAAGATCTGAGGATCATGGTTCAAAGCCAGCCTGGGCAGAAAAGTCTGTGAGACTCTTATCTCCAGTAAACCACTAGAAAATCAGAAGTGGTGCTGTGGCTTAAGCAGTGGAGTGCTTGTCTTGAGCTGAAGAGTGCAGGGACAGCACCCAGGCTCAGAGTTCAAGCCCCATAACTGACAAAAAAAAAGTGTACATAAGTTTTCAAAATTATTTTATGGGATGTGTGAAGAAAAATTTGAGTAGCATCATTCCGGACTGTTGAGTTGTGGTACACCATGTCTTGACCTGTAGAATGTAAGGCCACAGTGATCTAAATGATGCCTCCAGAGTGGCATAAAAGTTGCTCTTGGGGCCAGAAGTCCTTCTTATAGCCATCATCAAGCAGTAGGGCTCAGGTTCTTGTAACTACAACCACCCAACAGAGGAGACACCAGACTTGAAAACAGTACCTCCAAACCTCTTCCTAGCCTAGCTCCCAGGGTTTCTGCAGCAAGTAGTAGAGTTAGAAGAAATTTTGAGTTTATCTGTTTTACAAAGTTATTGTCATTGTAAGTAAACATTCCCCACATAGCCTTATAATTTAAGAATTGCATCATAGCTAGGTGCTAGCTAGTAATCCTGGGTACTTAGTAGGCTGAGAACTGATAGTTGAGGTTCAAAGCCAGCTTGGGCAGAAATGTCTGTGAGACTCATATTCAGTTAACCATCAAAAAGTTGATGTTTGGCTTAAGTGGTTGAATACCAGCCTTGAGGAATAAAGCCAATCTAGAGCATGAGGCCCTGAGTTTAAGGTCCAGTACCAGTATGAAATAACAACAGCAATAACAACAACAAAATCCCAAAGAAGTACAATATATTGTCATAGCTTTAAAATGACTTTAGAATCTGCATGAAATTTCACTGGTGAATTTGTGTGTACATACACGTACATGTGTATACATATATATATATATATATATATATATAGTCATTCCAATCACTCTTTTTTCCTGTTAAGAAAATAACATTGTGGATCTTGCCTTTTCCTATCCCCTATCTCTTACCTTTGTGAACCAGTGTAAATATGAATGATTCATATAATTCAGAATGATACAGCCTACTGGGTACAATGGCGAATGTTGGTTAATTCCAGCTACTCAGGAGTCAGAGATTGAGAAGAGCATCTGCCTAGCAAGTACAGGCCTCAAATTCAAACTTCTGTACCTCAAAGATATAGTCCAAGTCTCTCGATGCTTCATCACCTTTCATGAAGCTTCCTTTGAACAGCTTTGAAGAGAAAGTGCCTTCTTCTCTTTACCTTGTGTACCCTAATTAAAGCGATAGACCACTGGCCTTGAAGTTGCTTGCAGGGAGCTGGTACCACTGTCCTTCAGAGTTACTACATCATTTCTTCAAGAATATCCCAGAAGTCCAAACATGTATGAACAGACATAAACTTTTATTTATGCTTCTAAATTCAAGAGAAGCTGGTTTGCAAACTGGGCCCCTAAGCATCTAATTACAAATAAGTCTTCTTTATGAGAACTTTCTACATTAGGAAGTGTCCAGTTCAAGAGATGGCTGGCTGTACAGGGGAAACTGCTGCTTGTTTGGAGAATTGGTTATGTTACATTTTACACTCTTTAATAATACAGGAGCCGGCTGAAGTCAGATTGCTAGATTTTGCTTAAAACAATCTGCACTTTTTGTCAGTGTGGTGTACTGTTTAAGCCCTGATTTAGAAAAGAATATGCTCATCCTTTCTCAGACCAAAGAGGGCCTTTTTCTAAAGAGAAATAGTAGAGTGGTGTCTTCATTTGAAAAAATACGAAGGCTGGTCTTCATTTGAAGGGAAATATCTTCAACGGAAAATCCAGTCCATAGTGGTAAGCGCTTTGTGATAGAGAAGTGAATCCCAGGGCCTGGCCTTTTGTATGAGCTCCCAGAATTCCTTCACTCACTTGGGTGTCATGTCAGGTGGCCACTGTGCTGACCTGATCAGTACATACTTAGCTCCCCATACTCTCAAAGATAAGAAATGTGGGTCTGTATTGTGTTTGATAAATCCTAGAGAAGCTGAAAATAAGACCACTGTGATTCATAGAAAGAGATTTTCAATATCTATTATCTAATAGTTCTTAAATAATAATTGTATAAGGAAATAATAAAGTTAAAGGAAAAGGCCAGCATGCTCTAACTAAACCCAGAGCTTAATACCTCCCAGAAGATGCTGTAGTTGTTTTGAATGTGGTGATACACTAATCATACAGAGGTAGTATTTCACTTTTGTGGAATTTGATAGATTAAATATGATAAATTTTACAATTATTTATTGATCGCACATAAGTACTAAACATGCACATTTTGCATACTTAACCAATCCAGTCATTCTTAAAGTGGGTGCCCTGGGCCTGCAGCATCACCTGGGACCTTGTTGCAAATGTGGATTTCTAGCCTCCCTCCCCCAGACCCACTGAATTAGAAATCCTTAGGATGGGGTCTAGCAAGTTTCATCAGAGCAATGAAGCCAGGAGGATTGCGTGTGACACTTCCAGATTTTCCCTAGGATTGTGCTTCACTAGCTTTACTAGGTTTCAGGCATATGGTCCTGAGAATGAGCCCCGATTCCCATTGGTCAGATGACACTATGGGAGGATTTGTATACCACACAGCTCCCCAAAAGTCAGCAGCAACTTTATCACCTCAGACGAGGTTCCTTCCTACCCAGGAAGGCTCAGGACCTATCAGGATGTCAAGCTCGTGACTCACAGAGAAATGCCCTCTGTTACAAGAGGGGTGTTCATTAAGTGGGCATGGTCGGATAAACATGGGGCGTGTCCTCTGGACTCTGTCCCAGTTGTGATCTGCTCTCTGGTCTCTGAGCAGGGATTTGTGACACAAGCATTTCATTTCTTGGTCCACCTCTGTGCTAGGACTTCAGGAAGAGTCATATGTGAAACAAGACTAGTTTGTTTCTCATTGAGGTTACCGACTCATCCAGAAACAATGTTTGAAGTCCATGCACATCTATTTTGAGAGTACATTTGGAAAAAAAAGAATATTTAAATTAAAAAGACCTTAACAAGTGCCAAAAAAAGCCTCAGATTCTGTCTCAACTTTATGAGCACGTCAAAGACATTTGGGGAACAGTAGGGTAAAGAACCTAGAAAAAAATGGTATTGAAGAAAACCTAAGAAAGAGTTCTGCTCTCATAAGCCCTCCAGCCCTGCCTGCTTTTAGGTTTGAATATGAAGTGTCCCCTAGAAGATCATTTGTTGAACGCTTGGACCCCAGCTGGTGGTGTCATTTTGGAACATTCTAAAAACTTTAGGAAGTGGGATCTAGGTGAAAGAAGTTGATTATAGTGAGCACGCCTAGAAGGTGGTCCCTGGTCCTCCCTCCCTCCTTCCCTCACTTTATTTCTCTCTGTCTTTCTCTTCTTCCTGTCCACTGTGAGGTGAACAGCCTCTTCCTTCACACAGGCCTACTGCCATGATGTTCTGTCTCACTGTGGGCCCATAATCAACAAAAGCAAGGATTATAGACTGAAGTCTCTGAACCAGTGAGCCACAGTAAATCTCCCCCCCCCCTTATATTTGACTATATGAGGTGTTTTTGTTTTTGTTTTCACAGCATCAAGAAAGGTAACTAACACACTTGGTTTAGGGGCAGTCTATTTTCTTTTATACTTGAATATAGTCAGATACTGTGAAGGAGGGGAGGAGACTTGTGGGAGGGGAGATGGAAGCTTTTCTCTCAGGTCTCTGAAAGCATCGATGTTCCTATGGGATTGAGGCCAGGGAGGTTCCTCACATTTGTCAGCACGTTGACATACCCGATCGAATTGTCTCAGTTTCATCCCTTGTGAGATGGTGAAACAACTCTGCAGTGTCTGAGGATGCTTCTTTGAAGGATCCAATGTCTTGGTGCTTGCTGAGTGCAGGATGGCATTCGGCCACATAGAGACAGGTGATCCTCTTCTTGAGCTAGGCAAGGGTCTCACTACCTGGTATCCAAATGGAAAGGTCAGCAACAATTCATTTACTTAGCAAGCACTGACCCGGGCCTGGCTGAGTGCTCAATTCCTCACAGTTAATTCACATAAGATTAAGGCTACCTTAAGGTAGGCTCTCTCCTTGCGTGAAAACTCAGGTACACAGCGGTTGCCTCCAGTTGCCCAGGTTGGAGAAGCAGTACACAGTAGCACCAGAATCCCACCCTGGGCAAATTGCCCCTGCATGCCTCCACTAACAACAATGCTGCCTCAGGAGAGATGAGGCTAATTAAAGGGAAGCATGTGGAGAGCTGTTGATCAGGGACAGGGGCTGCTCCTTCAGAGTGTGACATGATGTGATGTGATGTGACAGGGAACTGGCCAGGAGGGGAACAGAGGCCAGAACCAGCAGGTGGTGAGAAGTCCTAAGAGCTACCAGGCAGCCTCCTCCAGCCTGAAAAGCTTCCCACAGCCCAGTGGCCCAGTGACCTACAAAGACCTTGTGGAGAGATACACATAACACCCACTTAGGGAAGTCATTAGTCCTTTGTTCCAAGGTGGCAGGAGGCAGGTTAGAGTCTGATGGATCTGCAGAGAAAACCCTAGGGACTCTACCACAGCTGGTGCTTTTCTGTCCATTGTTGGGCAGTTGCTGCTGTGTCAGAGCAACCTTCTCTCTGTGTGGATTTCTCCAGTGCACCAAAAGAGCTTGAAAGAACTAGGGGGATACTTGAGGTCTGATGTTTTAAAATGTCAGCCAGCAACACCTCCATGGCATGTTGCTGAGTGGCAAGGGATACAAGTCACGTGCCAAAAACTTCACATGGGTTCCTGAAGAGTAGTGGAAAAGTCATGGGATTTTAATGGCAGGATAATATGTGTCCAGCATCTAAGTTTTAAATAAAATGCAAAACACTACAGGGCAGATGGTCTACCTAAAGATGGCACCCTTTGACTCTGGACTACCTGTACTCAGACTTGTGTCTACTGGGATCTCAGTGCAGCCACCTCCAGACTGAGGAGAAAGCTTGGGAAACTTATGATTTTGTATCCAGCCACTTCCCTGAAATAATTTATTAGTTTTAACAATGTTGTGTGGTTATCATTGAACCTTCAGGTTAATTCACCCATATCATCACTGACAAACATAAAAAGGAATGTCTTTCTGATATACATGATTTTATATAACTTTCTTGTGCAGTGCTTCTGGTTAGGATTCAGTACTATACTGAATAACAGTGCTGAAAGTGAACATCCATTTCTGCCTCCAAGGAAAACTTCCCGCATTCCCTCAGTGAATATGATGTTAGCTTTGTAACTTTCATAAAAGACTTTTATTATTGAAGTTCTTTCCATATCTATTATGTGGAAAGTTTTTTTAAAATCATGAATGGATGTTGAGTCTTGTCTAATGACAAAATTCATCCATACCAAGTAGAATGATTGTAGTTTTACTTATTTTTATGACTCACTTGGTGATATATTGCATTGATATATTTATGTTGAACTATCCTTGCATCCCAGGGACAGAAGTTGTTTTTATATGCCATCTTGGGGCTTGAATCCAAGAGCTTCTGTGCTGTCCCTGAGCTTTTCTGCTCAGGCTAATGCTTTATTACTTGAGCCACAACTCCACTTTCAGCTTTATGGTGCTTAATTAGGGATAAGAGTCTCATGGACTAGTTCCCAGCTTTGGATTGCAATCCTCAGATCTCAGCCTCCTAATAGCTAGGATTACAGGTGTGAGCCACTGGCACCCAGCTTGGTTAGGATTTTAATAAAAATTTTTCCATTCATGTTTATCAAAATATTGGCCTGTACTTCTCTTTCGAGTTTGTCTTTAGTATAAGTGTGATGGTAGATTTACAAGATGAGTTAGAAAGTGTTTTCCATTTTCTGGAAAAGTTGTCAAAGCATTGACATTAGTCTTTGAATTTTCTGTGAGTCAAATGAATTCTAGACTTTCCTTTTTTCTTATTTTGATGGTACTGGGGTTTGAACTCAGGGCTTAGTGCTTGCTAGACAGCATTTTTACCACTTGGGCTCTGCCTCTGGCTGTGTCTTCATTTGTGTAAGTTGAATATTTCACTCTATTTTACCTTTATTCAATTTGACTAGGTCACATTTGTCTTCCAGTTTATCCAGATTTTATGTATTATTGTTTATAATGGTACCTATCAATCAACTTTTTCATTTTACAACTTCATTTTTGTGTTACTTGAGACTTATGAATAATTGAAAATTGAGTGTCTTGTACCTATAAATAAGATCTTTTCTACTAACTTTAGGTGATTCAATTCATTATGCCATAGCTTTAACTAGAAATACAATTATTTTCCCAGCTATACCTATAAATAAGATCTTTTCTACTAACTTAGGTGATTCAATTCATTATGCCATAGCTTTAACTAGAAATACAATTATTTTCCCAGCTATTAGAATTTTGATTCATTATTACAACTTTTTCTTTCAGTAGTCTGTTTTTTTACTAGTATTGAAAAAGTGAACATATTACTATACAGTCATGTGTGAGAAATTAATGAGCTGCTGTTGTCATTCTTCATAAGAGCATCTAATTTTCTCATTTAACTGCTAGTTCATTTGTTCTGTCCTTACTTAGCTGGACAACGGCACAGTGCCAACATTCCTAATAATTATGCTTTGTTTTCCCTTTTTCAGCCATGCAATGATGGACCTGCTTGTTGAACTCTGCCTTCAGAACCACCTGAATCCTTCCCATCATATCCTTGAGGTCCTGTCTTCAGAAACCCAACAGCCTTTGAGTTTTAAGCCAAATACTTTGGTTGGGACCTTGAATGTGCACACAGTGTTTCTGAAAGAAAAAGGTTCTGAAGAGAAAGTTAAGCCTGGCCTGCCTAAGGTGCCTGAGGTCAGTGGGGGCCCCATGTGTGAGTATATACCAGGTGTCCAGGAAGGTTAGCATAGCTCTTCTTCTAATCATTACATACAGAGAGCTTTGTTATGCTCTTTATTGGGATACTAGGCAATGAGCCACCAAACTGGGTTTATTGTAAGAAACAGAGTTTCATCTGAGTGCTGGTAGTTTACATCTGTAGTCCCAGCTACGCAGGATGCTGTGATCTAAGGACCATGGTTTGAAGCCAGCCCAGGCAGAAAAGTCCATGAAACTCTCATCTCTAATTAATCAGCAAATAGCTAGAATTGTATGTGTAGCTCAAGTGATAGAGTGCCAGCCCTGAGTAGAAACAAAACAAAACAAAACAAAAACAAGAGCGACTGCAAAGCTCTGAGTTCAGTTCAGTCCCCAGAACCCAGTACTGACACAGTTTCCATGGCCTGGGAAGGTGGCTCAGTCCTAGGATGCTTGCTTTGCATGCATGAGACCCTGGGTTTGATTCCTCAGCACCACATAAGCAGAAAAAGCCAGAAGTGGCACTGTGGCTCAAGTGGCAGAGTGCTAGCCTTGAGCTGAAGAGCTGAGGTACAGCGCCCAGGCCCAGAGTTCAGGCCCCACAACTGACCAAAAAAAATAGAAAAGGCAGTTTTTAAAAAGCTCATCTCCTATGAAAGGGTTCAGTGATGAATGAACTCTTATTTGTCTCATCCACACTAAGTCCAAAGGAGATTCTCCTTTATTCCTGAAATAAAATCTTAGAGGAAGAAGCAGCCTTCTTCATATCCTGTGGCCTTTCTGATCCCCAGGGACAGTTAACCTCAGGGAGTTCATTTGATTCCCTTTGGAGTAGCCAAGTTAAAGGCATGGGTTCCATCTTCCTTCTGAATTCTACCTTGTCATGGCCTTCACACCCTACCATGCAGGCCAGGAAGATCCTTGTTACTTGTCTGTATGTGCCATGTTTATTCTTTTTGCCTTTGCAGTTTCTTAATACCATGTGGTAATTAACAAGCCTGAATTAAAGTTTACTCGGTGAAACTCAGAACACTACTGTATTTATCTGTAGTCACTGAGTCAGCATTAATCAGAGATATTATTTTTTCTTACAGATTATTATGCCTGATAATATTTCTGGCTTAAATATATGTATATAGTATATACATATAAATATACATATATCAGTCCACATATGCAGTATTATTTTGTGAGTAGTCTTTTATTTATGTAGATACTTTTACTTCTTAAGCAAGCACTTGATATTTTATGAGGTTGTTTTGTTTTGTCAGTTGTGAGGCCTGAACTCTGGGTGCTGTCCCTCAGCTCTTTAGCTCAAGTCTAGCGCTCTACCACTTGAGCCACAGCACCACTTCTGGCCTTTTCTGCTTATGTGGTGCTGAAGAATTGAACTCAGGGCCTCAAGCATGCAAAGCAAACACTCTACCACTGAGCCACCTGAGGTTTTTAAGCCAAATTATTCCTACCATTTCCAACCTATTAAGAAAATAACAATGACATGATAGAGTCTGGTCAGAATGTTTGCAAAACAGTATTTATATTGGATTTTAAATGTAGAATCCTCATTCATGTCTGTATGTATCCATGTGTTGTTAGGCTGCTTTTTCATTAGTAAAGGAGATTCAAAGATGCTTTTAAGATGCCTCTAATATTCTGGACATTTATTTTTCACCATTCATGATGCCATTTTTCCTGGGACATACCAATTTTGTGAATGAATGATTAGGACCACACAAAAATCCCACCACACTCAATTCTAGAATTGGTTGAACTCTTCATGGAAGACGAACTCATAGAACACTTTTTGTGTCTCGGTCATTCTTTCAGAAATCTGTGCGTTTGGTAGTAAATTACCTGCGCACACAAAAAGCTGTCATGAGGGTGAGCCCTGAAGTGCCGCTGCAAAATATTCTGCCAGTCATTTGTGCAAAATGTGAGGTCAGCCCAGATCACGTGGTTCTGCTCAGGGACAACATTGCTGGGGAGGAGCTGGAGCTGTCCAAGTCCCTGAATGAGTTGGGGATAAAGGAACTCTACGCCTGGGACAACAGAAGAGGTGAGACCTTCCTGTGTCATACGTATCTTGCTGTGAAGTAACATAGCTGGAGCACAAAACCTGCTTGGCTCTCCTTACAGGTCTGTGGAACCAGCTAGAACAGGCATGTGAATTTACATGCACCTCTGACTGGTTTTATCCAGCCCTGAATGGGCAGGGAAGAAATTTGCCTTATTTTTATTCCTTGTGATTGTATGTATGCCTCTTCTTTCCCATCTCCACTCACAACTTTTACTTCTGTTTCCTTGTGAGCTTTGTTAAACAGATGTCAAGAAAAGATTAGACCCCATACTGCAACTTCTTGACTATATTTTCTAGAGTTTCCTTTTCAGTTGTCATTGCTGCTCCTGGGTTTCATACACGGCGGGTACCCAAAACCATTCTCACCTGAAATTGGCCAAATTGTATTTCCCGAGATCAATATCTGAAGACATCTTTAGTACCACCCCACCCTTCCTGGTTGTGTTGCCAGTAACAGCTTATCCATGGTATGACTTTGGTACTTAGCCTGAATTGAGTACATTAGAACCTTTAGTGGGGTAGCCTGAGAGTTGACATTGGTACGGAGACCAAAATATTGCCTGAGCAGATTTTTCTGATGGATATGAAGGGCTGACTGTTTAACAGCTATCAAAGACAAATATACTCTCTGTTCCTTGGACTTAGAATTAGTAAGATGGGCTTCATAAAACTCCAGCAAGTCTCATTTTAGACCTACTGCCTGTGTTACTCATTCTACAAATACATAGTCATTCAAAATATACAGTCAAATTGGTTACTGATGGCTCACACCTATAAACCTCAATACTCAGGAGGCTGAGAGGTGAAAATTGTGGTTTGAAGCCAACCTGGGCAGGAATGTCTGTGTTACTCTTATCTCCAACTAACCACCAAAACTCCACATGTGGAACTGTGCCTCAAGTGGTAGAGCACTAGCCTTGAACAGAAGGCCTTGAATTTAAGCCCTAGTACCAGCACGCACACACACACACACACACATACACACACACACACACACACATACACACACACACACTCTTACATTTTCCCATAGCTTTTCAAATAATTTCTTGTAATAAAAATGTATTTTTCTTATTACCAAGTGTATTATGAAATTAATGATCAGAGTGACCCCTTTACAGGTTACATTTCCCCCTAAAAATCACCCCCACCTCTTCCTGGGGATTGCAAGTCCTCAGTCTCCCATGACATTTATTTATTCACTTGAAAAGTGTCCTGATACTTAAGAATAATACATCTATGTTTTAAAAAATATCTTGATATGTAGGCCGTGGGAGGTTGAACCCACGGCCTTGTTGTGTAGATGCTAGCCTCCCCAGTTTCCACGTTTGTGTGTGTGCCTGTGTTGGAACTGGGTCTTGAACTCAGAGGATTGAGCTCTCACTTGGTTTTTTTTTTCCATCAAAGCTGGTATCTTACCACTTGAGCCAGTATCAACATTTCCACCTTTTTGCTAGTCAGTGGGAGATAAAGAATCTCTCAAGTTTGTCTGCCTAGGATGGGTTTGGGTTTGAACCAGGATCCTCAACCTCCTGAGTAGCTGGGAGTATAGGCTTGAACTATAGACACCTGGCTGCCCAGTGTCTTTAAACCCCAGACAGACAATAATGGTCTCTGTAGCCACTGCACAGATATGGGTGCTTTTGGTGTATCTCAGTTTATCTCGGCTCTATGAAAATTTGTTTTATGAGAGTTTTTAAAAAAAAAACAAAGCTTTGGTTAGACAAAAGAGAAAAAGAAGGAAAAGGGAAAGCTATGTTACCCTCCATTTGAAAATCTTGGAGGAAAGGCTTGCACAAATGAATTTCCATTACTCGACTATGCCTAGACATATCCTGAAAGGTAGTCATTCCAAACCTCCCTCTGTTAAGGAGAGGCCCACAGCAAGCCCACAATGATCTGAACAACAGGAGAAGAAGTTGAAGGGATCAGGAGACTGAGCACAGCTCACAGGCTGATGCATACATTGGGCAGAAGCATCCAAATACGTTAGGTACTGCAAGTGAGCTGTGTTAAAGTCCTGCTGCGATTGGTGGGAATAGCTGTTCCCAAGCCCCCGAGTCCTCCCTCCCCCACCCCTTGAGCATTCATCCCCTCACACCATGGTGGAACCGCCTCCAGCTCCATGATCAGCAGCATCCCTTTCTCTAGGACCATGCCAGTTGCCATGTCTTTGATTACTATCCCTCTTCCATACCTTCACCTCATCCTGTGAGCCTTCAAATAACCAAGAAGCATACCATATAGAGGGCTTCTTTCTCTCTTGCAGCTGACCTGCAGATCAGCGAGGGCACCCTTGGAACAGACCTGTCCATTGCTCCTGTTGACTTCCTTTAAGCCCTGCAGGTCCTGGAGAATGGGAAAGGCAGCTGGCACAAATGCTGCTGGCAGACATACCTCTTCTAGAATTCTTGCCTGTGGCAGCTTTAAGCAACACAGGCTTTGCTGCCCCCTTGTGTTTACAGTGGGCCTGGCAGCTTGAGACAGTGGAGCTTGTGGGGCTAGGTCTGCAGGTGCGCACAGTCCAGCTGAGTTCGGGACTCATCACTACAGTCATCTCCCAGACTTCCAGAGAGGCTGCTGGGTCTTTGGTCCACATGGCCACAAGAAGTCATAGTTGATCCTCACTCTCTTGTTGTTTGCCTTTTCAGTTCTTCTGACCAAAACCCAGTCGGAGCCTTCCTTGAGCTGCCGAGGTACAGTGAGCCCACAGGCTGCACCATGCATGGCCCAGGGCAATTGTGTGCAGAATGGGAAGGAATTGAGTGTGGCTTGAGGCATCTCTGGGGCGCTTGTCTGGCCATCCTAAGGTTATGGTTTAGCTCTTTGGTTTCCTGGTTGATTTAAATAAGAATACCCCTTGTGGAAGAATTTTCTGTGTGGTTCTAGTGGGTGAGAAATGAGGGATGATATTGTAGAAAACAACTTCTGCTCAGAATTTCAGGATAGAATACAGTGATACTTGGATTAAAGACACTGGTTGGTGCCTTTTCCTCTCTGCCTGCCTGTACTTACCTCTTATGCCAGGTCCATCATGCATACTATAGCATTTGAGCCAAATGGGCTGTGACAAGTATGCAGATGGCTAGTCCAGATTTAGTTTTTATTTTGACATGTGTTTCTTAGAAATTTTCTTTCTATGCATGTCTGGAAGGGAAAGAGATATCCATGTATTTACAAATGTGTACCTTATATAGGCATATATACATATAATAAATACACACTTATATATGTGTATATATATGTGTGTATATTCACACATCACACATCTGTTGAGATGGTCACAATTGGGGCAAGAAGTCTTTTGGATTTGTCTACCTAGGCTTGCTTTGAACTGAGATCCTCGGATTTTAGCCTCAGAGCAGCCCGGATTACAGGCATGAGCCAGCTGCACCCGGCCATCTTCTGAGAGTTCGATGAGCCTTTTGGGCAGTAGTCCATCCATATATGCATCTATACCCCAGAAGTTTAATTAAAATTTGATTAAATTTCATATTCCACAGAAAGTTCGTCCATGTTTTTTAAAGTACTTAATAGTCATTTTTTAAAAAAACTTTCCTGAAAGAACTCTGCATTGGTCTAGAGCTTGGAGTATGATGGATCTGTGTATGAGTGCCTGGTAGGCCCTTTGATTACCATGTATTTCTGTTCTTCCCTCTCCCTGCTGCTGAAGGATGCTCAGACAATATGCATTCTTTCCTGAGAAGCACACAAGGAAGCAGTTGAGTTAGCAGGATCCACATATATAAAGGCTTTTGGATGATTTTTTTCTTGGGGATTTGGACAGACTGAGAACAGGGAAACGAGAACAGAAGAGCTAATTGTTCCTTTATTACCTCATGAGAGCAATCGAGTGTTGCTGATTGGAACTTACACACAGACCTTGGATAAGAATGCCCTCATGAGTATTTGGAAATGTCCATTGGGCCTTCCTTTTCCACATAGCTGCTTACAGGCCTTACTCTGGTCACTAAACTGCCCTGACTTTCAATTTTCTCATCTGGACAAACAAATACCTTAGACTAGTTGATCTTTCAGCTGATTTTACTCCTTTCCTGGCTCCCCCACTCACTCACTTTGATCATTTTCTATCACTTGGATGATTCCAAACAGGAAGAAATTTCCTATGGATTAAATGTGACTCTACCAGTAAACTCCTTGGTGAATATTTAATATCTTGTAGATTAGAGTCCATTCGAATGAAAGAGATTTCATGGTAAAACTAACCATCCATGTGGAGCCATGAATTCTAGCTCTTCCCATGGATGTTCTGTGAGGCACATTACCTATCACTGTCCATGCTTCTCAACAGAACAAGTGAGCATCAGTGGAGGTGTCACCAGATGCCACCACTGAGTTTTTTCACATTGCTCTCCCACAAAACTTCTGCAGTGTCCTCCTTACCTCAAAGGTCTCTCAGGAGTTCCACGGAGCATCAGCAAAGCCACTCTAAAAATAGACCATTAACCAAGGCCTATCTGGGGATGGTGAGTTTTGAGCCCCTGCCACCCTTACCTCTGTGAGTCAGCTCTGGTGCCAAGTACCTAAACCTTCTGCAGGGATGACCTCTACCCTAGGATCACCCTCTGTCCTTATCAGGAACAGAAACAAAGAGGCTTGGTTTCTGTTGATTACTACAGTATTATCTATTTCAGTATACTCATGCACTTACCACTCAATTCTAGAAACAACACGGACTAGAAATAGATACATTAATGCATAGTTTTGATGTGGTATTATTCTTTGATAAAATACACATTGCTCTTTGTCATCTGTACCTGAGTGATTTGCTGTGATTAACTTGGGAGTGTGTGTGCACATGCGGATCTGTGGAGCCACATGGTATGGAGGTTCCTTCATTTGATGTTCTGAGATGTAGAGCTCACTACTCCCTTTAGCAGGTGACCCTTGCATGTCATTGAGAGCCTTGTGAATAGGACAGGGGCCTTTGCCCCCTGTGGAATGGCTGAAGGAACATGTGGGCTTGGATTTGCTCTGTTGGGTAGACAGGCAGAGTTTACTAATGCATGCCTTTGTGTTGTTCTCTAACTAAAATATGAAATCAAGCATTAGTAGGCACAGACATTGATGGGTGGTCAGTGTTTGGGTTGATATACCAGTGTCAGAGTTTGTAAATGCCAATCTGAAATTTTTCTGTCAGTGCACTAGCAGCCTGTCTGACTGGCAATTGGCAGTAATAAATAGAAATGCATATTTTGTCCTTTGAGAAAACACCTCTGCTTTCTATTCTCTGTCCTAGCTGTGTGATTTGAAAGAGAAGAATTGGGTGACTGAATGGCAAAAGGCCAGAATAGCCTTTGTAAGCAAACAAATGAATAATGACAATCAGTCATGAGCTGGACTGTGCCAGGCACAGAGCACTGGCTCACAGTGATCCGGCCAGAGGCCAGTTTGCAGAAGAAGGAGCAGAAGCATGGGAGACTCTGCCTCCCATGTGGTACTTTGACAATAGCTTTCACACCAGCTGCACGGGGGGCCTTTCCCCATATTGTTTGAGTTAGTTAGCAATGTCAGCTAGCTCTGGACTCAGGAGTTCTGATTTGGGAGGCCTGGTGGGGATGAGGATTGCATCTATAAGCTCTCAGTGGTATCTTGACAGATGACAATCCCGTCTCTCTAAGGCACCACAGCCATCAGCTGGCTGTCAGCTGCCCTCGAGATCTTGGTCTCAGAGGATAGGTTTCTCAACCTATCCTGCTGCTAAAATCCTTATTTAAAGAAAAAAGAAGGAAAAAAAAACACCAAGAAAGGGAGATGAAGGACCTAATTGCAACAAGAGACAAAAACAGTTGCCCCACTGGAAAATTACAAAGGAGAGAAATTTGGAAATGAGCATCCCAGGAGATCTAAATACCACTAGGACTGGACAAGTCATTGCTCTGGTACTCGATGTTCAAAAAAGAGCAGGAAGGCTCTTGATTTTTTTAATGTAGTTTGCATGTTTCCCTAACTCATGGTTCTTATAGCAGATGCTCTGAGAGCTGTGCTGTTCACTTGGGCCACCTCAGGTTACATGTGGCTCTAGGAATTTAAAGTAGTCATTCTGGGTGGAGATGTGCTGTCAGCCTGAGTTAAACACTGGATTTCCAAGACTTAGCACTACTACGAATATTAAACAAAAGTAACTTTGATATCAGTTTTGTGATGGAATGATAATGTTTAAGATATATTGGGTTAAATAACTATAGTTAGAATTAATTTCACCTGGTACTTCTAAATGCACTGCCAGCAAATTACACATGTGATTTGCTTCATCTTTTCAGTGGGCAGCACAACTTTGGAACTTGGTTGGATTGCTCTTTTCCATTTTCTGCAAGGCACAGCCTTACCTAGCGATTACTGAAATCACTGAAAGACAGTATGAGAACTTGTAGTAATTTCTATAAGGACCTGGGTATTTGGGGGCAGAAACTAATGTTTTGAAAGAAACAGTAAGGATTTTTCCCTTTGAGAAGTAACAGTTTAAATGATTCATTTAACACTGTTATTTAATTAATTTATGTGTCTATCATCTATTTCTCTCTTTCTCTCCCTTCCCCCTCACTCTCTTTTGGAGAACTGATACCAGGATTTGAACTGAGGATCTCAAGCTCACTGGGCTTGCTTGCTGGACTGGCACTCTACCAGTTGAGCCACTCTTGCAAACCTGCTTACGACTTTATAAACAAAGCATTTAGTTTGTGTTTCAAGTACTGAAAAAATAACTTATTGCTTCTTTTTTTCCTCCAGAAACATTAAGAAAATCATCACTTGGCAATGATGAGACAGATAAAGAGAAGAAGAAATTTCTGGGCTTTTTCAAGGTCAATAAAAGAAGCAGTAGTAAGGTAATGTGATTTTACATGATGTAAAATGGTTTCTTGAGATAGCTACAAGGAATCTATCTTGTAATTTTTCTAAATCAGTATGTTTAGAGAAGGCAACTCCCTAAGGACAAAAGAATGCACAGAAATGACTTGACCTTGTACCCTATACTTGATCTGTGGATCAGTGATCTAGGATGCAGGTGTATCAGTTACTTGTAGATATCAAAGCCCATGGATGCTGAAGGCCAGGCCTGTAAGTCCTGTCTTTGCCAGGTACATGCTTCAATCTGGCATGTGGTGAACCTTAGCACACAGCCTTTGGGTAGTGAATGAGCAAATGTATGTGTTGGTTAAGTTAAAATACCATGGTCAACACCATTTTCAAACTTCATATTTGAAGTCTAAAGAGGCTGGAATTAAAACTGTTTCCTAGAAAAGAGTATCCTTGAGGAACTGCTCCATTTGATATTGTTTTTAGGTGTTCCTTGGGAGTATACAATATATTATTTTTATGGATCTTGCTGATTATTAAATATCTTCAAAGTCATGTCATGTTTAAAGTATACGTCATGTCATAGATGCATTATAGAATAATGTAAAGTCATAGTACAAAGAATAAAATGATGAATACTTAATCAGTTTTAAAATCTCAAAATCATAAATGGCTTCCTCAGATAACATGCTCATTATCTCTGTCAAATAATGTATTTTGCTAATACCTAGTACTTTCCCTTAGTACTAAATGAGACTAAAGATGACAAATGCATTGTAATGAATGATAGGCTTCAATCCCACAAGCTTAGTGGGGATGTGTTGTCACCTGTGTGGTTTTACAAGTAGCAGGGATTGATGTGTGCATCTGTCCAAGCATCCCAGCAGCACTGCAAGGATCTGTGCCTCTCCCTGAGGCTAGACAGAGACAACACAGTTCCTGACCTTCAGGAGCCCAAAGGGTTAGAATTGTGATGCATCCTAGACTTACTGGTGGAGATGTTGAGCTTGGAGAAATCAAATACCTTGCCCAGAATCCCAGGATTAGACCCAGGGCTCTCTCTGCATGGGAAGCCAGCCTGTGCTTTCTTCTATATGGGGAAAGTTCAACACACACAGATGCCTGACTCTCAGAGGCCTCCTGTTTACATTCCTCAGCTTGTTCTTCACTCCTTTTGGTGCTGGCCTAGGGATTCTTCTATGATATTCTTCATGCCATGCCATGTCTTTTCTCTATCATGGAGTTATTTCTTACGTGCTATCAACATTCCTTATTCCATTTAATTTCAGCATGTTGTGGACATTTCCTTATCAGAGTCTTGACTGTATTAGATTACTTGTGTGATGCATGTGGTCTTACCCAATACCTTCTTAGCTACTTCTCTTCATTTTTTTATTTCATCAATGAAAGGTGTTTGACGTAAATAGCTCAAAAAATGAACCCTAAAAGTCCTAAAATATTTTAGTAGAAAATGAACTCTAAAGAATGGGGATTTATCAAGGCATCTACATGAAAGTGACTCTTCTGTATATTTCATTTAAGGAAGAAATATACATGTGTGTGCATTGTGATTGTATGTGTGAATGTGTGCATATTTATAAATGCTCAATAGAGAATACACTTATGGGTACATAACTTTTTGTTGAAGTAAATAAGGGTAAATATCTTTCTTTGTTTTAAGTTCTTTATGTTTCAGTGATTGTAAGTGTGGTAGTTTTGTACCATTATGACATTATTGTTTATTTTCTTAAAGCAGTTCTTCTAAAAGAACTAAGAATCTTTGGTCAAGTCCCCAAAGATGATCATCAGGAAGCCAAATTGGGGCCTGGAAATTAAATTTTCCAATTCTCTTCACACTGTTATGTGGCTAGTCCTATTATTATCATTTGCTTTTATGAACAGGGAGTTCACTGTTTGTTAAATTATTTCTGACTATATACCCAGTTACTTACCTATGTAAATATTAAAACTGTAAAATCTTCAAAGCCTAGATAATGAATTAGTCTACTTCACTAACTCCAACCTATCAGTTGAGGCCCTTTTTGTGTGTGTGTGTGTGTGAGTGTGAGTGAGGGTGTGTGTGTGTGTGTGTGTGTGTACTGGACCTGGGCATGAATTCAGGGCCTGGGGTGTTATACCTTAGCTTTAGGGTACTAGCATTAAGCTGATACTCTACCATTTGTGTCACAGCTCTACTTCCAGCTTTTTGGTGGTTAATTGGGGTTGAGGTCTCACAAACTTTCCTGCTCAGACTGGCTTCACACAGAGGTCCTCAGATTTCAGCCTCTTCAGTAGCTAGGATTATGGAAATGAGCCATCAGGCAGCACTTGGCAAATTCTGTATTATGTTTTCTAAGCTAAAAGAGATGCTTTGGGCAAAAAGAGAACAGAGATAAAATTCATTCCCATGAGCTTTGCATGTAGACATTATGATTTTCAAAGGAGGAAACACTGTGGTGTGGAGCTGATTGAAATCAGCATTCCTGTTTATAAGCTGAGGGGAAAACAAGGGACCACCACCAAATTCGGTTGCAAATTCTGCTGCCTTGAAGTGTGGCCATAATGCATTTCTTCCCTTCGTGATTGCTGAAGACAGTGTGTTATCCTCATACTCCTGTTCTTGTTTCCCTGGTTTTTGCTGGAGTTAATGTATGGGTGCATGTCTGTGTTGCAGGCTGAGCAGCTGTCAGGGGCAGAGAGCGACGAGGAAGCCTCCAAGTCAGTGGCAGGAAGGGGCATGAACGTGAGTACTGAGAGACCACAGGTGCCTCCGCTAGCCAGGTGGAACTTGCTGTTTTGCAGGACCTTCAGTTGATGAAATTGTGGAGGAGCTTCATTTCCTACATTTAATTGATTTTTGTAGTCTAGTTGGACTCATGGAACTACATGTCGCTTCTTCTTCTGTTACCTGTGCTTTTTTTGGAAAATGTCCATTAATTCAGCTTCCTCTCTGTCTCACTGGCCAGAGTCAGGCGAGCTCTTCTCTGGATTTACCGTTTTCCAAACTGTTTTCCTAAACTTCTATGGGCAGCCACAGTTTTATAGCCAGCCACACCGCTTTCCTTTCTAGCCCTAGAGATGCCAGTTACTCACAGTCTGACTTTTCTTTGCTCACAGAACCTTTGAAATAATATTTTAAGATTGTCTGTGTCCCTCACATTTAAAAATTGGCATGCAGAATCTAGGCATCGGTAGCTCACACTTGTTATCCTAACTACTCAGGAGGCTAAGCTTTGAGGATCACAATTCAAAGTCAGCCTGGGGAAAAAGTCTATGAGACTCTTCAGTTAACCAGAAAAAAAAGCTTGAAGTGGAGCTGAGGCTAAAGTGGTAAGAGTGCCAGCCTCTTAAGAGTCAGCACCCAGAACCTGGATTCAAGCCATCGGACTGGTAAATGTGCATGCATGTGTGCACACACACACGTACACACAAACAGTAAGTTACATATAAAAAGGTTCTTCATAATTTTAAAGACTTTAAAGAATGTAACCCATGACATTTTATATGTATTGATGTTTTAAATATGTTTAAATAGTGGAAGTGTTGAAAACTTACCTTTTAAGAATTGCTTGGATTAATTCATTTGTATCAGGAAGAAATTTTGTATTATCACTCTTCTAATTTCGTACCTCCACACCAGTCCGACGTCAAACATTAATTTTGTGTTTCTTTTCACTTTAATGTAAGCCACAGGAACAGTGTGTATAAATAGTATAAGGGTAGAAAATGTCCATTAGAAGAGAACTTTTCTGTTCTTCAACTTGTTTCAGGTAACACCAAAAAGCACAGCAATCTGTGTCTCAAAAATCATTATTAATGTATGTTTGGCCTTTTAGACAGGTCTCGCTCTGTTGCTCAGAACTGACCTTGAATTTACAGTCCTCTGTCTTAGCTTTGCTGAGATTACAGAGTACACCACTATACTCAGCCTCAAAACTTATTAGTGAAGAAAAAATTGTGCCTGGTTAGTTTATCTTTCAAATTTATCAATAGCCTAGGTTTGGAAGCCATTTGATTTGCAATCACACTAAAATTACTGACTCTAGGATCAGTAAGGGAAATATTGCCATCTCAGTGTTTATCTGTGATCATTAAACTTACTGAACTTCTGCTCACAGGTACTTTCTAAACCTTGTACACCATTAGTTAGGTTTGAAGATGTTCTGCTATTGTTAGGTTTACTAACTTTTGTAAGTGCAAATTTTTAATGAATCCTTGTATTATTCCAAGCTTCAAACTGATTTTTTTTTTCAAACTGATTTTTGTAGCTAGGCACCAGTAGCTCATGCCTATAATCTAGCTGCTCAGAAAGCTGTTATTTGAAGATCCTTGTTCAAAGCCAGACCAAGGCAGGAAAACCTGAGATACTTGTTTTCAGTTAACCAGCAAAAAGCCACTATTATAAGTGTGGCTCAAGCCGTAGTGTGGTAGCGTTGAGTGGGGCGGGGGTGGGGGGGACTAAATAAGAGTTCAAGCCCCAATACTGAAACAAAAGAAAAAAATATTTTTTAAGAACTTAAATTTCATATTTATCAAAATGTTGGTTTATTTTTATTAGGTTCTTGGGCTCGTGAGACTTAGCTTATTTAGTATTTGGAAAATGTTTCCTATATCTACTAATTGACTAAAGGAATCCTTATTATAGGACCCAAAACAGTCAAGTTTTCTTTAGTTGCAAACAATCCAGTTATATTTTGAAGTTAAGTAATTAAGTAATATGCATGAATGACGAGTTTCTCACTCTGGAGTTTAACAGTAGCTGTGTTGAGATGTTATGATTTCCTGACAAATCACTGGAAAAACACAAATTCAATGCTCTGGACTTAATGCCGGTTGCTCCTTTTAATAGCCTCATTTTAATTCACTGTGAAAAGTCAGATCTCAACTTTTATTGTAACCAAACCTTGTGGTGAGTAAGAATGTTTCCAATTTAAAGAAGGAATTAATATGAGGCCTGGGAACTAAGGCAGCATTGTGCCATGTGTTCAACAGCAGTACAGATGTGCTTCATGGCCTTTTCTATGTGAGTCAAACCAGCCTGAATAAAATGGTGCAATGATTATACAGAAGTCTTTTCTTCAGGTGTAATCCTAAATTAGTCTTTACTTGAACTTATTATATCAGTCATTCTTTTTTCATTCCTATGAACAGACTTACATCTTCAGAAGATAATTTTGCAACTTGTTAGTCATTAAGGCTCATAGTTCATCAGTTTGAATTTTTCCCACAAGCTTTTAGAAAATGTCTTCTAAGTAATTCAGGTACTCTACATACAATTTATGTTTCAATAGAGAATCTTATTACATGGAAGAACTTGGCTGTTACAATGTAAGCAAGTGTTATAATTGTTGCTACAGAAATGAATGGTAGCTTAAATTTGCAATGAGCAATGGTGTGTGTGTGTGTGTGTGTGTGTGTGTGTGTTCTCATAGAGAAGAACATAATTCATGACATGGGTAGTGGATGGATGGATGGATCAGTGAGCTGAAAAGCAGATCAGATCTCAGCAAAAACTTTACAGAAAATATCCAAAGCATTTATGGGAAAAATTACAAAGTTCTACTAATAGAATTGTACAATATCTAGCCCACTTACATGTACATTTACTCCTCAAAAATCATACTTTTATAAATCAGTTGCATCTCACTGGCCAAAACCTGTATGATTCATGTGCAAGGCTGTTTATTGCATCACAGTGGCAGCAAGAGATGAAAGCCATCCACATGTCCAATCGAGGGTTGGTAGATGAAACTGTGGCATACATAGCTGCATGAGAGAATACCACTGTGAGAGCCAAGGACTAGGATCACTATGTGCTGATGTGGAATGTTCTCTAGAATATATATATATATATATATATATATGCCATATTTCAAAAAGGAATGGTGGTTCCTACTGTAAACCGAAGTCTATAAATGAAGCTGCAATATATTCGATTAATCATGATCTTGCAAATTATAATTTACCGCTTCCAAGTCTCAAAACAGAACAACACTTAATAAAATAAGGATAGCAGCTGTGGCTGATGACCTGGCTTGCAGCATCAGCTCTGCCTGGGGCAGGTTCTATGCTTAGTTATATGACCTCATTTGATTTTCCTTTTATGAACACAGAAAAATATTGCCTTCTAGAGTTTGAGTGAATTGATTATCTCTTAAGTGCTCTCTGCTATGTTTTTTTTAAAAAATAAATTTCCCATTGGTTTCTGGTTGCCAGTATCCTCAGTCAGACCATACAACAGAGGCATGGGTCCTGCAGACCCTTTGTAGCTTTGAAGTCCCTCTATCTTGAGCAGTTACGGACAGCTCTTCCTTTTTCCAGTCGTAGCAGGTAGATAGAATGTAATCTCTTACCCGTCAATCCAGTAGAGGATAAACTCCATCTCCTTGTGAATCTCTTCCCACTTCAGTTTCCATAAAAGGGCTGGGTGTTGGTTTCCAAGAGTTTCAGTGGTGACTGTCTGTTTTCCTACTGTGGGATGCTCTGTGCCTCTGTGCAAACTGAGTAGCTGCTTCAGATCCAGTAACAGTGAAATCTCCTTGAAGAGCCAAAGGTAGCACTGTCACATCAGCCTGGGGAAGGCTGAGTATTGCATAGGCCATGGAGTGAAAGCTGAGCCTGGGATTCCATCTCAGGAGGGGAAAAATAGAATCCTTAAAACAGTGACTCTGCAAGATTACTGTAAGGACACTGAATACTCACCTACCCTCCCTGGGAAGCAATCAGAAATGGACTGGAGCTTTATTAGAAAAGTTGAAGATTGGGGCTGGGAAGTTGGCTCAGTGGTAGAGCGCTTGCCTTGCATGCTTAAGGCCCTGGGTTTGATTCCTCAGCACCATATAAGCAGAAAAAAAAAAGCTGGAAGTGGTGCTGTGGCTCAAGTGGTAGAGTGCTAGCCTTGAGCTGAAGTGCTGAGGGACAGCACCCAGGCCAAGAGTTCAGGCCCCATGACCGGACCCCCCCAAAAAAAAAAGAAAAGAAAAGTTGAAGATTGTTGTTGAGTGATTTTTATCTCTAGAAAGTTTAATGGGATTATTATGTATATAATCTAGGGGTTGTGAGAAGGAATTTGCATTTGAAAAAGTAAACGATGCAAGGAATCCAATCATCTTTGAAAGAATTAATTTCCTGGAAACTATATTCTGACATATATCTTTAAAAATTTTTCATTATTATTGTTATTATTTCTGCTAGTACTGAGATGCTGAACTCAGGCCTCCCACTCTTTTTTTGCATTTTTTATTGTCAAAGTGATGTGCAGAGGGGTTACAGTTACATAATAAGGTAATAAGTGCATTTGTTGTCAGACTTGTTACCCTTTCTCTCATTTTTCTCCTCCTTTCCCTCTCCCCACTCTTGATTAGCTTTTTCATACAATATTAGCACTCTACCACTTGACCTATATCTTCACTTGCAGCTTATATTGCTGATTACTTAGATTTTATTGCTGATTACATAGATTTGCATGCCTGGCCTGGATTTGAACCTCAGCCTCCTGAGTAGTAGCTAGGATTACAGGCATCATCTACCAGTCCTGACTACATCTTCATTTTCATAATGAAAGAACGAAAGGTGCTTGAGCATAGTAAATTGACTCAGCTTTCAAATAACTTCAAGTAGTTTCCCTGGATTTTTACAGTTTTCCAAGGAGACTATTCTGTATCCTGAGGAACATTGAGCAAGCTGTAATAGTTCCTCCCCAGAATGAACTGTTAGAAGTACATAATCTCTCCCCATGAAGACCAGAGTCTACAAATGTAGTCAATCTAAAATGTATTAACATCGCCATATGAAATCCCATTGTATTGCTTGCTACCATAAAATTCAAGTCTTTTGGTGAGTGATTGAAGAAATTACTACCTCAATAATAAATGAAATAAAACAATAAAAATATTACTTGTATCCATTTGCTCAATTCAGACAAGGCAGGATGTATTATTTAATTCTTTTGTGGGGGAGAGGAGTCCCGCAGTTCATTTTGAAGTGATTTCCCTATCTGAAGCTCTAGTAAGGTTTCTGGAATCCACTCCCCCCCCCCTTCTAGGAATTTGCATTTTGCAGTAGAGGTGGTTGCACTGTGAGGGCTAAGTAGTGGAGAGCAGAGATCAAGAAGTCCATTAGAAAATGACACTTTCTCAGGAAAGATTTTTAAAATATACTGAAAGAAAATGCTGTCGTTTTTGCAGCCTGGAGCCCCATGCATTCCAGCCTGTGTTTCTCCACAGCTGGCACTGGGAGCCTGCACAAAGCAAAGAATTAGCCCATTACCACTAGGAAGCCTGTGTGTTGCCTGTTCTGCCACAAGGGGGCAGTGTTGTCACAGTCACTGTGGATAAGTATCCTTCTGGCCTGGAAAAGCTCAAATCCACTTGTTTTTGGAACAGTCACAAATTGAAAACCAGAAAATATATCCCCAGGGCTAAGCCATGTGCTTGTAGGATAGAAATAATTGTTGCTAGAAATCAATTTTGCACAGCTATTTTAAACATACAACTTGGGTGTTTAGAAAGGGTTTTATATTCAACATTGTAAAATAAGTAGCATATGGGAAGTTTTAAAAGTAGAGAGAGGGAAATTGCATGGAATACCTATAGTAAGACATAGTGTCTTGTCATTTTGAGTCTTTCTCAATACACATGCCTATCAAGGGTGGGGATCCTTTTTTCTGCCAAGAGCCATTTGGATATTTAAAGCATCTTTCATAGGCCATACAAAATTATCAGGCACATGGCCTGGGGAGCTGATAAAAGGCATGCAAAAAGCATACATGTCTTCTCATCATGTACCAAATGGTTTTGTGAGCCTTAACCAGAGGCCTGACATTCCTACTCCTGCACACCAATACCAGTTCCCAACATGCAGAGTTGTGGTTTTGGTTTGGTTTGGTTTCTTATTTTCTACTTAATATCATGCCATTTACAATTTGCTCCAGTCTCTCTGCCCAGTTGAAAGGCTTCCTCTTCCTCCTCCTCCTCCTTTTTCTCTTCATCCTCTTCCTCCTTTTCCTCTTTGTCTTTCTCTCCTTCTCCTCTTCTTCCTCATCCTCCTAGTCCTTTTCTTCCTCTTCCTCCTCCTTCTGTTCCTCCTCCAAACCTCCTCCTCTTCCTCCTTTTCTTTTTCCTCCTCCTCTTCTTCCTCCTCCTATTTACCCTTCTTTTTCTCTTCCTCCTCCTCCTCCTCTTTTTCCTCCGTTTATTCCTCTTCTTCCTTCTCCTTTCTGATTCTTCTTTTTCCTTTTTCTTTTTTTTTATTGTGAAAATACCGTATAGAGGGGTTACAATTACATGGGCAAGATAATGAGTACATTTCTTATCAAGCATTGTTGCCTCCTCCTTTGTTTCCCCTTCCCATCCCTTCCTATCTCTCACCCCCCGCCCCCAAAGTTGTAAAGTTTGTTTTCGACATAACGACTTGTACATCTTATTGTTGCAATGGGTCCACCTGTATCCCTATTTAAACGGTTTGTTTTTTCCTTTCCCCTCCACAAATTATACCAACATCAAATACATTGAAAGCAGAGATTATACCGTGGGGGAGGGACATACAAAACAACAAAGAAATCATCTTATAAATATGTTGGAAACAATAGCAAGAAAGAAAAAGCATTTGAGTCTTTATATTGGGGTTCATTTCACCTAGCATCAACTTATCTGACCTTTTCTGCTTGTCTCAGGCAGTACGGGGCTTTGAACTTTTCTCATGACTGGAACTCTACTACTTGAGCCACACCTCCAATTTTTCCCCTCTCTTTGGATATAGTCAAACCTGTGAGCTTTTTATGAATGGAGAAACAGCAAAATGGGATGCATATCTGGGAATATTCACCTGTTACCTTTATGTTTATATAAATACATGTCTACATTTAATAATAACAACAACAATAATAATCAGTGCCTTCTTGGCCACCCAGGACCATTGTGTAACGTTAAAGAGGTTGTAGGAGGATCTGTGTATTCCTCCAGCTCAAAGTATAATAGCTACCAATCAACCCATTTGAGTCCCTTTCTTGAGGATCAGGGAATGTTTCTCTTCTTCATTTCTCCCTACTTTATCCTATCATACTAAATTAAACCCTCACCAAAACTTCTCCCTAGTGAGACATCCCGAAATACTTTTTATGAGTGGATCTGAAGCATCTGTGATTTGGTGTGGACACTGCAAAGCCAACAGACCCTTTTTCCACAATATGGTGACAGTTCTAATCCATGGTACTGTAGAGATATAAAGACCAATCACATTATCAGTCCTTGTAACTAGGGAAAGAGAGTGCCTAGCTAAATTTGTGTGACAGGTTTTTCTAAATTTCAGAAAAGTAGAGCCAGTGCAGTTGATGCCCTTAGCCTCCTTCTCTCCTAGGGGTAATGAAACTTTTGAAGGTCTTCTATCTTAGTAAGTATAAGGGGGAAAGTGTATGGCCATACACAAAGTATGATGGTTTCCTTCTATAATTGACAGATAAAAACTATGTACATATATATATATATATAATTGCTTTGTGATGTAGAATATGATGTCAGGTTGTAGGATAGTTTGATCAAGCTAACATATCAACAGATACTCACAGGTTTATTTTTGTGGTGAAAGCCTTTTAAATCTACTGTGGTAACAATTTTCAAGTATACAAAACACTGTTGATAACCATAATCAACATGGTGGGTAGTAAGTAAACCTGCTGAAATGATGGTTTATTTTCACAATTCTGAATCTTGATCATGGAATGAGAACACTTAATGCTGAGAAAGACGGGGAAGAAAGGAAAAACGAAAGGAAATTGATATAGAAATTAAACAGAAAAGAAGGAAAGAGACAAGAGCAGAGACAGAGAGCCTCCTGCAGGAAGGAACTCATCATTGTGTACTCATCTCTCTCCATACCTTTCTCTCGTTTAGGGCTGAGTATCACACAGTGGGTACAGTGATTGACGTGGTCCTGGAGGACAAACCAAGGCAGGGTTGGCTAAGCCCAGCCCCTGCCATTGGCTGCTGTTGAGAACCAAGGCCTCAGGTTCTAGGCTCAGCAGAGGCAGAGGAGGAACCACTCCCTGGGAGAAGGGATGGAGGTCCAGATAGGGCCAAGTCCTTCTCTGCTGGCATGGCAACTCTGAATGGGTCTTCTGAGTGGGGTGCAGCTTAATGGGCATCTGTGCTTCCCACATAAGTGTGGGATAGTCTAAAGGGGGAGAGCGGGGAGAAGAGCTAAGTTCTTCATTGACCCGAATATCACAATTCAACCTCTTCTATGGGATTCATTGGCAGTACATATGTGCATGTGTGTATGAAGGGCAGTTTTTATTGATCTACATTGGAAGTGGGTGTACACAAAGCTAGGGTCAACGAATGACTTATAGCTGTTCAATGTTTGAGCTGGTGTGAGAAGAGTCAGGGAGTTCTTTTCATCTCATACGTGTTTGGCTAAGAGTATGTTGTGCGGCTGTAGATGACTCACATGTACCTGTAATTAATGGTGAGCAGAATGCCTTTGAACCATGACCTCCCATAAAGCCAGAAATTTCTGGGTGGAGCTTCCTAACAAGGGACACCCAGGAACCTGGTGTCACCTTTCAGAGGAATACTGGGCTGAGCACTCAGGAAAAGACATCACAGAGGTGCTGGCTCGGAGTTGTCCTGCTGAGGTAACTTGGTAACATCAAGGTAATAACGACTGTGCTGGACATTGTTGGAAGATAAAAAAGGAAGGAAACCAAGAAAAATAAAAGGGTAAGACAGCAATTATTTGCCTTATTGGCTGAAAATAATCATGGTAATATGTCTTTATACCTTGTATATATGTTTGAATTATTATACAGTATGTATGTATTTATATGTTACATATTTTGGGAGGTTGCCAGACTATTGTGAAGTGAAAACACATATTTAGGTATAGTTTCTAAATTATACTTTGATTTGCATTTGCACTTTCTTGGTCCTTCCTGGTGTGAATCTGGTTTGTTAATGGTGTGGAGGCTGGCAGGTGTGAATGCTGGCATTTTCATGAGTGATTATCCATAGAACTTTTTATCATGGGGCCTAAGGTAGATGTCGAAGTCCAGTTTTATACAGCGTAAATAGTGTGACCTAAATATTAACAAGGCAGATGGCATTCTTCTGTTTAGGTTCCATTAAAGCAGATGGGGATTATTTAACATATACTGCTCTTTAGGGCCCCAGCTCTGAGTATTCTTTAATTCCTAGTGGGGAAGGGAGATTAAGTCAGGAGAAGGGTACAGATGAACTGTGTGTTCTTTACTACTACCAGTGAAACTCTACATATCATATGTTTTATGACACTGGCCAAGTGTGGTTTCTGGTCTTGTCTGTCCACCCATCAATAGTGATCTGGCAGTGCCAGAACTGGAACTTCTGTCATTTTTCTTTTGGGGATTATCTTCTGATCTCAGCTATCAGTTTAGATTGCTTTTTGTTGAAACATTGAAGCTATTTGGTAACAAGCAGGAGAAAAAGCTCTAGGCTCCTTGAGACCAAGAATAATTCATCTTATTTTTATTATTTTGTTATTTTTTTCCTGATAGTCTCAATGAGTGCAGTGCTCAGAAACCAGAGTAGGGAGTTCAGGGATATACACTAAATGCACGTATGCATGTCACGATCAAAATTCAGCTAATGTAACTGATTTATAGTCTTTTTTTTTTTTTTAGTATTTCAGGGCCTAATGTAAAATAGAAATAGATCCTGGTAGGTGCATTGGCACACATGGGAGGATCAAGGCAAGACTCTATATGAGAAACAAACTGAGCAGAGTACAGCTCAAATGGATGAGTGCCTGCCTGGGTAAACCTGAGGCCCCGAGTTCAATACTCAGTACCACCAAAAAAGAAATAAGAACTCATAGGGGGGAAAAAGATTTATAAATGCTATTGCATCTATCTCAGTTATGAAAAGTCTAAATGTAAATGTAGTGATTTTGAGTGTAGATTGCCCATCGGAAGGAGAGAGTAGTATATTATAGTCCATTGAATGATGTGCCCTTTCTTCTCCATGTATTCCATAAACTGCTATTTGAACAAATGTGCCTTGGAATTGGGGTGACCAGGTACATATGTCAGGTGTAGACCCCAATGGCACCGGTGACCCCAGCCAGCCCTGCTTCATAATGAGAACACAGTCATGAAGAAGAGAAAGAGACTTCCACCTCCCTCAGACTATTTACAGGCAGAACTCTCAGAGGAGTGAGAAGTTTGATTTCAGATTTTTGTCTAGTTGTCATGCTGTTGACTACTATGTCTCCCAGGTTTTGCTGCTTATTTATACTGCCTCTTCTGCTGAAGCCTTATAACAGTACTGGTGTGATGCATTTTCTCTAAGGCTCCCAAGCCCCTGGTGTCATGGCCATCCATGCTAGCTGCCCTGGAGGTCTGCTCAGTGTGGGTTCACCATCATTAGTCTGTACCTGTGCTTATTAGACATGACAAGCAGCCTTTGCAAGCTGCTGCTTATATCAATAGTTTAAAACTCTAGTCATAATACCCTTTCAGATTTCCCTTTCCTGTAGGCTCATCTCCATGTCTCTCAAACACTCACACTGTGGCCGCTATATTAGTAAGTATAGGGGTAAGATGCTATAACAAGTAAAGTTCCCCACATTTCAAGGCTAGGGTCACACACTGTCATAGTGCTGCAAAGGTTAGAGTCATCACCTTTTGGTGACCCAAGGTTCAAAGATGAACACAGTCATCTGTCTCACTTCCAGGAGACAACCCCCGGAAGGCATGGCCATGATGCATCATGTACAGGCCAGTTTTCAAGTTACATCCATGTCTCATCCACTCCCATTTTATTGGAGAAAATGTAAGGTCACGACTACATAACAGAAGGGGCCATCCTGTGAACATAGCTACCAGGAACCATCACATGACTAATATTGTGAAAGAAAGAAGAGCCAGGCGCTGGTGTCTCATGCCTGTAATCCTAGCTTTGTGGGAGGCTGAGATCTGAAGATCACAGTTCAAAGCCAGCCCAGATAGGAAAATTTATGAGACTTTTATCTCCAATTAACCACCAGAAAACCAGAAGTGATACTGTGGCTCAAAGTGGTAAAGTGCTAGCCTTGAGCGAAAACCCTCAGGGACAACACCCAGACCATGAATTCAAGCCCCACGAATGACCAAAACAGGAGGAGAGGTATTAGTCTCACAGAGAGCAGACCAGTTATTACTGTGACTTGGACCAAATAACCCCATGGCCCCCCTCCCATGCCCTCCTCCTTTTCCCAATGACAAGAAAGAGGAGGATCTAAAGAAATAATGTGTCAGTTGGCTAATAGTGGTGCTATTATCCACCTCGTAGGACAATATAAGCTCGTCTGTGAGATTTTTGGTAATTCAGCACATTGTTATTCAAAAACAGCAGCAATCAAAATATCTTCACTGTTTTTTAAATAACACATATTTGCAGGCAGCACCTTGATAATGAATCATTATTGTTATTTAGGTAAGTTTGGCAAAGGTGAGGTTTACATTTGCTTTCACCTTCAAGCATTGGTGACTCCTGATTTTTTTACTTTATTCTAAAACCTTCTTTCTAACCATCCTGCTACAGTTTAGCTTTAACTATTAGCAATAATGAACTGGCAGCAATAAAGCAAATTTACCAGTGATGTATGAAGAATAGTAGCAGCACTTCCAAATTAGGACTAACCTTGGTGTGATGTTAGTGATGTGCTAAGGTACAGAGTTCCCTTTCCCAATGCCATGGGTATCTTGCCAGAGTAAATGCCGTTTGGTAAGACCTTTACCATTCTCTATGGCAGCCAGGACACAACAATGATGGAAGTAGAATCCAAAGTGAATTCTCTTTTTTGGAAGTGGGTCTTTTTCTTTTCTAGTTTTTATCTTTATGTAGTTGTACAAGGGGGTTGCAGTTCAAAATATCAATTTATGAGAATATTGTGTCTTGGTCAGTGCAGAATGAAATCTAAGAGTGCTTGAATTTATTCTTAGGAACACAAAACAACAATCACTCTGAGCAGGTTAGTGGAAAGCAATTCTTACCCATGAAAATGGAATTCTTCCTAAGAAACATGCACTGTGGTTTGCTGTCAGTTCATTGGTGGTTCTGTCAGAGGAATCCTGAGGTCTGGCCACAGATGGAGGTTCTGAATCAGAGAAGGCCACAAGGGAATCTCCAGAGCATTCCCATTTCAGGAAAGAGAAGCAGAAACGCCCCTAAGGCCATCTCCACCTCTGTGCCCACATGGACACTAAATGAAAATGATGTGACTAGAGCAAGAGGGATGCTGGTTCCAAGCCTATTGGTACTATCAATTAACCTGTACAAGACCACTCTTAATTTTGGAATTAATTTTGGCCTTTGCCAGCTCCTTGTTAGCAGCAGAACATGACTAGAGGAAGCCATAGAGTCCTATGAGAAAACTCAAAGCAGTGAGGTTGAACTAAAGCAAACAAATACCTGGGAAACCTTGAAAATATTAATTAGCAACTCATTGCTAATTTTCTTTTCCTCTCTCTTGATTTCAGTCTGGTAAATGTGCTAATAAGAGACACTGGGCAGAGATAGATGGTTTCTATAGAAAAGCGGTCTGCCCTACAGATCTGTCAGAGCAGCTGGCACTGGCTGTTGGTAAGGCCCAAGAGGGGTGGGAGAGAGTGAATGATGTCACAAAGTTTGATTAGCACAAAACACCTTGAATCTGAGGTAGAAGTGAGGTTAGCTGTTAACCAAGCTGCAGATATGAGGACTATCCTAGAGTGCTGCAGAGTATAATCGGTTATGGCTGATAGCAGTGGTCCCCTCATCTTAAATTCTTTCTGAAATCAGAAATCAACAGCAGTCTCAGAAGCGCTTGTCACATCTGTCTGGTCATCTTATGTCAAGCCAGTCCTTCCTGGAGTGTTCCTCTAGCATGTAGCATTGAAATTTAGCAGCTTCCTTTTGGCATAATTGCAATAAAAATGACTACTTTTGCTGGGTGCCAGTGGCTTATGCCTGCAGTCCTGGCTACTTAGGAGGCTAAAAAATCTAAGGATTGAGATTTTAAGCCAGTCCAGGCAAGAAAGTCCATGAGACTCTTACCTTCAGTAAACCACCAAAAAGCCAAAAGTGGAGGTGTGGCTCAAGTGGTACAGGGCCATTCTTTTTTTTTGGGGGGGGGGGTCCGGTTGCAGGGCCTGAACTCTGGGCCTGGGCGCTGTCCCTCAGCTCTTCAGCTCAAGGCTAGTGCTCTACCACTTGAGCCACAGCGCCACTTCTGGCTTTTTTTCTTTTTGCTAATGTGGTGCTAAGGAATCGAACCCAGGGCCTCATGCATGCAAAGCAAGCACTCTACCACTGAGCCACCTTCCCAGCCCCTACAGTGCCATTCTTAAGTGAAAAAGCTAACGCACAGGGCTTAGGCCCTGAGTTCAAGCCCTAGTACCTGTACACACACAAAAATTTTTTGGACTTTTAAGTATATTTGATATTCAGATCATAGATGAACTAGGGTGACTATTAAAATCAGGTCATTAAAGAATGGCCAGAGGAGCTGGGCGCCCATGGCTCACGCCTGTAATCCTAGCTACTCAGGAGGCTGAGATCTGAGGATCACAGTTCAAAGCCAGCCCGGGCAGGAAAGTCTGTGAGACTCTTATCTCCAATAACCCACTAGAAAACCGGAAGTGGCACTGTGGCTCAAGCAGTAGAGCACTTGCCTTGAGCTGAAGAGCGCAGGGACAGCGCCCAAGCCCAGAGTTCAAGCCCCACGACCGACCAAAATAAAAAGAATGGCCAGAGGACACCTCTCCTCCTTACAAGTGCCCACTGTTGCTGAGTCTTAATGTATGGCAGCCTTGGCATATCCATAAGGACTCCCAGTTTGGGCTCCATACCCAGCTTAATAGGGCCATAGTCTACTTCTGATCATAAATAATTTATTCAGAGTGCTGTCCTAATCAGGAAAGCTGGTACATATCCCCTTTAATCTTTGTTGATACAATAATTCTCCCACCTGTCTTACAACTTAAGTCACTTCCTCTTGAATGAAATATTTTAGGGAGACTTGTTGGACATTGCTGCAGGTCAGTTACAAGTCAGCTGCATGTCTGAGCTTATTGGCATTCAGTGGATTTATGGATTGCATTTGAATTCTTCTGATCTGTAAGAGTCTGGAGGAAAGGTGTCCATGGACATCCCAGAGCTCAGGAACGCAATATACTCTTGAGCCATAGCTTATAGGTAACACAGAGGTGGGTAGAATGGCAGCAGACATAAAGTTTATATAGATCGTGGTTGTCTGTGCTGCAGAGAGCAGGAGACATCAGAATATATGATGTACTGTATAAATCAGTGCTGTAAGGCTGCAAAGTTTTATATTTACTGCATCTGAGATGAAACCAGCCCCTGTATCTATTTATGTGGGAAAGAGCTGAAGACTCAAGTTGGCTGTAAGTTGAATCATTGCATTTTTTTTGTCCTTTTTGGTGCATGTAGTAGGACTTGAACTCAGGGCCTCAGCTCTCTTCTTTAGCTTTTATTTGCTCAAGGCTAATGTTCCCACATTTGAGCCACAGCTTCACTTTTATCTTTCTGGTGGTTAAGTGAAGATAAGAGTAACACAGACTTTCCTGCCCTGGATAGCTTTGAATCAGGATCCTTGGATCTCAGCCTGCTAATAGCTAGGGTTACAGGTGTGAACCACCAGCACCCAGCTTAGACTCATTACATTTTCTGAAGTTGTTAGTGCTCAGATCAATATGGGAACTTGTTAGTGCTAATTAGGAAGTGGGGGGGACAGGATTCAGTGAGTCTTCATCCTGAAGAAAGGGTTCTCCATTCAAGAAGAACCAACTGAAAGCAGTTTACACGTGTTCTCAGAATTGGAAAGATGACAACTCATCTTTAGGATTCTGTCATTTTGTTCTGGAAAAGTTTTCCCTTGACCAGAAGTGGACACTTCTGGGCAGGGGTTCTGTCTCAGTCAACCCTTTAGTCAGTAACTCTTCATTGGTTCAATGAAATCTACCAGAATCATCTACTCAAAGTGGCTGCACAGTCTTGTTTCTCTTTTCTCAATCTCCAGAGTGACAGGGGACCAATTAGAGATTCTGCTTTTTCTCAGAGGATTAGAAAGTTACCTGTCCTCTTCCCCCAAGGAAATAATAACATTCATGCTGAGAATAATCAAGGTACAGGAAGAGAAATGTAACCATTTAAAAATACTTGTAATAATCCCTGTCAGCTCTGTGCGTCCTTGATGCTTCCTTGAATGTTGAATGGAGGAGGTTTCCGGGTTGGACTAAGTTAGGCCTATCTTAATATGGAATCAGCATTGGAGTCATGTCCCTTAGTTTTCTAATACTTATAATCAGCCACATTCTCTATCAGATATGTATTCTTCATACTAGCTGAGTGAGAGCCACAGACACCAACTTTTTAGCACTGAGGTTCACCAGAAGGCTGAATTACTCTGTGGAGGCACTTCTAGGGTCCTCAGATCACTTAAGCTGATGACACAGCCCACGGTATGCCAATTATTCTGCTGCTTGTCAGAGCTCAGCCCCCTCCCTTCTTCCTATGGTGCCTGTGGTTCCTGTGAAAGCCTGAAGACTGCTTCCTCTGTGCATGTACACGGACACACATGCATGTGGACAAATGTCTCCTGGGAACATACCAACCTGCCAGGGTTTTTAGTGGCAGTAAAGAAAATGGAAGAAATCCTGAAGTAATCAGTGATTGTGTGTGTGTGTGTGTGTGTGTGTGTGTGTGTGTGTGTGTATCTATCTTATTCACTTGGGAGCAGATAGTGAAATCACAAAGTAGGCAGTGAATCAAGGAAAGGCAAATCCACCAAACACTACTGAAGCAACTTAAAATAGTACTGTATTTGCTCACTTTAGCAGAGGTACCAGCCAACTTAAAAAACTTGCTCAGAAAGTGAGAGAGAGAACTAAACCTGATATAGGAATGATGTTTTGATGGTAACAAAAAGGAGAGGAACACAACAGCCCTAGAGGAGTGAGATGTAGGAGAAAGTTGGATCCAGACCCACCTGAGGGTCTGTTTTCACAGGTGAAGAAGCCACCTCTGCAGTTTCCACCACTGCCTATTAAGGAGAAATGGCATTCTTCCTGGCACTAAGAATGTTGAATCTGCAGCCTCTCTGGCAATCATCAAGAGATGACTATTCATGAGAAGTAACAGGCACCTCTATATTCCATTAGTGACAGAAAATGGATATGATTCAGGACAAGAGGCCACACAGTATAGAGAGGAGCCATTTTTGGAGAAAGGTAACTTCCCTCAGGTCTTATGTTTCTGGCAAACCCTGACATGGGAGTATGACTTGTTTCAGGGACTTGGGACAGCAGTCCCGAAGTAGTGCTTGAGGTTTCTGAATAAAATGGGAATCATGTCCATATGTAGGAACACCATGGTCAAATCCCTATGTACATCTAATAGATGCAAATAAAGTGGGGAAAATTGGAATTATAAGTTGAGTACTTACAAAAATAAGTTCCTTTGAGATAAAAGCGAGTTATATGTGTGTTTGCTTGTATATACATAGAGAACAAATTAAGGTGTGGGACTTCGTTTGACCAATAGGAGCCATATTCTTCAATGTGGTGTGTGCATTTGAGCATCAGGCCCCTGGCTTGCTCTTGCTATCATGTTCACTCATGTCTGTGCATAACCGTGACCTTATTTCTGAAGGGTTCATTGAATAGATTTTGGACAAGAAGCATCAGAAAATTAAGACCATAGTGAAAGACCATAGTTCCATTTGGCAGGATTTGCAGGCCAGAAGGTCTATGAGATGGGGGAAAGCCAGAGAGCATTTATATTGGCCAGGCAGAACAAAACAACCATGTGTGGACAGAATCTGGACTTTGGAACCAACCATGTAGAGAGAGGATGAATGGAGACTAAGCTTCAGTGGGCACTACAGAGAGTCCCAAAACTAGCAAGAAGGATCCATTAGGAGGCATCCAATAATTGGCTTACAGGCTAATAGTTGCCCATTAAACTCCAACCAGGAGAGAATTTGTTTTTAATGCAACCAAGACAGGGAACGCTGGACAAGGAAAGAAAAGAAAATGAAGACTCTCCTTTCCTTTGCTTCTCACCCACCCTAGCTGCCCTTCAGTGCCAGCAGGACCTTTTTCTGACCTCTGAGATAGCAGGGTTTGGTAGTGGCCATGGGTTACTGATAGGCAGCTTGCTATGCCTGCCCTGTGTCCTCCAGGGAAGGTCTGGTGTGCTCGGATGAAGCCTAATCCACTCATTTTCTAGAAACCTGGATCTCACATGGCTTGCAACTATCCAAGGTTGTTGGAGGGGAGCCAGAATGCAGAACCTTCAGCCGATTCTACTGTGTAAAGTCTAGGAGGAATGTGCATTGTGTTTGGTAGATTGAGGAGCTCTCTGCAGGAGCCCAGGCAGCTAAGATGGAAGCAGGAACCCCTCCTTGGCTGGCAAGCCTATGAACAGACATACCAGCTTTCCCATTCCTTATGGAAGGCAACAATGGCATTTGATATCTTTTGTAGTTATCTTCTTTTCCTCCTATCTGCTCTGCTCTTTACTTCCTCACAAGGAACTGGAAAGACTTAGCTGAATTATCCTTTTTTCCCTTATTAGCCACCTGTGACACATTCCTACAGAGGAAAGTCTATGGTTCTTTACCGGAACCTTCTGACAAGTTTTCTGTGCTTTCTCAGAACTCTGGGCTTTTGGCGCTTTCTGTGCTCTGACACTCAAAACCCACTGCTTTCACCTCTCTCTGTTCCCTGTTTAGCTTTCTAACAAAAATAATGCCTTGGTGGGAGAAGGCTGGGTGCATGTCAGTAAAATCATAGAATCTGAGCCCTCTTGTTCAGGCCAGGGGACAGGAAAAAGCTAGGCAAATGATACAATTACCATGGGGACCTAGGGAAAACTACTAGGCATTTTGAAGGTGACTGTCACGGATGACCACTTTAACATGCATGCTTGATACCCCTCCCTGCATCCCTAAGGTCCTTCAACTCAGGGCCTAAGCACTAAGCCCTGCTTTTGGTGGTTAGTTGAAGATAAGAATCTCATGGACTTTGTTGCTCTCACTGGCTTTGAACCATGATCCTCAGATCTCAGCCACCCAAGTAGCTAGGATTATAGGTGTGAGCCACCAGTGCCCTACTGTGCACCATTTCTTAAGGGGCATATCAGGGAAACCTCAAGGTGGAGCCAGGAGTGAGATTACTGGAATATTAATTAAAGAACCCAAGTTTATGAATGAATTACTTAACACCCATTAAAGTTGTTTATGCTTTCCCCTGGAGAAACATCCTCCTGTGATTTCTGATAATCTTCTCTATCCGAAGTTTGGGGTGAAATTAACAGGTACTGAATGTAGGTGGCATTTTGCATTTGAGACCCATGCAGGTGTAATTATGTGGCTAGAGTCCAAAATGAATGCAGGGGGCTGATGCTCTAACATACTATCCCAAAAGAGAATGAAAAACTACCTTCCTTCAATCTGAGAGATGAGGTGTGATGGTTGGAGGCAAAGATTGAGCGATGATTTTAAATCTTGACTTTGAAGATTCGATGACTAATAAATGGCAACACAGGAAAAGATAACTAACATCTTGAGTAATTAGGGAAGTGCAACTCAAAGCCACAGGGACCCACGACTTCAGACCCACTTAAGATAGCCATAATACTTTGTTATTTTGTTTTGTTGGAAGTACTGAGATTTATACTTAGGACCACATGCTTGTCAGACAGGTGCTTTATACTTGAGTCACATCCCCAGCCCTTTATTGGGTAGTCTCATGTTTTAGAGTAGATGTGGACCTCAGTCTTTGCATAAACACTCAGTTTATGCATAGACTTAAGTCTATGCATAAATACATGCATTTATGCATAGCTGTGATGCCAGGTGTGGTACATTCCACCATACAGAGCTTATTGGGTGAGATGAGACCTCACTAACTTTGCCTGGGCTGGCCTCAAACTTGAGTCAGTCTTATATTTCTCTCAGGAGAATTATCTTTCTAGGATTACAGGCATGCTACATTTGGCTTCCATATGCTTAACAAAGTATAAATGTTTGTTAGGATAAAGGAGAAACTGGAACCTTCATGCATCATGAGTAGGGATATAAAATGGTTCAGTTATGTGAAAAGCACTTTACTACATTATTAATAAGTTAAGCAAAGTATTATCATGTGATCCCCCAATTCTACTCCTAGATATTTACAGAGAAGATCTGAAAACAAATTTTCAAACAAAAACACACAATGCTTGATAGGAAATGTACTCATTACCTTGCTCATGTAACTGTAACCTCTCTGTACAGTATTTTTACAATTAAAAAAACCATTAAAAATAAATTAAAAAACAAAAACCAAAAAAACCCCCACACAAATGTTATAGCAGCTGTATTCATAATTGGTCCTTGTCCTGATAAGCAGTATAGTATGCCAGGGTTATGAGAAAACTGCAACTCCCTGATAGAGTAATTTTCAAACAAAAGAAACAAACTCTGTGTGTGTGTGTGTGTGTGTGTGTGTGTGTGTGTGTGTGTGTGTGTGTGTGTGTGTGTGTGTGTGTGTGTGTTTATGCATTCAACTCAGAAGTAGAACTCTCAACTGTTGAGCAAGTTGATGGTCCCATTTTGAGATAACAATCGGCTCCTAAAATTGCTACTTTCCTCTTATTCCTCCCTCCCCGGAGATATATGTAAGATAGGATCAGATTGTTGGCATCTTAGGCTGAATGCAGTAAGCAAATTCACTGGCTTGTGCTGATTACAGTAAAGGGATAGGGTGCTATGTTTGCTCTTACAGTAGAATCTCATTGGATTCTCCTGTCTCCTGATAGCTGCTTCCTTCCTGGGGGGAAGTTTATACCCCACGAACCAAAGTCCCATGAAGCCTGAGGTAGGAGGCTGACTTTGCTTTGCTACTCTTCTCTGTTACCCATTGCTTTTCTTCAAAATTTATCTATCTGTATTTATAACTCCTGAGGAAGTCAGGTAAGATTGTGATGACTGAACTCTGTAGACTTTGGTACCAGTCTTTGGAGGAAGACAAGGCTCACTTTTCTACATAAAATGGACTCAATTTTTTAAGAAATGATGACCTGTTTGAACCAAAAATAGGAAATGAAATCCCTCTTGGAGGCAGGCAGTGCTCTATCACTCATGGCACTTTGCCTCTCTGTAGCAGGAGCCAACCAAGGAAGTTAGAATAAGAGGAGGGGCCCAAGTTCTCCTGATTCCAGACCACATGGAACAGATGATTGGTTTCCCATGTTATTGAATGTTGAAAAGACTCAGTATTTTAAAGGCTACCCAATACCTCATGATGTTTTCCTCCAACATTACTTTGGAGTGTTTTCTAAATCCTTTTTACATTTCAATTTCTCTGTAAGTAGTTGTACAGAGTTGCCATTTAACAAAGCCATTTATGAATACAACATAGACATTCTTCACCATCTTGCAAATTCTGTGAAGGGGAAAGAAAGGAAGTCAGGAGATAAATCACAAGTATTCTTGACTGCCTGTGTATTGAAGGGTGATTTGAACACTGTTGAGTAAAGATTTAAGGAGAGGATTTGGTGACCAAGGTCTACCAGATACTGAAAATTGGCCTTCATAGGGATGTGAAAGCCAAGGAAGGGATGTTTGTTAACTGTGTGGAGTGGAGCGGAGATGCTAACAGATTTATTTAGTCAGAATTCATTTTACCTGCCCGGCGCTGGTGGCTCACGCCTGTAATCCTAGCTACTCAGGAGGCTGAGATCTGAGGATCGCGGTTCAAAGCCAGCCCGGGCAGGAGAGACCATGAGACTCCTATCTCCAATAAACCACCAGAAAACCGGAAGTGTTGCTGTAGCTCAAGTGGTAGAGCGCTCTCCTTGAGCTGAAGAGCTGAGGGACGGCCCCCGGCCCAGAGTTTAAGCCCCACGGCCGACCAAAAAAAAAAAAAAAAAGAATTTATTTTACCAAAATCAGTGGGAGAAATTCTGGGAGTTCTAGGGTGGAGTTCATCTGGGATTCCTGGCTTTTCCAGTTAAAGTTCATCTCACAGTGGCTCTGTTGAAGTTACTTTTCAACCAAAATGCTTGGTAGAGAAGAACACTACACGTATTAGACTACATGTAATAGGATAGAAATGTACTGGGTGCTTTCTCTTATTCTTACTGCAAGCACTTCAAATTAAATGAAAGTTTCCCCATTTCTACTATAAAGTCCATTTTTAATCCTTACCTTTGGAATTGATAATCCAAGATACTAGAATGCTAATGAAGGAAGAAGGATTACAAAATGACAGCTTGAAATCAATCTAAATAAGCGTCTTATAAAAAGCCTTTATGGAAGTATACACAGAACTTCACACTCAGGGCATTTAAAGAGAAGAAGTAAGTTCACAGCCAGTCCTGTGGTGGGATCATGGAGACACGTAGTATTGTGGTGAGGACTGAGGATAAGAGGAACTAGAAGTACGTGACTGGGCTGGGTGGAGAGAAGAGAAGCAATTAGATGTAAAGTGTGCAATGCATTGCTCTGAGCAGGGATTCTTGGGTAGTGACAAGGTGTAGGAGTATTTTCCCCAGAATGTCACAGTAATAGCCAGCCTCCCTATCATGAATGTGCGGTATGTAGGATCTCAGTATCTGCTTCTGGTTACATGCTGAGGGACTGTGGACAAGGAAATGTAGGTGTTGTACTCCCTCTGAATTTGGGGACATTTGAATAAACCAGCCATCCAGCAATGATTCCTTCACAGTGCTGTGGATGAGCGAGCTTCTCCGGTCTGCTTCATGCACGTTATTTAGTCATCTGGATCCTGCTAATCATTTAGTCTTGCCTGTCTCTTTGAGTCTTCCTGGTTGCTATGGAGGTGGATGTAGGGTAGAGGAAAATCAATGTAATGGAGTTGATTTTACATGGATGTGTTTGCTTAGAATGGCTGCAGAACTCAAGTCTAGGGAATGACTTACATTTTTCCAGAAGCTTCCACAGGCATTGCAGAGTTTCTTGGTGTTGGATTATTTTCCATACCATCCCTCACCTGTTTCCTGTGAAAATTGTGTATGTGATGATGATGTTATGTTGTCGGTGGGAGATGAGGTCGTGGAGAGAACAAGGGTGGGTGAAGACAGTCAATATTCTATGCATATACACAGTAATGAAACTAGGTCAATTGAGGGGATGAATGAGTTGGGAGAGATGGATAATGATGAAAGGGGACCATTGACAAAGATTAATTGTACTCACAAACTGTCATGTTGAAATGAAACCCCTCTGTACAACTACTTTAAAGGTAAAAATAAAAACTTTGAGTCTCAAAATTTTTTTTCAGGAAACTGAATCGTACATAGCATTTATGTCTTAGAATAAGTAATGGGTTGTGGTTATTACTTACTGTGATTTAAAAAACCATTTATTTATTTATTATTAGTTGTTGACAAGATTTTTCTCTGTAGACCAAATTGGCTTGGAACTCACTGTGTAATCATCCTGCCTCAGCCCCTAGAGGGCTGGGATTATAGGTATGCACCTTCACACCCAACTATATATTTAATTTAAATATGGAGAACCCATTTAACACCTGAATTCTTATGCCCAAGTTTATTATGTAAAACATTACAGCAGATTCACTCAGAGGCTCAACACCAGCCATTCATTCTGACTAGTGTGAGCTCATATGCCAGACAGGCTGCAAGAACTGTTGAGACTGAAGGAAAGATGAGAGCTACTTACTGTCTGCATGGAGTTCACATTTTAACGGGGCTTGGAGTTAAGGGAGATATGAGTAAGCAATTACAAAATAATCATCATAGCTAACACACATTGATTGCTTATCTTGTTGATGATTTTTACATAAAGTTACCTATTTAATTCCTGATAGCTTTGTGATATAGGACCTAGTGTTAAAGGAAATTGATTACCTGTAGCAAGAGAAATTAAAAACTTGCTAAAAGTCGTTTATAGCTTATGAGTAGTTAAGCCAGAAATCAAGCCCAGGCTCTGTCTCCAGGGTCTATGGCTTCACTCTTTTCTGCAGTGACTGTGTAATAGTCCATGATTACTTGGGTTATGGAAGAAAATTGGTCAGTATAGCAAGAAAGAGTTTACTGTTGGCTATGGCTGCCATTTTGTTTTTGTTTGAAATTTTAGAATGCTAGCTTTCTAGTCCTCTTTCTACATGGATCCTTTTATTTTTTCGGTGAAGTAGACCCTAAGGAGACGCTTCAGCCCATGATAGAGATTGACCTTGAGAGCATTGGGTTAGTGTGCTGGTTGGAATTAATTTCTGCTCTTTAGCATCTATCTCTCTGGCATCAATGACCAAAAGCAACTTCAGAGTATATTGCTTAACCTATGCCATCCCTTAAAAAACAACTTGGGGAAGTTAGAAACTTAGAATATTAGGAGAAAGTCAAAACTGGCATTATGTGAGGTACTTTTGTGGATGGCAGAGGCTATGGTGTTTATGCACCATTAAAATACATTTCTTCATCCACTCTCTTCTTTATTCAGTGTCTGAGAGCTCACTCTGATGACAGGCTAAAAATTTTAAGAGGCTAATTTATACCTGCTGGTGGGATGGAAATATTAAATCACTCTAGTTGCTAAGTGTTCTTAGAGGTTTAAAAAGTCTACTGTTATTTCCAAATGAAGAAAATAAACCTTACAGCAGTCATTTGTCATGCAGTGGTGTAACTTTTCTTGCAAAATGAAAATGGGGATTTTAAGCATGAGTGGGTGGATCTGTTGCTTTGTGTTAAGATGTGGTGCAGAGGAGCTATCTTGTTGATGAAATTTTTTGTTTCTCTCCTTCCAAATAGGGCTGCCTAACAACGCCTAATTCTCCATCCATGCATTCACGGTCCCTTACACTGGGTCCATCTCTTTCACTGGGTAACATCTCCGGGATGTCTGCAAAATCAGACATGAAGAAGCGCCGAGCCCCTCCTCCTCCCGGGTCAGTGTCATCATTTCAAGACAAGACATCCGAAAAGGTAAGAATTAGGGGCTTTTCTGACTGAAGTGGCTTCTCCCTGACCTTGTCAGTGCTCCTAGGGCTGCTCCCTGAAGACACTGTCATTCTTCACCCCTGTGATATTAGCAAGCAGAGTGTTCAGAGTGAACATTTCTATTTAATTTAGAAGTAAAGGCGTGATACCATTGTGCCTCAATTACCGAAGGCAGAGAACTATTTTGGGGCCTAACATTCTTAAAAATCCGTGCTTATTGACTAACACTGAAATTCTGGGGGACATCACTGATGATTGTTTAATGAGAAATGTACAATATAAAGGCACCTAAGAAATCTGAAACTTGTAAATGATAGAGATTACCTGAAATGCAGCATAGATGCCCAGAATAATTCAGGTTCAAAGGAAAGCAGAAAATATTTTTGCATATTAAGTTGCTTTCAGTGTGACATGAAATTTACTTTGTGTACTTAATAGTATACTATATGTGTGTGTGTGTGTGTGTGTGTGTGTGTGTGTGTGTACCAGGCACCAGTGGCTAATGCTTATAGTCCTAATTACTCACTTCACTCTCTTCACTCCTGCCTGCTACCTCATTTTCTGGACCCGTTCTGCATGATAGTATTCAAAGAAATCACAACCTAGCACAACCCTTGTTGTTCTAGTCTTTAGGTTCCAACTCTTTCTTGCCTATTCATAAAACTACTTTTACTCAAATTGTGTTAGTAACTAAGTCAGTTTCTCAAATTGGAGGCTTGGAAACTTGGTCTTGGTTAGTAGTTCAGCAGTAGATCTCCATGACAGGGTCCTGGAATCTTGCTTAACATTCTTATTGATCAGTCTGTCTACCTGTCTTTCTGTCTGTGTGTCTATAGGTCAGTCTATCTGCTATGGAAGTCAGTCCTCTAGTCACCTATATTCCTCCAGGGCTGTCCTAACCTTACCTGCTTCTCATCTACATTTCTTTTATTCATGTCTGTAGATAATTATCTCAAAAGCTTATGTTTTGGTTTTTCTGTCTCAAAATATGTTCAGATACCATTCATTTACTTTGCATTCTCTAGGATCATAGCTGTGATTTTTATCAAAGGAAATTTAGACACAAGCTGTGTATCATTTTGCCTTACTCTGGCATGATTAGATAGTACAAGCGGTATGTGAAGCCTTTTCCTGGGATTATTCACAGTGTGCCTTTTTAATATGCCTGATTTAGATTCTAAGCATCCTTTTTTCCCCCTAACTCAGAGGACATATCAACAGCATTAGCTGTTTTCTATGTGTAATTGATATGTAACCCTTGGGAAATCATCTTGTTTTTGGTTGTGATACATGTTTTATTTAGTGGTGAAAAGTATGAATTCCAGGGTCCATATTATGTAAGATTTTTTTCCTGTGAGAAATGCATTTTCTTTACAAAATTTTTGTGTGTGCTAGTACTGGGCCTGGGCACTGTCCCTTATTTAGCTTTTTCGCTTCGCGCTAGCACACTACCACTTGAGCCATAGCTCTGCCTCTGGCTTTTTGGTAGCTAATTGGAGATAAGACTCACAGATTTTCCTGCCTGGCCTGGCTTTGAACCTTGATCCTCAGATATGAACCTACTGAGTAGCCAGGATTACAGGCATGAGCCATTGATTTTCAGCTAGAAATACGTCATCTTCATGTGCTACAGTAGAGACCCTAGACTGAACCAGCGTTTAAAATTTTCTTCCAGCAAAAGATGATGTACTTTTCTGTCTTTAATGTGATTATCCATAGTGCATAAAGCCAGGATGAGTGAGAAATTGTACAAAAAGTAGAGAATTGGGAATTCCAAGTGAAAAGTAAATAGTATTTTCTATCCAGTAGAATGAATAGCTTCCTCTTACTAAAATCTAGTTTCTTTGGCCCAGATGGTAGGGAAATAGCCCTGTAGGATCCATCCCTTTTTTAAGCATATGAGTGGCATGTGGAATAGATTTATACATTTTCTATGAACATGCTTTTTACAAAGATATTTTGTTGTTTACTAAGAAAAGAACACAAAAATATTATGTCGTTGTTGGGAAAAACGTCAGTTCCTGTTTTGTGAACTTCCTTTCATATTAAGATAGGAAGTTTATTTCAGAATCTCATTTGCGTACAGCCAACCCTAACACCAATGTCTTGAATAAGTATGAAAACCTTATTTCCAAAGATATGACCAATGTATGCAAAAATGAGAGTGCTTAGTTTTCTATGTGTGTGTGTGTATGTGTATGTGTGTGTGTGTGTATGTGTATGTGTGCTGGTACTGGGGCTTGAACTCACAGCCTTGTGCTCATGCTTGGCTTTCTTGTTCAAAGCTAATACTCTACCACTTAAGCCACACCTCCACCTCTACCTCAGTTTTGGCAGATTTGTCGGTCTAGACAGATGTATGCTAATTCCCATTTTTTTAACTTTTTGTACATTTTCCCTCTCATACCAGCTTTAAGCACTATGAGTAATCATATTAAAGGCAGAAAAGTACATCATCTTTCAATGGAAAAAAATACTGGTTCAGTTCAGAGTCCATGGGCTAACACATTAAGAAAATGTATATGTATGTGTCCCATTTGTAAAATGTTTTCACATAAATTTCTTGATATAACTGAGCAAATTTGCTAATTATAATGTTTGTTCTTTCATTGAACTGAGAACATTTGAGCTGAGCTACATGTTTTAAACCCATGCCTGGGGTCAGTACCTGGTGTTTTCACTGCGCCCAGGGCCAGAGCCCACCCCTCCCTACTTGCAGAAGCAGTCCAGATAGAATAAATCAGGGATTGGGGAATGGAATGCTTTCCTAAGAATAAAAACCCCAAGAAGGACAAGAGGGTCTTCATCAAGGTGGGTCTCTTGTATATCTAGAAATTAAATTCTCCCTAAAGCAGGAATCGACTTTATATAGCACACACTAACTTGGTGCCCTGATTTCGTCCTCAAATGTAACTTTCTCTGGCTCCTTGAGTAACACTGCTTTATGTTCTGAACTGCCATGGCAGGCTCTTTCCTTTTTATTTTGGAGTAGAATGTCAAGAACAGCATGAGAATTTTATGTTTGTAACACATTGTCCCCCAGAGGGTGGAGGGTCAGATCAGGCCCTTCCCATCCTCATGGGCTCCCTGGATCCGGCATCACCCCAGTGTTCACCCTGCCAGCCTTCAGGCGGAGGGGAGGGTTTCCTTACTGCCTCTTGCCTGGCAGACCTTTTGCCTTCTTCTCTGTGTTTATGTTATTCTGGGCTCCTATTATGTTTCTGACTTTGGAAAATTCATAAGTCTGACTCAAGCAAAAGACAGGCCAAGCCTTCTCTCCCTGCAGCAATGTCCCTAGCCCACCCCCTGGTTCTTGTATCCAGAGCAAGATCCAGAAAGCAGCCCCATGGCCAAACTAACTCTCTTTTCCCTGTTGTGTCTTTCAGTTAGCAGAGGGCAAAGCTTCTTCATCTGTCCCCTGATGCTTAGGTTTCCTGCATGATAATAACAGAAGCATTTCCTAAGGCCCAAGCTCTCTTCTGAATTTTAACTGTAGACACCAGCCTAATGACCTTAAGAACTTGAGCATGAGACCTTTCAACAGTCCCATCCCCATCCCCCAGGTTTGGCATACTGAATGATTTCAGGAAATGGTAACTTGCTAGGTGCTGATGGCTCATGATGGTAATCTTAGTTACTCAGGAGGCTGAGACCTGAGGGATCACAATTTGAAGTCAGCCTGAGCAGAACAGTCTCTTAAGAACGTATATCCAAAATAGCCAGCAAAATTCTGGGCTGGAGGCATGACTCAAAATAATAGAACACCAGCCACAAGCAAGCAAACTGAGTGAGCAGAAGGCTATGAGTTCAAGGCCCATTACTGGAAGGAAAAAAAACTCTGAATATATTGTATGGTTGGGATTTTCTAGCTCAACACTTGAGCAGTAACTTACTCATATTGCTAGCTTGTCTCAGATTTCCCCTTAGCAGACATCTGTGGTAGATGAATTTGCACTGGGACCACCAGTGACAATATTCACACAGATCTGTGGCTCATGTGCTGGTCCAGGGCTTGAGCACTCAGCCCTTAATTGCCATTCACTTGGCTGACTCCATGAACTTGGACCATGACTTGTTCCTCGCTATGCTCATCCTCAAGCTCAGTGCTTGACACACAGTGATCCTCCATAAACATTTTATGAACAGATGGATATGAGCTCAACATAAGACAACTAAGGAGATTCATCAGAGACTGATGCCATTCTCTGTAGTCCTGAAGAATGGGTGATCTTTTTTTTTGGAGACTGACTACTGGTGACATACAGGGAGAGGGTGGTTCTGTGTCAGGCTGTGACTTGCAGGTAGGCTTAGCTGATGGAGGGGAATAGACCAGGCTGGGTAGAGACAGCACAGTTTCATGAATAGGACACATGCTCAATGAGTGCCATTCAGTCTGAATGGATATTCTAGCTGCCTCAGGATCTAGTGGTCTCTATATGAGACATTCTTAATTCCCCTTGCTGTGGACTCTGGAAGAGAGTAGCCCCATCTCTAGGTCCTGCCAAGGATTTTCAATACTCTCCAGTCCAAGGCTGATTCTGGAGTTCCTTAAGTGCCTAGTGTAGGTATTTAGGTGCACAGGTAACTAGCCACAATGAAGCAGACAGCTTAGAAGTTTTGGTAGCATTGACTGTCAAGTGAAAGTGGTATAGGGGCTGTGGATAGGCCTAATAGATGTGTGTTGATGAGGAATTTTTCCAGTTCTCAGCCTTCCAAGTAGCTAGGAAGGGTATCAGATGTGGGCTACCAGTGCACAGCTCTCATTTCTTTATAAATGACTTCCTAATGGTTTTCCTTTTCAGTGGTCCATTCTGCTTTTCCTGGAAGTAAGTTCATAAGTAATACATCTGGCAGAACAATATAAAATCCAGCTGGGCACTGGTGGCCTATACATGTATCCTAGTTACCCCAGGAGGCTGAGACCCAAAAGATAAAGGTTTGAAGCCAGCCTGAGCAAAAAACTTGACAAGACTCCATCTCCAATTAACCAGCAAAAATGCTGCACTGGAAGCATAACTCAATGAGAGAGCATCAGCCATAAGCAGTAAAGCCAAGCAAGAGTGTGAAGTCCTAAGTTTAAGCCCCCAGTGCTGGCATAAAAGAAAAAAGGATAAAAGCTGTTTACCTCCACTCACAACTTTTTGACAAAAAGTAAATAAATAAAAAGCTAAGCGTGCGAGATGAGAAACAAAAGATCTTAGGCTGTTCTGCAGCCCACTGTTCTCTTTACAGTACTGTTAAATAAATGATGCCAACTTACCTGGCTGGTAGTTCCAAGGATATATAAAGAAGTCTAAATTCCATTCTAAGCTCTTATCAGAAGGCATGAAGTACCATTGCCATTATTTTATGAATAGCCAAAAGTATTGTAAATCTCCCAATTCAACTGGAATGTGGTTTTCAGCTTACATATGGTTGTCTATTTCTGAGATGCTTCTTTTATGTACTGGCTCTACCTAATTTCCAAAAAGTCTGTATCTTCTCACATAGTATGTTATAAGACTTGCCAAGTCTTGGCAGAAATGAAGAATAAAACAAGTAGGATTCTTTTGGGACTAGCCAAACTGCTTTTGATTTCACATTTTTTCAAGCTTTTATTAGATGTTCATTTTTATTTTTCATTTTTGTAAATTTTTTATTGTAAAGGTGATATACAGAGGAATTACAATTACATAAGTCAGGTGTTGAATACATTTCTTTTTGAACAGTATCACTCCCTCCCTCATTTTCTTTTATTTTCTGGCTTTTCCCTTTTTGTAACTGTTTTTTATTTCTATACCTTTTGTCTTGATTCCACATTTTTACAAAGAACAAAATGTATTATTTAAACTTTATTATTTAAACTAGATACAAGTATACCTGCCAGCTAAATATATTTATTGCGTATATGTGTGTACATAAATACTATACATAATTCAATATATACTCATACACTCCTATACTATAGTATACTATATGTACGTGTATATTTATGTATATATGTACATTTATACTATATATAATTCAATATGTACTATATTATATTATATATACTATAACTTTATTATAGTATACTATAGTGTAGATAGAATATATAGTTTATACTAATATATACTATATAGATATATATGCTATATAGTTAACTATAGTATATATAACTATAGATAATGTATACTATGTTGTTAGTAGTCCACTGTGTGTGTGTATATATATATATATATATATATATAGCATAGTTATAGTATACATAGTACAATTAATGTAGTACATATTATATGTACTATGTACACTCATATATACTGTAGTATACTATACCATATTCTAATTTTACTCATCTATAAGTATACTATATATACTATATACTAAATATACTATAACTATACTGTATATATAATTGTATATAATAGGTAACAAGTTAACACAAAACTATGCAACAAACAGCTCAGTCAAGGTTCTGTTTAGATTCTAAAATGTAAAAACATAAAAACAACATTTATGGCAATGCAGAATATTGGGAGGGCTAAGGAAGGTACCTCCGGTATTGAGGGGGGCTTCTTTCTGCCCTAGAAATAGTAAAGGTAATGGGGAAGGGTTTATGTTCAGAGACTTGGAGGAAGAGGGGCTCACTTCCAAAGCAAACATTCCTGAGAACCCTTGGAGTCTGTGTCCCTCCCAGTTCATAGCCTGGGAAAACAGTCAGGCTTCAGGGGAAGTTCATGGGTGGACCCAGAGGCTGGAACTGAGTGTGCTGAAGGAAATGACAGCTATTTTAGTTGCTGAACATCTACCTTTTGTTTATGAATGGTTTCCTCTCTGACACTTGTGGTTAAAGAAGCAAGTGTTGGTTTGAAGGAGATTAGATTCTTATCTATTTTTAGCTGTCCTTAGAGTATAGTGTCTTAGAGAGGATACCTTTGATAAAAATCAAAATGAAAATGGAGCTCACCTCTTCCTTGGCAGAAAACATTTTTGTAGCATAGAGGCAAAGGGAAGTTGAGTTTTGTGTTACAGAGACACATTGTGGAAAGAGCCATAGTCAGTGTTCTTTGTCTTGTTCTTTCTCATTTTGTCCACTGTCCTTTTACCTATCAATCATGCCAATTCTCTGTATGTTTCTCATTATAAGAGGAAATGTGTGAGATTGTGATTTCATTATTTCTCTCACCTCTGTGTCTTGCTTCTATATTTATTTACTAATTCATTAAGTGGCTTAACAGACATTTATTGCCATATTCTAGAGGCTAATAATGACCCCATTTCTAAGTAATATCACATTCTGGGATACTGAGGGTGAACGATTCAAGGAGTGTCTTACTTCTTTATGTCTATGCATTTTCATGGTTTTATCCTGACCTGATAGGTCAACAATAGAAAATGTTGGTGTAAGAATATGAATAACTGAGTTTTTTAACTCCCATTTCCTTCATGGGGAGCAGGAAATGTTTCTCTCTCTTCTCCATTTCTACCTATTTTAATTGTGTTTTACTAAAATAAAGCCTGAAATGCTTTTCATGAGTGGATCTCAAGGACCTGTGTGATTTTGTGTAGAGGCTTAGAAGCTAAAGGAATACCTCATTTATCCACCTGTGACAGAGTCTGAGCCAAGAGTTGAATCTCACAAGATAACCAGTTACCTATCAGCTTCTGTGGCGACTTAATCCTTTCCACCATAGCAGATTTGCTCCTTCCCTTCCCTTGCAGACTCAAAAGTCAGAAATTAGGTTCCTTTTCTGATGCTGATGGCTCATGCTTGTAATCTTCACTACTCAAGAAACTGAGATCTGAGGATCTTGATTTAAAGCTAGCCCAGGCTGGAAAGTCCCTGAGACTATTATCTCCACTAACCTACCAGAAAAGCCCGAAGTAGAGCTGTGGCTCAATTAGTAGAGTGTTATCCTTGAGCAGAAGAAACTCGGACAGCACCCAGGCTCTGAGTTCAAGCCCCACAACTGGCACCACAAAAAGAAAAAGAAAACAAAAAAAATTAGTTCCACAGCGTGATTACTGCAAAGCTAATTTTTAGCTTATTTTATAGAGTATGTACCGGTTAATTCCAGAGTCTCTTGGTGACCAGTACTGATAAAATAAAAAGATCAAAAGATTCACTGCTGTCCTAACTCAAAGTTAAAAGAGTTACTTGATATCTTCTGATCCTAATCATCTTCTGGTCTTAATCATAGTAGGCTGTCAACTAAACTTCCTACCAACTCAATTTTCCATGTCACCTCCTAACTTAAACATAGAAATAAATTTTTGGTTCCTTTTTCCCAAAACAACCAGCAGTCTACTCTTAGCTATAGATAGTAGCTGCAGAAGGTACATCATCACCCTTCTACACCCCCATTTAAGCTTAAATAGCACCAAAGTTGTTTAGAGAGGGGGAAATGAAACAGGATAGATAGGCAAAGAAATAGAGAATATTATATTGCTTTTTAAAATAGTTCAGTAGTTAAAACCAGAAAGTAAACTGGAAAAGCAGATAGGCCCTCTTTCAGTATACCTCCCTTTTAATGTTACAAGATTAGGAGATACAGGACAATCTAACTGATTTTACCTTTTCTTAATTCTGTCTTCTCATTTGAAAATGGTTAAAAATATGGAAATTCTAAGGACAATGAAGAAAGGGGTGATACTGATCAAGATGCATGATACTCATAAACTGACATGTTTAATGGGAATTCTTATGTACAACTAGTTAAAGATAATAACAGTACTATAAAAAAATCTGAAGGTTCTTCATGAATGGGCAGAGACAGGAAGAAAGGAGATTTTACGTATATATATATATATATATATATATATATATATATATATATATGTATATATAGACACACACACACATACATACACACATATATGATAAAATGAAGTCCTGAATATTATTTGTGTTTTGGATGGGGCTTACCCATCTTACCCACCAAAAACTATCATCTAAAGATTAGGAATAGCCAGATGAAATAAATTTTGGTGTAACAAATTGTCAGTGAACCTAAGAAGGCTCCTGGATGTCTGAAACATTTTTAATGGGTTGATTTATTTGACATTGTAATGACTTTCATCTTTAGATCATTTTCCTTTCCTCTACACATACTTTCTTTTTTTCTTTGGAAGTTACTTCATAAATCTTGACAACATTCCTTTGCCCCCTTTCATAAACTCAAGTGGACTTATAAAAGACTCAGTTGTTTTATTTTTATTTTCTACTAAATACTGTCCTAGTTAGTATATTTACTTTCTTCTATATATTAAGGCTGCTAATTTAGAATTTAGCAAGAAATATGAAAGAATGTAGCATGTCTTTGCTGAGAGTGCTCCCATTAAGAGGTGACATCTTCTGTTGAAGACAGAGAGGATTTTTTCCTATCAAAGAAGGGAGCACAAACAAATGCAGCAGTAGTACTCACTCCACAGTAGACCCTGTGGAAAATAAACTATACAAAGTTGTGGGTGGGGTTGAGAGGGAAATACCAGGAGGGAAGGCGTGACATTGTCCAAAAAGAAATAAACTTTTTTTTCTGCTCCTGAGGCTTGCACTGTAGGCCTGGGCACTGTCCCCAAGCTCTTTTTTTTAAGTTTTTGCAGTCTACAACTTGAACCAAAGCACTATTTCCAGCTTTTTCTTTCTTTCTTTCTTTTTTTTTTATTGTGAAAATACCGTACAGAGGAGTTACAATTACATGGGCAAGATAACGAGTACATTTCTTGTCAAGCATTGTTGCCTCCTCTTTGTTTCTCCTTCCCATCCCTTCCCATACTCCTCCCACCTCCCCCCACCCGATCTCCCCCCCTCCACCAAAGTTGTAAAGTTCGTTTTTCTACATAACGACTTGTACATCTCCTTGTTGCAGTGGGTCCACCTGTATCCCTATTTAAACGATTCCAGCTTTTTCTGAATAGTTTATTGGAGATATGACTCACATGGACTTTCCTGCCCAGGCTCCTTTTGAACATGATCCTTTGATCTCAGCCTCCTGAGTAGCTAGGATTAATGGCATAAGCTACCAGTGCCCACCTAAGAAATATACTCTTTACCTGACTTATGTAGCTGTAATCCCTCTGTACATCACCCTTATAGTAAAAATTTTGAAGGGACTATTATGAGACAATAGGCAAGGAATCCAGGCATTGACTTGGTCTTCTGCATCCTGATATACCCCTTTCTCATATCTGGTGGGAATCACATGGTGGTCTTTGCTGACTGTCTGCAAGTTAACATGAACCTCTCAAAGATTCTCTTCAGCAAAAAAAAGATTAGACATGGACAACAAATAGTTTCAAATGAACCCTGTTATGAAAGTACATTTCTAAAAAGGTCCAGGGATATACCTTAAGGGTAAAGGTCCTGGGTTCAATCCTTAGCACCACAAAATTATAATAATAAATGTTTTATAAACAAAGAATTGTTACTGGGGAGGAATTAGATTAAAATTAAGTCTGATTTCTTAATGGGAACTTTATAAACACTCGAAATGTTCATAAAGCCTTCACTTTTCATTACATAGTTTGAATAGTTGACAGAATAATAGAGACTGATACAATGTATCTTATAAGGATCCTAATTTATTCACTTTCTCCAGTCTTAGTTTGCGCTTGACCCACCTTCTTGTGTTATTCTCTTAAGAATATTATTGGAATTGTTTAAATAGGGATACAGGTGGACCCATTGCAACAATGAGATGTACAAGGTGTTATGTCGAAAAATGAACTCTACAACTTTGGTGGGGGGGGGAGGATGGGAAGGGGAAACAAAGGAGGAGGCAACAATGCTTGATAAGAAATGTACTCATTACTCATGTAATTGTAACCCCTCTGTACAGTATTTTCACCAAAAAACATATTAATAAAAAAGAACATTGTTGGAATTCATACCAAAAGTTAACAAAACTTGTACTGAAGCACCCACGTCCCCCTTGCTCCTACCTAGGGGGTGTGGAGGGACTGTCCCCTGTATGGGCAGAAACCAGTGCTTGCCTCCTAAGTTATGTCATGCACAAAGCCTAGATGGGTGCCAGCGAGACCTTACCATTTCATAAGAAGGTAAGATGGCAACATCTCCCACAGCTCAAGGAAGATGGTGAGTTAATTTTTACTTGTAGGAGATTTTAAACTTTCATTTTGGTAGGTACACATGTACAGAGCATAATGCTTGTGGGGATTGACTAGGGAATGTGAGAAGCTGTTGTTAGGTGCTCTGTTAGGTCCAAAATAGATGTGAACCAGGGCAACAAAGGCTAATGAGAAACTTGTTCAGACAAACCTAAAGTTGTTCTAAAGGTATTTTAATGCTTGTTGCTCTACATGAGTGCACCACTCACTAGTGCAAGGTCTTCTCAGAATGGACTGCATGGCAGAAGGGGTTACTTGGAAGTCAGATGACACCAAAGGTGCAAAGGAATGTGGTCTTGCACATGACCTCGAAGGATAGGAAGGGGAAACAAAGGAGGAGGCTACAATGCTTGATAAGAAATGTACTCATTAGTGGCGCTGTAGCTCATGTGGTAGAGCGCTCGCCTTGAGCTGAAGAGCTGAGGGACAGCGCCCAGGCCCAGAGTTCAAGCCCCACGACCGAAAAAAAAAAAAAAAAAAGAAATGTACTCATTATCTTGCCCATGTAATTGTAACCCCTCTGTACAGTTTTTTCACAATAAAGAAGAAAAAGAAAAAGAAAGCATTTTTTCCAACCCTATACAGCTGAACTTTCTCTGTCAGAGTGCACTTAATGACTATGGACAGGACTCCCCACATGAAAATCGCTTACCTGGACCTGGTCCTGCTGGTCCCAGAGCCTGCTGAATGAATTGTTTCATTTTGATAAGGATCCCATTGAGTCTCCACATCTCTCTTGAGATCTTTCTAATGGTCTCTCTCCTTCCCCTTGATGATGTAGATAGAAGTTAATTGCTTAATCATTTCAGAGCAAACAGTTCAGGGCCATTTTCTCTTTTATCCTTTTGTTTCTTAATTTCTGCTTATTTTTTATTATATCTCTTCTTCTCCTTTATATATTAATCTACTTTTTTGTTCATCTGCAGATACAGCTGAAAGCCTTTGTTTTTTAAATTTCCTTTTCTAAAGGAACAATTAAACCTGAAGAATATATACAGGAACATGCTTCACCTTATCCTCCTGGGAAGCAGATGTGAAGAAAGTAATATGAATGAACCAGTGTCTCAGCAGGCTTCTCTGCCTGGTATTGTCATTCCTATTGCAGATGCTTGGCCTGTCCCATGCCCTGACTGGCCCTGCTAAGTGCTCAGACACACAGGTGGATATAGGTCCTCTTGGTGGTTCTGAGGTCCCCATCCAGAAATATATACACACCAGTTACCACTCAGCCAGGTGTGCAGATATCCTGGATGATGGAACAGGCAGTCATTATTTTTTGTGAGGTGTGAAAATGATCTGGGTCCTGAAGGATGCATGAGAGATGGGGAAACACAGGATGATGCAGCTATGAGGGTCTTTGTATACATAGAGGTTCGTGTGCATGAGGTCAGCACTGTTGGGACCACACTGAGAGGCGGGCACCCTGCTGTACTTGCTGTTTGGGTGGTTCCTTCTTGGACTTGTAAAGCAAAAGTGACAGCACATAAAGTCAGTCTCCTTCCCAGTGCCAGCAATCATAGCATATACCTTGTGACCCTACCTCACTGGCACTTCTGAGTGTCACCAATGTCACCCCAGCATTGGTGTTAATAAGCCACATGGTCCCTACCCTCTGGTTTGCTTGTGGGAAAACACCCAGTTCCTCAAAGCAGCCTTCCATGATTCTCTTACTGTTTGTCACCCATACCAACATTCCATCCCCAACACCATAAGGACATGTCACTACCACAGTTTATTTATTTACTTACATACTTTCGTGCTAGGACCTAGGTCTTGAACTCAAGGCCTGGGTGCCGTCCCTGAGCTTCATTGGCTCAAGGTTAGGACTCATCACTTGAGCTACATTGCCACTGACTGAGTAGTTTATTGGAGATAAGAACCTCACAGACTTTCCTACCTGGGCTGGCTTCAATCTGCAGTCCTCAGATCTCAGTTTCCTGAGTAGCTAGGATTACAGGCATGAGCTACCAGTGCCTGGCCACATTTTATTTTTAGTAAAAATGTGTCCCTAATGTCCAGTTGCTTATCTCTTACCTATCTCACTGAGATGTGAACTCCGTGGAGAGAAAGCATCTTTTGTCCTTCTGAGTCTGCTCCTTCATGGAGAATAGTGCCTGGCACATAAAATTTTTAATAAATACATGACGTACTGGTGGAAACCAAGTAGGGCAGAATAACCTGAGCAGGAGATACTCAGGGCCATTTGAGAGCAGGCATGTAATTCATGGCAATAATTGACCCAATTAGAAGTGAGCAACAGGGCAGAGCCAACAGCAAAGGTGAGGAGTCCAGTGTCTGAAGAATATCTGACCGGTGTGTAAATCTGGATGCATCATTAGGCTATGGATAAAAGTTGTGTTTTTTTAGGACAGTGGACAGGTGAGCCTCTGTCTGTACACAGATAATAAGAGGTGAAGAGTGAAGTGTAAAGGAGAGAAGAAGCAATGGTTGTGGCATTGTACTGGGAAGAACAGGCTCAAGAAAGCAGGAACACCCCAGATGACACATAAAGAGCCCTTGGGTGAGAACCTGGGGAGAATAGTGATGTTGCACAGGCAGCTGTCCGAGGATGGAGAAGGGAAGTCAAATGGCAGTGAGGCTGGATGACAGAGGCCAGGGAAGTTCAAGGGGAAGCTGTGCTCAGTAAACTTTATGCTCAGTAAACTTCATGGGGACAGGGAGGGATTTTCTGCATGGGAACATGATCTTTACCTTTGTCTGGTATCTCCATGGGAGGAGAGGTTGTCTACTGGTGAAAAGGATCAGGAACTCTGCACAGGAGTTCCTGGAGAGCTTCCCAAGACCAGTTCCAAGCCTCCCAAGCCTGTGGAGAATAGGCTTTCCTTCAGAGAACAGGATCCGTATCTGGGAAACTGGCTCCTCCTCCTGGATCTGTGCTTTCTCTAGCCTATGGGACAAGATCATATAGCAGGAAAAGTGGAGTCACTGAGGATCCTGGAGGAATTTTAAATTTTCAACTTAGAGAGGGAAAAAAAACATGCAGAAGGAATCAAAATAAGGAATAATGATTTCTGAGCGTCCGCTGTAGAAAATCATTGGCCAGCAGCCACTAAAAGCTAACTACACACATCCCAGGACCAAACACCTCCCATGTATCGTATTCCCCTCCTAGTGAGGGTGTGTACCCCCCACTGATTCTATGAACCTTGCACACTTCATCTCCAAACCTGAATAGGTGTGTTCACAGCAGCATTGTTCATGGTAGCGGTCATCTTGCGCCTACCACATGTCCTTCCACAATGAGTGAGAATAGGAGTGATTTATTCGTGTACTATGTTGCTGTGCAACAAAGGGAATGAACTGTTTGCAGCTTTATGCAGAAACATTAAGTCCAACCCCAGCTGGGCACCAGTGGCTCATGTCTTTAATCCTGGCGACTCAGGAGATCTGAGGATCATGGTTCAAAGGCAGCCTGGGTAGTCCCTGAGCTCTAACTCCAAGTAACCTCCCCATAAGAAAGTGGAGGTGTGGATAAGGCAGTATAGTACTAGCCTGGAACAATAAAGCCCAAGGACAGTGCCCAGGTCCTGAGTTCAAGCCCTGGGAATGGCATAAGTAAAACAAACAAGGCAGACCTACCAGAACTGACCATAGTGGTAAGGATAGGACACAAAGTCAGGATCACTGGAGGCTGCAGGCACAGGGCTGTAGGTGAGAGGATCTGGTATGCAGGTTCCAGGTAGGTAGAAAGGGTGGGCAGGTCAGATTAAAAAAAAATGGACATTTAGTCATTTTTATTAAGTTCCTATAAAATGTCAAACCCTGAGTAAGATAGGAGATCAAGATAAGGAAATGACAAGAGTCTATATTTATCCTGTTTAGAGTTTCCTGTTCTCCCCCCTCAAGTCAGGGTGTATACATAAGTCACACAGTGAGGGAGCACAGGGACCCCTGGAACTGTGCTTTCTAGAAGATGGGGAAGCCAGTGTTGGCTCTGCTACTGAGGGAAGCTTCCTTGCTTTCATTCACCAGGGGAGACCTGGATTGAAATCACCTCTGACCTTCCAAAAGAAATGCCTTAGATGTCTCCTGCTTAGGTGTCTCCTGCTATGTTTACATACTGTAGAAGGAGAGCTGTAGAGTATTCCCAAACTTTGACAGGACCCTTTTAAAAGATCTGATCACCACCGTTCTGATCATCACACTGGGGGGTTAGGATTTCAATACGAATTTAGTGGGACATATATTCATTCTATAGCAAGAAAGCACTGAATTAGCAGAATATGAAGAGAAGAGGACAGAAGTAAGAACAGCTAGATACTTTGTTTCTTGAGGAATATGCTAAATGAGGGTATTGAATTTTAAAATGTTTACCCTTCAATATTTTCAAGAACCAACTAGTTTTCCAATTTGCCCATGGGCAGATGTTTACCATGTAAAACAATGAGAACACTGGATTTGAGTCACTTACAGTATCATAGGAAGGAACATTTCCATTTGAACTGCAGTTATTTCTTCCTGACCTATTGGCCTCCAACAGGGAAGACAATATAAGGAAATGGCCTCAGAGCACTGGCTCAGAGTCAAACCACAATGAGATTTATTCCCACTGCTGCTCACATTAGCTCTTTGACCTTGGGTGAGGAACCTTCCATAAGCCTCCATTTCTTCCTTTGTAAAACAAAGATAACCAGGCACTAGTGGCTCACACTTGTAATCCTAGCAACTTGAGATGCTGAGATCTAAAGAGCTGTTCAAAACCATCCTGAGCAGGAAAGCCCATGAGACTTTTATGGAGATGTGGCTTAGATGTTAGAGCACTAGCTATGAGGGGTGCCCATTTCATATATTTCTATTTCATATATTTTTATCTAATATATGTCATATATTTTTGCCCAGGCCCTAAGCTCAAGCCCAGCAAAACAACAACAACAACAACAAAAACCAAAGATAGTACAAATTTACCTGGTTAGGGAGGATTTTGAGAAAGTTTTATGAGGTACAATTGGCACCATTAGTAAATGTTTGATAAATTTATTTCTGTAAAAATAATACCTTTGGCATATTGATTAGGGGGTATATTGAATCTAATAGATGACTGAGCCATATGAGTAGTTTGACTTCCAAGCTGTGAACATGAAAATACTTTTCCATTTATTGTGTCTTTAATTCTTCAACTATCTTTTGTAGCTCCTAGTCACTGTCTTCTTATGGAAGTGGGCATCCTTGCCTTTATCATCTTAGAGGGAAAACAGTTGATTTTCTCTTTTGAGTATGATCTTAGGTTAGGGATGTTTTGTATATGAACTTTATTATACTGAGGTTATTTACTTCTGTTCATTTGCATAGTGTTTTTAGTATAAAGAGATTCTTAGTTTTATCAAATTTTTTTCTTGCACAGTTGAGATGACCTTTGGTTTTTACCTTTCAATCTGTTAATATTGTTTATTACATTGATTTTTTTTTAGAATATTGAACTATCCTTGCTGTCCAAGAGTGAATCTGACTTGATCATAGTATACCTTCTTTTATTGTACAGATAAATTTTGTTCTAGTAATTGATTGAAGATTTTTGTATCAATGATCATTAGTAATACTGGTTTTTAGAGATTTTTTCCAATAGTGTCATTGTCTTATTTTGGTATTAGGCTAATTCAGGCTTTAAAAGTGAGTGTGGAAATGTTTCTTCCTCTGTTTTTCTTGGTGGAGGAAGAATGATTGGTATTATTTCTTCTATAGATAAATGTTTGGTAGAATCATCCATTGAAGTCAACCAGTCAAGGCCTTTCCTTTGGTGAAGAATGTAATGGTTTTCAAATCTGCTCAGATAATTTATTTCTTAATGATCCAGTCATGGTAGCATGTATAATACTTTGTCTGCATAATCTACTCTAATTCTTTATAGTAGTCTAATGCTGTTTTTCATTTCTGATTTTTAAATTTTAGTCTTCCTGAAATTTTCTTAGGTAGCTAAGAGTTTTCCAATTTTACTCATCTTTGTGGATAATCAACTCGTTTCTTTTTCTATTTTTTGTTTTCTATTTCATATATTTCTGCTCAAATTTTCATTATTTCTTTTATTCTACTAAATCTTGGTTTAGATCTGCTTTTAGTTCTTGAGATACAAATTTAGGCTGCTGAAAAGAGCTTTCTTCCTTTTTAATGTGGGTCTATATTGCTACAAGTTTTCTCTTTTGGCTTTCGTTGCATCTTGTAGGTTTTGTTACGTTATATTTTCATTTGCCTGCATATAATTTCTAAGTCTCCTTGTGAGTTTTTTTCTTTGAACTATTGGCTGTTTAATTCTATGTTGCTAAATATCTACTTTTCCAGTATTCTATTAATGGTATGGTTTCTAGTTTTTTGTATTTTTGTTTTCATTTTTGGAGACAATCTCATAAGTTGCCCAAACTGGCCTAGAACTTACTGACTGTATACCCCGAAGTAGTATAATCCTCCAACTTCAGCCTACCATTACAGATATGTGCCACCATGTCCAGCTTGATTTAGTCTTTTAAATTTTGTTAAGAACTTCTTTGTTGATTAGAGTATGACTTCTCTTGGGAAATGTTTTATATGCACTTGTGAAGAATGTGTATTCTGTAGATATATATGACATTTATAAATAATATATAAATATGTATCATATATGTATACATTATATGTATATGTATGTGGATAACCACATATATATCATATATACCCTTATAGCTATGTGTGCCATATAGTATAGACAGATCATAGTTAACTCTGTTTATTCCCCCTTTTATTCACTGTGTCATTTCTAAGGGTGTTAAATCTAGATGTATTTAAGCAATTACAGATAAAGAAGGGTTCACTGTCTATTCTGTTATTGATTTTCTGTATTTATGTATTTTGTCCTTTTTTCCCTCCTATTGCCTTTGTGTTTTATTGATTCTTTTTATACTGACAGACTTGGATTCCTTTCTCATTTTCTTTTGTGCATCTTCTGTAGGTGTTTTCTTTGTGATTTACCCTGGAGATTGCATAAAATATACTTATGACAATCTTTTTTTTAAAGTTGATATCAATTTAACAAGAACAGTATTAAAAGCTGTGCTCCTTTACATTTTCCCCACTTTACGTAAGTGATGTCACAAATTACATTTTTTATATATTATATCCATTAACACCATTTCATACTTGTAGTTATTTTTGTGCTTTTATCTTTCAAATTCTATACCAGAAATAAAAATGATTTTGCACACTATGATTATTGTATTACAGAATTCTATATTTTTCTATGTAATTGCCTTAACAGCTTCATACATTAAGGTACTTTCTTGTTATCCAGTATACTTTCATTTCAGTTCAAAGCACTCCCCTTACCAATCTTACAAGGCAATCTAGTGATAATAAATAATAAGCACCCACTGGCAAGGTTTTTATTTCTTCATATTAAAGTTTTATTTTAACTGATACATGATAGTTTGGTGTATTTATGGATAAATTTTGTGGTGTTTAGTACATTGTAGAAATAGTCCACCAAGATAATTAATATGTCTACACCTTCACCAACTTATAATAGTGTGTGTGTGAAGGGAATATTAAGAATCTATTCTTAAGGTGCAGTCGTAGCTCAAGTAGTAGAACACTTGTCTGGTAAACACAGAGACTTCTTAGTTCAAACCCCAGTACTCCCCCTCCAAAAACAAAAGAAAAAGAATTTATTCTTGCCAGGTACGGTGCGTTTTGCTGTAGTCTCCACACTCAGGAAACTGGTAAAAGAATGGCAAATTCGAGGCCAGACTGTTTTCTGATCCTTTGGATGTATACTAAGAAATAAAATTTCTAGATTGAATGGCAACTCTGTGAATTATTGATGACCTCCATTAATTTCTCAAAATGGTAGTGTTACTTTACATTCCCCCTAAGAGTGTACATGAACTTCCCTTTTCTCTACATCCTTCCCAACACTTCCTATCATTTGCCTTTGTGTATAATAACCATTCTTACAGGTTTGAGGCAATAATGTGGTTTTAATTTGCTTCTCTCTGAGGATTTGAGATGTTGACAAGTTTTCTCATATATCCCTTCACCATTTATATATTCTTTTGAGAGTATCTGTTGAGGTCCTTTGCTCACTGTTGAATTGGGCTGTTTTCTTGAAGTTAAGCTTTTTACATATTTAATATACTATCCACTTATCTGATATATGGTTTGAAATGTTTTTTCACAATCCATGGGTTGTCTCTGTATCCTTCAGTATTTTCTTTGCTGTTCAGAAGCTTTTTAGTTTGATGAACTCACGTTTGCTTTTATAAATCTAACCAAGAAGGGGAAATGTCTGTATACTGCAAACTATAAAACATTGATGACAGAAATTGAGAAGACACAAATAACTGAAAAGATACCCAATGTTCAGCGTTCATGAATACTATTACTCTGTTTATATTACCCCAAAGCAAGCTATAGATTCACTGAAGTTCCTATCAAAATTCCAATGTTAGCTGGGTGCTGGTGGCTCATACCTGTAGTCCTAGCTACTCAATGAGACTCTTTTTTTGTATATTTTTATTGTAAAGGTACCGTATAGAGGGGTTACAGTTACATGAGTAAGGTAATGAGTACAGTTCCCATCTAGCATTATTACCTCCTCCTTTGTTTTTCCTCTATCATCCCTTCCTCCTCAACTTCTCCCTCCCCGCCCCCAAGTTGTAAAGTTCATTTTCAACATAGTGTCTTATACATCTCATTGTTACAGTGGGTCAACCTGTATCCTTATTTCAGCATTTTGTTATTTCCTTTCCCCTCCCCAAATTAGGAAAATGTATATACAAGAGGCAGGGCACCGGAATCAAATACAGTGAGAACAGAAGATGCTTATCTTTAATAAACTACTCAGAAAAAGCCAGAAGTGGCACTATGGCTCAAGTGGTAAAGAACTAGCCTTGAGCACAGAAGGCTCAGGGACAGCACCCAGGTCCTGAGTTCATGCCCCAAGACTGCCAAAAATAAAAACAAACAAAAAAAAACATTTTGTACTTTTTTACAAAATAGAAAAAAAAAGCAGTTTTGCTGGGTGCTATTGGCTCATGTCTGCAATCTTGGCTGTTCAGGAGGCTGATACCTGGATTGGAGTGTGGAGTTTATAGCCAGCCAGGCAGAAAAAGCCCAAGAGACTCCATTCCCAATTAACCATCAAAAAGCTGAACTGGGGTTTGAGTCAAGTGGTAGAAGCCAGCTCAGTTTCCTTTTTCTGTTTTGAAGTTTTTCTCTTTGTCCTTTACTTTGAGTATTTTGATTTTAAAGTATCTTCTTCTGGATGTCTTTGGCTTTATTTAGTTGGAGTGCTTTAAACTCCTTTTTAAAATATTATTTCCCTATCTTTATTTTAACTTATTTTTTATCATCTTTAAGTAGTTACATGAAAAATGAGTATAATGCATCTTGTTCAATGTTACCCCTTTCATTGTTCTTCCCCATCTCTTCCCCCTTTGAGCTTCTTGAATTTGCACATCCATTTCTCTCCTCTAACTTGGGGAATGATTTCAAGTGACATGTCTTCAAGTTTACTAATTGTTTCTTCCACTTGACTAAATCTAAGTATGAATCCATTTTGTAAGCTTTTAAACTTATTTTATTTTTCAGCTCCAGAATTTGTTTTTCCTTTTTATAGAAGGAACAGGTATTTTTTTAAAAAAGTATAACTTTGCCCATGTATAGTTTTCTGTATTTTACTTAGCTACCAATTTTTTGGCCAGTTGTGGGGCTTGAACTCAGATCCTGTGCTGTCAGCAATCTACCACTTTGTGCCACAGCACCACTTCCAGTTTTCTGGTGGTTAATTGGAGATAAGAGGCTCACAGACTTTCCTGCCTGGGCTGGCTTCAAACCATGAACCTCAGATCTTAGCCTTTTGAATAGCTAGAATTATAGGCGTAAGCCACCTGAGCCCCGCTAGCTATTTTTTATTCACTCAACTTCTGTAAAATAATTATTTTTCTTTTCCAAATCATGGATTTCCATTTCTTTGGAGATGTTTTCTGGAGATTTAACTTGTTCCTTTAGCTCAACTTTCCTGATTTTTTTTTTTTTTGGAGGGGGGTGTTGGTCGTGGGCCTGAACTCTGGGCCCTCAGCTCTTCAGCTCAAGGCTAGCGCTCTACCACTTGAGCCATAGCGCCACTTCTGGCTTTTTCTGCTTATGTGGTGCTGAGGAATTGAACCCAGGGCTTCATGCATGCAAGGCAAGCACTCTACCACTGAGCCACCTTCCCAGCCCCTCCTGATTTTTTGTTTTTTAACCATAAATTGTATATTTGAAAAATTAGCCAGACCTTACAAATTAGCTACTTAACAGGATACAAAAGTAGATCACTCCATCCAGCTGAATAATGGTATCTCAAACTTCTTCTGGGGACATATTTTCTGTGGTTTTGTGTGTGGGATTCTTAATTAGAAAGGTTTGTGGTTTGGGTTTGTTTTTTGTTCTTGTTTTTTACAAGTGGCTTATAATTTCTTGCTCCCTCTTGTGTCTGTCTTTGTTACTGCATGTTTACTGTGTCCCAACCCACCAGCCTGATCTCTGCAGTCCTCAGTCCTCATACTCCCAGTCTTCTTCCAAAAGGGAAGAAGAGCGCTGCAGGAATTTTCCTCGCTTCTCATTTCCTCCCAAGGGATGATCTGTAACCTAGTATTTTCCATAATTGTGCCAAAGGCTTGTACCAAGCTGTGCCAGCCTCTGTTAGGGGCAGTGCGAGGTCTCCAAGCTCTACAACAAGCAGCCTTCAAGCTCTTCTCAGCTCCCACTTTCCAAAACTCTAGGCCCCCCAAAGATGCCAGTTCCCCATCAGTGGTCCAAATCAGACAGGATAGAAATCATGCCCCCTCAAGGCCCTGGCAAGCCTTTCTAGGAAGCTGGACTTTTGATTGGTCTTTTCTCCCAAGGGAGGATTGTGAATCAGCCTTTATTCCTCCCTCCCCCTTTAGTGCAGAGCTGTACTAGCCTGGGGGAAGAGCTATAGGAGTTCACATGAATTGACTTTTTTTTACTCACTGTGGCTGCTCTTGGCTTTGAGCTTGCCCTGGGTACATCTGTTTTTCAGGGGTTCACGTAAAAGCATTTTAGATTGCTAATTGTTATTAAGTCACTTTCTGTGGGGAAACGGGAACTGGGGCTTCCTATTCTGCCCACTTCCTGATTCGTTTTGTTTTAAAGTAGGGTAGCACCTTTAGAATCTGGTGTCTTTATTTGGAATTTAACATGTTCTTTACTTGAGAGTTACCATAAATGGATTGATTGAAAAAATGCAGTAAGGAGGGAAGGAAATAAAAATGAAATAAGGGAATTATGGGAGTGTTCTAAGAAATTTAATTTATAACAACCAAAAATACACATTTTTACTGTTGAACTGAAGGCCAAGGGGTTTATTATGGCTCATCAAACCAATAGTAATAGTAATTTTTTTTAATTCTTGAGATTTTGCTTAAAAGATATTTTGAAAAGAAAAAAATGTGAACAGCAACCACATGGGTGGTAAGTATGCTGAGCTTGACCGATTATTTCATAATGTATGTCATCATCAAGCCATATGCCTTAAGTATATATAAAAATATATAAATATATATTGCATGCTTGTCAATTATACTTAATAAGGCTGGACCGTATGGGAGAATATGGTTAATAAAGCAAATTATTTTATATCTCTCCTTTTGAAAAATTACTAAAATGAATAAACATTATTTATCCACTGTGGCAGAGCAAAGCACCAACAGTGTTCTGGAAACACTCTGAAGCTCAGGTGTGTTTTTTATTCTGGCCAATACCTGGTGAAGTAGAAGCAGGTAACTCCTGACTGTTGGGGTGAGGAGAGTCCACACCCCCAGCAGACTCAAGAGTGTTTCACACACACTGCTCGGTATACCACAGCTGGCTGTGCCTGTGCTTGCAGAGCAAGAAGACCCTCAAGTCAGGTAGATCCAGAACATCAAACGCAACCGAATCTGCACCGAAACAGACAGTGAAAGTCCCCAGGCTACAGGAGGATCTGTCTTCTCAGCAGACACAGTATTCTACTTCTGACAGAGTTGGAAAGATTATTGTGGATGGTGTCAGACCCAGGACAAAAATCCTGTAAATCTGGCTATTTGGGAACCTTCCTATCACCTGATCATGTCTCCGCTCAGAAACCCACAGAGATTCCATTACCACATGAACAGATTGTATTCACAAATAAATATGAGTATTTAGCCAAGGATCACTGAAATTTGAAAAACATCAAAATGTGGCCAGGTTCTGGTGATTCATGCCTATAATCCTAGCTACTCAGGAGGCTGAGATATAAAACTCAAGGTTAGAAGCCAGATTGGACAGCAAAGTGTTACTCCTATCTCCACTGAACCACCAACAACAGCAAAAGCTTGAGCGCTGGCTCAAGTAGTAGAGCTCCAGCCTTGAATAGAAAAGCTAAGAGACAGAAGCCAGATTCTGAATTCAAGCCCCAGGACCAGCACAAATAAAATATGTAAAAATAATAGTGTCAAGTTCATAAGAGATATGTGAACAGGAAACCAAGATGCTACACAACATGGAAGTATAATAACAAAATTTTAAAGTCATGAGTTGAGTTGAACAGTGAAGTAAAGGAAATTTTCAAGAGAAGGAATCACACAAAGTAATTGATAACAAGTAGAACAAGCTTTTAAAAAATTAGAATAATCTTAATCATTCAAATAATTGTGAAGAAGTAGGGATGTTATCTTGACTTTTGACTTGTATTTAAGCTGAATCTTTCATTTTTCCCTATGCCTGTATATTATGTTCAATTGAGAAAATACTTTTTTTTTAAAAAATGGATAATTGATTCAGAATTCTCTCAAGTGATTGAAATCCCAGAGAAAGAGAAAAGAAAAGAAATGGGCCTAGTGGCTTATACCTGTAATCCTAGCCATTTAGAAAGAGGCTGAGATACTGTAGGACTTTAAAGTCAAGGGGAATGTTTATAATACATTGTAGTTAACAGAAAATCATCACCTTTAAGAAAAAAAGGAAAGATTAGAAAACTACATGCCAACTATTAGTAATTTGGTCTGTATATAAAGTTAATGAAGTAATAACTTTCTTCCTTTAAAAAAATTCTCCATGGTGGTACCAAGGTTTGAACTCAGGGCCTTCCCCTCTCACCCAGCTTTCTTGCTCACAGCTGGCATTCCACCATTTAAGCTATGTCTCCAATGTAGCATTTTGCTGGTTAATTGAAGATGGAATCACACAGACTTTTCTACTTGGCTTCAAACTCTGTGACCCCACAAGATTCATTCTCCTTAGTAGCTAAGATTACAGATGTGAGGTGAGCCACTGGCTCTGGGCTTATTTTCTTTCTTTCCTTATTTGTACATTGTAAGGGCTGGGGAGCATAAAGCTCACCAGTATTATGCTTGCTTAGCATACACAACTGTGGGTTTCCTCCCCAGCACCCTAAAGGTACAAAGAACTTCAGCCTTTACATACACTTTATACTTCCTGCAGTAAGTGAGTATTGCTGACACTGAATATTTAAAAGAATGTTTTATACACACATATGTGTGTGTGCGCACACACACACACGTGTCTGAGCACAGACACATATACTTGAAATACCAGAAGGAGAGACTGTCTTCTTGGGATGTAGAATCATACTTTTAATTCTCATATATACGGTACAAGCATGAGTTAGTAAATAATGGAGCACAGAAATCAGAGCTGTGAGCTCACAGTGGTGGTGTACACAGACATCACCTCCATAATGAGCCCTTGAAAGGTCAAGAGGTATGTCTGAGCACCTTGAGAGTAGGGACAAGCAATGTCATTGTTTTCATTATAGGCACATTCTCTGCACTGCTCTACCCAGAATGCAGTGTCCTTCAAAGTTAATGAAGTAATAACTTTCTTCCTTAAAAAAAATTCTCCATGGTGATACCAGAGTTTGAACTCAGGGCCTTCCCCTCTCACTCAGCATTCTTGCTCACAGCTGGCATTCTGCCATGTAAGCCATGTCTGTCCTCACCGTTCTGGAGTACAGACATGCAGAAGCAAGGAGCAGGCCTTAGTCAGGGCAAGCGGGCAGCAGTAGGAGGCAGGGGGAGACTTTTGAGCCACACTCATCTCTTCTTCCTCTGCCTGGGCACAAGTCATTATGCTCCCCACCCCTATCCCAGAAGAGATTGTTCTCTTTTCATTTAAATGTGAGAAAAAGATCACTTTCTCATTTATGCTCTGGAGTCCCTAAAAATATGGACTCCATTCTTGGGGTTCTTGGAGGGGTGTGACCATCCATATGTCACTCCTGGGAAATAACCAAGCCTCCTATCACTTCCTCCACAGCCTGCCTTAGAGGACTCAGAATGGGAGCCACAATCTGACAATCTCCTTATAGCCCCTGTGCCACACCAAGCTGCTTCTGTAGGGGGTATGCTCTGCACACGTGTCATCCCTGACTCTCTTGTCTTCCTCCTTTGTGCTTCCTAGGCATCTCTCAGCTCCCAGGTTGATCTGCAGAAGAAGAAGCGGCGGGCGCCAGCTCCTCCACCACAGCCACCACCACCAAGTCCCTTGGTCCCCAATCGCAGGGAGGACAAGGAAGAGAACAGAAAGAGCACAGTGGGTGAGTTTGGCTTGCTCTCTGCATGCCTCCAGGATGCCTGCTGCATGTACCTTATCAGCACGCTATTAACACTCTCTCAGTGCACTCAGCCAGGCCAGCATTAACTCAGGACACCGTTACACTCAAGAAAGACAGTCCAGAAATGAAGAATTGTAAGTTCATCTTCTAGCTCACTAGCAGTATGTATGGGCATTAGGTGGGTATTGAGGATTGGGGGTGGTAGGAAGGGTGGAGAGGCTGACAAAGCTGGGAAGGTAACAAGGAGTATGCGTGTGTCTGACAAGTGTGTCTCACTGATGGGCGAAAGATCATTTCCTGAGATGACATCCTCAGACTGCTTTGAAAGACATCTAGCATTTGCAGTCATTTTGGTCCCTGGTGAGAGTTAGGTAGCTGTGAATCCCTAATTTGAAAATCCTAAAGAATCCTCCAAAATCTGCAAACTTTCAAGCATTGACATTAAGCCACAATTGGAAATTTCCTCCCAGTGAAATGCTGTTTCATGCACAAAATTATCTAAAATGTTATCTCCAGGTTCTGTTGGAAAGGAAGGTATAAAACATAAATAGATTTCATATTTAAAATAGGGTCTAATCCCCAAGATATAGCTTATTATGTTCTAAAATTGGGGAGAAAAAAATCTGGAATCTGAAAGTTGTCTAGTCCTAAGCATTTAAGCTTAGGGATACCCAGCCTGTAAATGTGTCCAGTAGTTTCCTGACCATCATGATTGCAATTGATCTCCATTTACATAGCTCTTATACAGAGTCTTAGAAAAGATCCTGGTATACTTTGTGAATAAGAAAACCCAAAGGGAAAGATGGAATCCTAATAATTATAAGCAGAAAGTGACCTGTGAATCATTATACTCCACCCTCATGTGAGCAGGAAAGATGGGAAAGGAAGGAGCTTAAGCTCCATTTCATTTTAAAACCAATTCAGAGTTTTGTGTTATTTCATAGATATAGGAACAGAAATCACTTTTGCAGGGAAGAGATTGGAACATGGCACAGTGTAGTGTCCACCAACAATAAAGCCTTCTCAAAGAACACTACGTGACTATATGGAAGTGTGTGTGTGTGCGCGCGCGTGTGTGTGTGTGTGTGTGTGTGTGTGTCTTTAGTGAGGTGCTAGTGGCTTATACCCATAATCCTAGTTACTCAGGAGGTTGAGATCTGGGGATGAAGGTTCAGAGCCAGCCCAGGAAGGCAAGTCCATAAGATGCTTATCTCCAGTTAACCAGCAAAAGTTTGGAAGTATAGCTCTAGTTCTAGCTCTAGCGCAGCTGAGCACCAGCCTTGAACGAACAAAGCTGAAGGATAGCACTCAGGTGCTGAGCTCATGCCCTAGTTCCAGTCTTCAAATAAACAAATAAATAAAGGCATCAGAGCTCTTCCTGAAGCCATCAGACAACTTGCTGGGGCCTGAATCAGCCCAGGTAGGCCCCTATTTTGATAGTGTGTCTGGCCCCAGAGGAAAATAATCTCAAAGATAAGTGGCTGCATTGTCAAGGTCCAGAGCCTTAATAAGGGCTATTTGGGTGTTTGTCAGCATTTTCCCCATTAATCAATACCTCACTTTCAATGCTCTAACATTTCATAGCCTGGAAATCAATTACCTTAAGAAGCAGTAACCTATATTTCATGCCAGTTCATCCTCTCTCCCAGGAGACAATACTATTAGATTTTAAAAAATCATTATCAATGGATTGTTCAATTAAACCAAGTTTTCTCCTATTTCATGATGAGATACTCCCTTTCTCTTTGGAAAGGGGCAGACCCTTCACATTTAGAAAGCTCCTTGTAGACATTCTCAGAAGCATCTTCTAGAAGTAACCCTGTGGATGAGGCTGAGTCAAGCCCAACTTCCAGAGCAGACAGTCCATTTCAAGCCAGGAAAGACCCGCTCACACAGCCAAGAGAGACACACTTCTTTATGAACTTGGTACTTAGAGTACCTTCTCCACCTGGGGTAAGCTGGTGCCCTTGTATACCTACAGAGATGCAAGGTTGGTATTCTACAGTTGAGGAGTTATGAATAATAGTACTTGGCTACATTTCTTCCTGGTCTGTGCGAGACAAACTTTCATCCCTGTCAGAACTCCTTGTGAATTAAAATTCATCAGCAGTACAACATCAAATCCAGACCAAGTTTAGGACTCAGGCTGAAAGGAAAACAGTAAGCCCTGTCCACAAAAAGTATTAAGGACTTGTTCTACTCAGACATCTACATATAAAAAATGAGGTTATTTTGGAGTGGTTTAGCTAGTTTGATTTGAGTCTTAATCTATTTGGAAGCATAAATGAACCTTTGAACATCCTTCCTGTGTGCCTTGCCCTCAGCATGACTTCTCACAGAAGGCCACCTTCATGGGCCTGACTGGAGCACCAACCAGACTGATTCTGGATTACTTGCAGTTTGGTGGAGGAAATGATGTTTTGATATGGAGAAATTAACATTTTCCCACATTTAGAGAACTATATCCAAGAGAAGTAATAAGCAAATCTGTCTCTTGGTAAAGAAGTGGTATTTTTAATAACTTTTTAATCACTTGAAGCAAAAATATATTATTATTAGGAGACTCTCAATTGGGAAGCTTGAAGAAAGTTATTGAAAGAAATGAGAGTAAACATTACCTATGACCCAGGTCATTCTTATCATTTATTTCATTAAGTCATTGGCCTTTATATTTTTTCATTAGCCTAGAAAGCCATTTTTATATAAAATAGTGTGTAATACAAACAAAGGTGTTCTTCAGCTTCCTTACATGCAGTGGAGCTGGGACCATCACCTCTAACTTCTTCTGTAATTTAGGACTCTCTTCAAATGAAACTGAAAATTACTGCCTTAAACAGTAAAAGGGGTACAATGTAAATTGGCTAAAAATCGGCAAGCAAAGTCACTGGCCAGCCTACTCATAATAAATGGATGGATATGGAAAAGAGTTAGGTAGAACACAGTTCTGTGACCCTGAAAAAGACTTACTGTGAAAAATAGGAACGAGTGAACGTATGGCTCAACAGTCAGAGTGACAGCGCTGTTTACGGGGTTCTCATTTATAGTTTCAACTCCAGCCGTTTACTTAGTTGTGCCTGCCAGAAACAATTTATATCCAGGCAGACTTTTCCAAATTGGCTTGGTGATGGAACACTACAAATATAAATGTTGGGGTGTGTTGTGATTGCATATGGTGGCAGTGGAGCTTGGATTTGATACTGGATAAGATGTTGGTGTTGGGTGTGGCTGGATGTGATGACTGGTGAGTAATGGCCATGTGAGTGTGTGGTCTCTCAGAAGGCCAGGGATCTTTTGGCTTAACTTTCTGAAGTCCCTCCCCATTGATTCCATGTAGGTATTGGACGGCAGGTGCCTCAAAAGCCTCCCAGAGGCGCAGCTCGGGGTCCACCCCAATTAGTGCTTCCCCCACCCCCACCTTACCCTCCTCCTGACACAGATGTGGTGGAGCCTCTCGGCTTTCCTGGGGAAGGTGCTGGTTCCGAGGCCTCAGAGCTGAGACCCAGACGTACGTGCCTTTTGTATCCCTTCTGACTGTGTCACTTGGGGTGGGACTGGGTATCTAGACTGTCCACTGTCACCTTTGGATGTCTGTGCCTTTCCTTCCCAGCTTTACTTTCCAAGTGCTCCATGCAGTGTGTTCTGTTTTCAAGAGAATGCATTCCGAATGCCACGCAGATGTAAGCAGCTAGTGGTTCATATCTGTGGTTAGTCTTCAGATGGAGGTGGGTCTGGTGGGTGGAGGTAGTGAGTGAGAAGCTCGTGTTCCTCAGTTAGAAAATAATCTCTGAATGTCTGCTGACAGCCACAGTGGCCTGCCCAGCAGGGCAACTTGGGAGTTTGATGGGAGCCCCACTCCACAGGGAACATACACAAAGGTATTGTGCTCTAGGGCCTGAGAACTTAATTATACGTTAGGCCAAAGCTTATGGCCAGTGGCCAGGCCTGGCTACTGCTTCTCTGCAGAAAAAAGGAAACTGACAAAGCAGAAGGGAACCAGTTTGAAATAGGCAGAAAACAGAATTATACTTGTATTTTGCTTGTTTCTTAGCAGCCTTGTCTGACATGGGGTTTTCCTCATAATCTCTGGAGATTTCTTTAGCACTTTAGTAAGCATTCAGTATAGCATTTATGCCCTAAGCAGGTTGAGAGTTTTCTAAATTTATACACATTCAGATGGAATCACTCACATGATAGCCCTGTGTATGTCTTGGCTGTGTGATGACAGACACCATCCTGGACCACATGCTCCCAGCTGTGCAGTGTCCCACAGTAGTATCCCAGTGATGGGCCATTGCCCACGGAAGTGTGTTCAGCCCTCTGTTGAGGGAGTTTGTATTTGGCCTACATGGGAACCATCTTCTTGATTGTGGGTAGAAAAGATCATTACAGTATTATTTCTTTGCTTTTCTAGACAAAATAGTCCTCAGTTGTTTTATCTTTATCCACAAATCATTTTTTTTTGTGGTGTACCACTACTAGAGCTTGAACTCAGGGTTTGGATGCTGTTTTCACTTTATCCTTCAGGGCTAGCATTCTATCACTTAAGCCACAACTCCACTCTCAAGGTCTTGATGGTAGATTGTAGATAAGAGTTTTCGTTGTCTTTCCTGCCTGGGGTGGCTGCAGATCTTGATCCTGAGATCTCAACTCCCGAATAGCTAGGATTACAGGCATGAGCCACCAGTGCTCCAGCCACAAATCAATCTTTAAACCCTTCAGATATTTTTTTTATCATCTTGACACTAGACATGTTGCTAAATGTAAATGGACTGATATAAGGTATCCAATAATAGTTAAGAGTTAATTAACCATACCAATAAGAAAAATGTCAGCTGTAGAATAGATGACGCTAGGCCATTGCATGTCCAGAGAGAGGGGGCCAGGGGTCTTTAAAGGTGGCCTATCCTGCAGCTGCTCTCCTTAACTCAGCATCTCCTTACTGAGGAACAAGTGAGAGAGAAAGATTAAGCTGAATGAGCACAATGCAGCTCAGAGTATCCCTTTGGCCATCAAGGGGCTACGGCAGCATCTATAGCTTGGTAGTCTGTATGGGATGGAAGAGCCAAGTATAGACCCTGAATTAAACATATCTCCACAAACCAGCTGGCATTCGCTTCCTCTTTTTTGAGGGGCACCCCCTATATTTGAAAAAGATTTGGGAAGGGCTCATAGAAACTTGGAGGCAAAGCTTCCTTCCATGTCTTTGCTGCTGTGAAGACATTTCTCACTCTGCCTTCAGACATTCTAAGAGGGTGTGATAATCAACAGCAAAAGATTGGATTGTTCTTCTTGCCTTGTAGCTTCTTCTCTCCTCTTGTGCCCACTGCCAACTCTCTGTGAGTTCATTTCTCCAGGAACATGTCACTGAGACTTTCATTCCCCATAATGCCATTGCCCTCCTCATCCCTCTCATAGCATAGAGATATCTACAATAGAATATAGAAGAATAGGTCTAGAGAGGAGGCTCCAGGAGACATTTACTCTCCACAGTGCTCAACAGCTTGGAGGTAGCCCAGAGTAGACAGAATTTCTTTCCTGCTTCTTTCTCTTTTCTCCCAGTTGTGCTCAGAGTCACACACACTCAACCCTTTTATGTTACCTAATTAGCAGGACTGGCCTGTCTATTGTTTACCACAATGAGAATCCAGGATTGCCTGCTCAACCAGGCAGACTGCAACTGGCCTCCTTTAGGAATAGCTGGGGGAAAATGAATCCTTTGTGTTTATTTTTTAAAACTTTTTTCGCATCATGCTGAAATGCAAGTGGTACTTTTACCACTTGCAGGTGTCTTGAGGGAGACATAAGTGGGTTGGAACACCAAGCATCAACTGTGAATTTATGCCCTTGTATGCTTCTCACCTGCACTCCAAGACTGACTGTAGATGCTTTGTTAGATGCTCAGTAGATATTTGTATGCCAGCTACAAGCTTTTGCTTATCTCCTCCTGAGTTCAACTATAAAACAGTGTTCCTTGGCAAAGAGATACCATGTTCCCAGTGGAAACAACCTGAGAACTTACAGGGGCAAAATGATCTACCAGGAATCCCTCGTACAATCCCTCATCTAGTCCTCCCCACCCCCAGCTCCTTCATCCTGGAGAAATTAGCTGAGATCCCCTCCCACTGTAAGTGATGTACTTACTTAGGGGGATGGACCCTCAGGCTCACTCCACCCATCACCTGAACTTTTTTCCTTATGTGCTAAAACTTCTATGAGACACCTTTGGCTTTCTCATGTCTCCTGTGATTTGTATAACACATAATATATTGTAATGATATGGTTCAAATAAAAGCAGGACTAGCCAAATAAGGCTAGTCCTCTACCTATACTTCTCCTTTCTTGCTTTTACAGACCAATGTAAATGCTCTGAGCTAGACGACTGAAATCCTTTCTTACCTAGAGTTTCACTTTCCATAGCATTAGTTACCCAAGGTCCACTATGGTCTAAAAGTATCAACAGGAATATTATAGATATCATTCATACATTCCGAGGTGTGCATTGTTCTGATGTCCAGCTCCATCCTGTCCAGGCCATGAATCAACCTTACCATATATGTTACTGGCCCATTAGGCCCTTATCAGCTGTCTCCATGAGCACATTAATGGTGGGTGCTGCCGTGCTTGTATTCAAGTCACTACTAGCTCTGGGATGCAGGACTAGTGTTGATGGCAATTCAGTAAAGCTTCCTTGAAGTAAAAAGGTTTTCTTCTTAATTAAGGAGGAAAAACAGAAATCATGTGTAGAAGTAAATGAACGTTGTATGTTTTCCATCATCATCCACTGGTTGTTTTGGAACGTATTCTCTATGGATAAAGAAGGGGACTACTGTATACCCATTTAGAATCCAGAGACTTGCTTCTTAGTAGTAAGAAAAGAAAATAGGGCTAATGAAGTTGTGTGTTAAGTTTGTGAATCTGAAGAATATGGGATCTGACTGGGCAACATGTCTCATGCCTGTAATCCTAGCTCTACTTGGGAGGTGGTGGTTAAAAGACAAATGGAAGCCCTTACAGAAAATACAAGGGGAAGAAAATTTTTTGGAGAAGGGACATGGGTCAAGTTGCACAGTACCTGCCTAGTTAAGCACAAGGCCTTGAATTCAAACCCTAGAATAGCAAAAAAAAAAAAAAAAAAGAGGAGGAGGAGGAGGTAGATGAGGAAGCAGAAGAATATGGGATCTCATTTAAAATGACTTCCTAGTAGAATACATAATCTTATACCTATCAAAATGCAGCCTTTTAGAAGCCAGTTGAGGGCAAGTATGCCCTCACATTGTCTGCCATCACTTTGTAATAACATTGAAGCACCTTATGAATGATTCCCTACTGCCAGCCTCTTCATGGTCAAACCTTGTGTTTTATGCTACAATAACACTACACACATAGAAGAATGAGCTCTATGATCTCTCAAAACCCCATGGCACAGACCTCATCCTCAAAAGGCTGCGTGTGGGTTTCTTCTTTTGATACCTGTCCTTGCCCTTGAACTCAGGGCCTGGGCGCAATCCCTGAGCTTTTTTGCTCAAGGCTTAGGGCTCTACCACTTGAACCACAGCTCCACTTCCATCTTCTTATTCTTTTTTTATTTTTATTTTTTGGTGGTGGTTAATTGGAGATAAGAGTCTCACAGATTTACCTTCCTGGGCTGGCTTGGAACCACCATCCTCAGATCTCAACCTCCTGAGTAGCTAGGATTATAAGTGTAAGCCACTGATTACTGGCATGGGTTTCCTTTTTGTGTTTGTATACTGGTATCAGGGCTTGAACTTAGGACATTGTACTTTGACTTGACTTTCTTGCTCATGACTGGTGCTCTTGAGACATGCCTCCAAGTCTACCATTTTGCTGGGTAATTAGATATGGAATTTCTCTGACTTTTCTTTCCAGGCTGATTTCTAGCCACTATCCTTCAAGTCTTGGCCTCCTAAGTAGCTAGGATTGCAGTCATAAGCCACTGATGCTCAGCTGTATGTGTTTGTTAGCACAGTTGTTGAGAACAAAAATATAATAGCACTCTATTCTATACTCTTTGGACTTTTTCTTCTTGTTGATAAGCTTTCATATTAACCATTATATATCATGTATGTAAATACTATCTGTGTATGCATGTCTCAGCCAAAAGAATTATGTGCATTTGGATTTTGTCCCATAACTTTCTAACCAGCTTGCTTTCTGCTTGTGTTTGATTTCAATTGAATCCTTACTCTGAATCATTCTACATAATGGAGCCAATTCTCTTAGTCACATTGAATTGTTTGTTTACAAGATTTACAGTACTGATTATAATTAGGCTATTAACAAGTTATCAATTACTTATTCCAATTAGAAGACCCTGGGGATTTAAGGATCAATGCATATGGAGCTCAATTACGGATCTTCAATTTGCTTTAAATGACTACAATTAAACCACCCAATGACTGTCATTTTCTCACACATTTTCCTCTACCATGCTTGAGCAAATCTTTCTTTAGATGATGTACACTTGTAGGGGAATTGGCCAAGCATTGTGTGGCACAGAGAAAAGACTAGTCACATTTTTCTAACTGCAGGGCTAGCACTGACAACAATCATGTCAGTTCTAGCTGATTTTTTTTCTTAATTTGTGAACAGGTGTCCTATTCTAAAGCACATGAAAGAAATTCTAAAATAGGGAAATAAGATAGGAAAATAACTACCATTTTGAATTAGAAGAAGACATTTATGAGTTTCATAGATGTAAATTTAATAATAGATCTCACTGTAGGCCAGTGTTCCGAAGAGCAGCTCAGAAGCTGTATAGAATGGGCCACAACCTAAAAGTTTGGGCCCAAACATTTAAAAAATCACCAGGCACCTCATTCTTGCATCTGAGCCCCAATGAAATGCCTTTCTGGTCTCAAAACAAAGCCATTCAGTTCAAAGCTTGGGACACAGACACAATTCTGTGAGTCTTGTTCATCCTGGAAGTTGTCCTTGGGGCCTCTACAGTTATTTAGAGATCAGAATAAGCCTAGAGAAGCACACTTGCACTTGCCTGTTTATTTGCCACTTTGCCGCCCGTGTATATGTAGAGCTAGCCGCAAGCTGCTTAGGCTGCCCTGAGAAAAGGCAGAGCATCTGGGAAAACAGGAAGGGGATCAAGTGCATATGGTCCTTTTCATAGAATGGCAGGAAATTGTTGACTGGGAGCAGAGCCTGTCCGTACTCAGAAGGACATTAGAGAAACTGGAAACAAATTTGTTGCCTTTTATTTTTGTACCTTGGAAATCACTGAATTCACCTAGAATAGACTAAAGATGAGCATTTACAAAAGTTATTATGACATATTTTATACTTCTTGTAAATATTGTGTTTCCCATCCTTTGCAAAAAAAATGGTGTCTATTTATACTTTTTTTCCCAGACAGCTGATTACCATTTACCAACATATCACTCAAAGGAGTAACAAACAGGAATGCTGAAGAGAAGAAAAATAGTTTCATTAAACTGGGGACAGATTTATTTTTTGATTGTCATAATAATCAAGCATTAAGTTTACCCAAATAATTACACCTCTGTGGCCTGTGACTCCTGAAGCATTAATTTGCAACATGAAGTCAAGTTATGCATAGAAACATACATATATATATATATATATGTGTGTGTGTGTGTGTATACAAATATGTTTATGTTAATATCTATAAACCTTTATATATACTTTCTATTTTTTATGTATTTTATTTTTTATTTTTATTTTTATTTTTTTTTTGTATTTTATTTTTTTTGTTGGTCATGGGGCCTGAACTCTGGGCCTGGGCACTTTCCCTCAGCTCTTCAGCTCAAGGCTAGCACTCTGCCATTTGAGCCACAGCGCCACTTCCAGCCTATTCTGCTTATGTGGTGCTGAGGAATTGAACCCAGGGCTTCATGTATGCAAGGCAAGCACTCTACCACTGAGCCACCTTTCCAGCCCTTTATATATAATTTATATATAGCTTTTTGTATATATTCACACACATACACATACCTACACACCCATATGTAAATTTTTTAAGAGTTATGAGTTCTTTCTGGGTTCATATAAAGTCCTTCCCTAAAAGAAGGTATGTATATGATATTTTTCTTTTTCAAAATTGGTGCAGAATTTTTATTAAGGCCTGTTACTACTTTTTTCCAGTTAATCTGTAGATGGGAGTCACTCACTCAGCATTCCCTTACTGACAGTAGACTATTACCACATTATGAGTCTTAGGGATGTATGAGTGATAGTGTGAATTCAAGTGTAATCCTTTTTAGTTTATTTTTGTGTGTGGGGGGGGGTCCGGTCGTGAGGCCTGAACTCTGGGCCTGGGCACTGTCCCTCAGCTCTTCAGCTCAAGGCTAGCGATCTACCACTTGAGCCACAGCACCACTTCCAGCTTTTTTCTTTGTGCTTATGTGGTGCTGAGGAATCGAACCCAGGGCCTCATGCATGCAAGGCAAGCACTCTACCACTGAGCCACCTTCCCAGCCCAAGTGTAATCCTTTTTAATGTTAATTCCTGTCCTCCAAGGCTTTGGGAGACTCAATAGTACTTCAGTGTGATGGCCTTTAGTGCCATACTAGAGAAAACAGAAGGACTTCAGGACCGGCGACAAGCTTTCTCCTTATAAACAATGGACCTCAAAATATACCAGCACTTGATATCTAGGATTATGTTTGAGCATACCTCCATTATCTCCATCATCAAGGTCAGATACATTGATCTGAAAGTGACAGCATCACAAAGCAAGTCATAAAAGTAACTTACACTCCTTTACAAAGAGGAGCAACTGGCCATTGTGTATCAGCCGATGCATGGCTCTGCTTGTAAGCAAGCCCAGGTTTCCAACCAAATCTCAGTAATTTTATTTGAAGCCCTGAGAGAGACCTAAGTGGGTTAAGTGATAGTCCTTATACTGGACACAATTCTGTGGGTTAGATCAAGAGACTCTTAGCAACAAACCTAGAAAGACAGAGAAGATGGGAAAGCAATGCTAACATAATTTGGCTAACAAATCACTCTCTATGCAGTGTTAAATCCCCAGGGGTTCAAAGATGACTAATACTGGCAGACATTTATTTCTCCATGAGTTTGCATTCATATTTTGCCATCTATTTTCCCCCCACAGTTTATTGCTGTGCCTCATTCCCTACTCATGGCAAGCGCGTCTGATGGACAGGCCTCTTCCTGACCTTTCCTGGTGTCTCTGCTGTCCTGGCTTGATGCTGTTGTCATTCTTCATTTTTCCTCCTCATTTATATACTCACAGTTTACTTTTTTTAGAATTTACATAGAAATACAGCAATTTGATTTGATTTGATTTGATCCAGCTTCCTATTTCTTTGTAGGAGAGAAAGACTTTGCAATGTAAATTCTACGTTTGTTGATGGTGATCTCCCTGACATTCATTGATACATGGATCTGTTTCTGTGAACAACGTTCACTTTATTTTAATTCATTATTAATTCATATTTTTCCTACCATTCTGTTCCAGAATTTAGTTCTACTTTTTCTTCAAAATTAGATTGTATCCATAAATTATTCAGTATCATCAACTTGGAATATTCTGCCAGTCTGGTAAAACAAAATACCTAAACAAGTGAGCTATAAATAAAACCTGTTTGAACTCACAACCTGTGATATATCCCTACCCATTTAGAGTTTCATGGGGTCCAACTCCTCTGTTACCCTGTTGCTGCGTACTTTTCCATTTGGCTAGTTTACAAAAAAGAAGAAGGGTGTGTCTCATTTCATGGAATCATTATTCATTCATCATCCACTCAACACTGATTGAGCACATGCTTCGTGCATTCCAAACATGGATTTCATATATCTGTGGCTCCTCATACATGTGGAAAGTAAGGATGGATTCATTGGATGAGTACTGGTCTAGAGGCTTGGGTAGTGTGTTCAGTGAGCCATGACAACCATTTCTGTGCAGGATGCTGCTGCTCTTCCTGGAATGCAAGAACCCAGTTACTGGTCATATCAGCCATCCCACAGACAAACCCACTAGGTGATTATATATGAAGATCTAGGGATTAACAAAAAAAGACAAGTAGCTCTTGCTTACTTTGATTATCTTGTTGTTGTTGTTGTGCTGGTACCAGGGCTTGAACTTGGAGCTAGGGCTCTGCCCGCTGGCTTTTCCTCTCAAGGCTAGCACTCTACTACTTGAGCCGTAGCTCCACTCCCAGCTTTTTAGTGGTTAATTGGAGATAAGAGTCTCACAGATATTTCCACCTGGGAAATGGGCTATCTTAAAACCAGAGTCCTCAGATTTCAGCCTCCTTAGTAGCTAGATCACAGTTGTGAGTACTTTGAAAAGCTTTTGTTGCTTGCAATGACATGTTTGTTCTTGTAGTTTCCCATGTATCTCTCCAGAGGACTTTAAAATATATATATATATATATATATATATATATATATATTATTTCTCAAAGTAAGAAAAAAGAATCATACCTTTTATTTGTAGAACTGTTGTCCAGTTGATCCAATGAAAATATAACTGACTTATGTAGAAATGTCCACAACAAATCATGGTCTGAATAACAAAGCCATTAGGTGCTAGCTACTCGGGCAGCTAAGATCTGAGATCACCATTCAAAGCCAGTCTAGCAGCCAAACCAAGAAACTCTCATCTCCAGTTAGTGTGCAAAAGGCCAGAAATGGAGCTATGGCTCAAATGGTAGAGCACTGGCTTTGAGTAAAAATGCTGAGAGAAGGAGGCCCTGAGTTCAAGCCCCAATACTGGAACACACACAAAAATAATGATAATACTAGAAAAAGAAACTAGAGCTACATTGAACCAATATGGTGCTATGTGTTGACAAGGGAAAAAATTATTCACAAGAAACAAGTTAGAAATTGTCTTTCTTTTTTCCCCCTGAAATAAAGGACTCTTGTCTGCTAAATAGCAGTCATCTGGCCTCAGATCATTAAGTGAGAAAAGTCTAAACAAGAAAAGGTAATGTTTACAAAATGTTGAGAAAAGTGTCAGGATTTGTGATCCAGACATTAAAGATTGTGGAAGATTGTCTATAATTACAGCAATAAAGCATTTGTGTTAGAAGTAGCTATTATGCTGCAGAAAAATGGCAGCAGAAAAATCTCAAGACAAAGCATTACAGAGACAGGGGAGGCGATGCCACTGAGAATTATTGGCTAGAGAAACAAAATAGAATGCAGAAAATCATGAAGTCTATTGAAAATAGAAGACAATAGATAGGTGGGAAGGGAATCAATTCTGAGTAGTCACTTTCCATGAGGGATATGATTTGACCATAGCTCTCTGTTTACTTGTAGATTATGAAGTCCACCACAAACGTGGATGGCTAATTTTTGACAATACGACCTGACTTATCTCTGTGGAGGATCACCTAATAGCCTCATACATTGTTGGGTAGAACTCAGGGCAGATTAATGAGCAAGTCTTGAAGACTTGCCATGGCACCATGCCAACAACCAGTGTTAGAATCTGCTAGGAATCATACAAGTGACCAAGGTGAACCTTTTTTTTTCTTCAAACCTCCAGCATCTTATCATTTCTGACTCACTCCAGAACCAATCTGTCCTTGTGTGTTATTTCTGCACCCTATAACCTACAGGAGAAGACTTGGTTCCTCTTCTCCATCTGAATAGAAGAGACACACAAATCAAGTAGACCCGATGCCTGGCCTGGGGTCATACAAGTTCGCAGAAAGAAAAACCCCAGGAGAATCAAGCTCCATAGCAAATCCTAAAGTAGATGAATTAGGCTTAAATGCTTTACATTTTCACCGTGGAGGCCAGGTCAACTGTGGGCAATGGAAGATGCTCTGATTTCTGGACCACAGTCAGGTTTGTATGATTGTGTCTATCATCTCGGTTCACCAGTTCAGTTTTTTCTGTGAAAAATCTTTTTTGTTTTATGTAAATGTTATTAGTTCTCTAGCTGAAACAATTTAGAGGCATCTTCAAACTGTCTCCTCTCTGGTATTTCATTTTAGCACCCATTATAATCAATCACACATTGCATCTGTGTTTGTGATGCTTATCAGCTGCTAATTTTCACAGTTTTCATGTTAATTTGGATCCATAATATGATACAGTTGGTTCACAACTTTCATAGCTCATGCAATTGGATTCAAAACATTTCCACAGGCAGACTAACATTTTCCATACCCAAACAAACTTTTCTGCAATCAATGTAGGATTATTTCTTCCCCACATATCAACAAGAGGTAAAGCCCTCCAGTAATCACAGCCTCTTTGTTGCTCCATGTCCTGGAATCAATCCAGAACAGAGTACTTGCTTCCTTCCTCCCCTGTGAGATGTGTGTGTATGTGTGATGTGTGTGTGAACTGTTGTAACATTCTTATACAAAGAACATTGAGGAGGGAAAAGAAGCCCTCAAGAACTAGTTTTCCGTTTTCACTATTCATGGTAGAACAGCTGAAAGTAAACTCGAAACACTTCAATAAAAACAAAACCCAGGCTACTAAATAAAATGAGGTTTAGTAACCTGGTTATTTAGGGGTTTTGTTTCTCATTGGTAGCAACACACAAATTGATGACTCAAACTGAATAACTCTCTTTAGTGTAAGTTCTGTGACTTAAATGTATCATTACTTCTTTTGTTCTATATGCTTTGTTACTCTTATTTCTCTAAGATTGCCAGGTACAGTGGCTCATACCTATAATCCTAGCTACTTGGGAAGTAATGATCAGAAGGATTACAGTTTGAGACTAGCTAGCTAGGGCAACAACAAAAATAATTGCAAGACTTCATTTCAGTCAATAAAAAAAGTTGGATGTGGGGGTGTGGGCCTGTTGGACAAGCTATTCAGAAGGCATAAATAGGAGGATCACGGTCCAAGACAGCTGGGGCATAAATGCAAGACTTTTCAGAACAACTGAAGTACAAAAACTGGGGACATGACTTAAGTGGTAAAGTACCTACCTAGCAACTGCAAGACCATGAGTTCAAACCCCTGAAAAAGAACAGTAACAATGCATCTTTATTATCATGAATTAAGGTGCATGAGTCAAAAGCCTGTGTCTGCCTGTATTTTCAGTAAAGAGAAAGAAGAAAGAGATTAGAGCTTTGGGATTGGACATTTTGCTTCCAAGTTGGTAGGTTGTGTTTAAGAGACAAAAGTGTGAGGATAAAAACAAAATTTAAAACCCAAATCAAAACAAAAGAGCCACTGTATGTTATATTTTCTTCTTTGTCCTGTGAGAAACGAGGACTAAAGAACAAAAATAGCCTCCTATGATTTAAATGCACAAGAAGAAGGAGGAGAAGGAATATAAAGACCTTTTTCCATTATGCAACCCTGAGCTAAAGATGACTATGTGGCCTATAGACTTCACCCAGTGAAGTTACCAGTGTTAAAAAAGTCAGGCTTGACTTGAAATGCCAGCTCCTGCTGAAGTGTACCAAGGGCAGTCTGTACCATACATTGAATTGTCCAGGGAAGCCTGGACGGTAGATGGGCAGCAAGTGTACCCTGCCCTCAGGCTGAGATCCCTGCATGACACAGGAAACCGTCTCCCCAAACCCCTGAGAATGATGCTGGGGCCCATGATGCTTGTGCCAGTTTTTTTTTTCTGATAAGAGATTCTAGCACAAATGATCCCCTTTCACATCCCACTGATGTGCGTGGGGCCTTTCTGTGACCATCCTGAGCCTCCAGCATGTGGTTGTCTGACATGTCACTCAGTGGACACATGCCCTGCTTTTCAGTCTTGGCCTCCGTGGCTAAAATATTATGTGAAAAGACTGAGTGAATTGAGTTTAATAAATACAACAATACTAGTGAGTAGTTGTAAGTGGAGACTTTAGTCTCCAGTAGTGAAATTAGACACCTATATTGATATTTTAAGACGACTAATGGGATTAGCAGCTTTTCTTTACTTTATATCTCTTTCATAGCTTACATACCAAGAAACCTGAATATGTACTACATATAATTTAATAAGTTTTGACACATACCACTCAACGTCAAGGCCACAAGCATAATCCATCACCTTCAGAGTTCCCTTGTGTCATTTGTCCCTGTTCCTACTGTGTGCATGTGTTACTCATAACTTTACATATGTATTAACTTACAACAATGCTAGAAATCTAATGGGAAAGGTTTGAAAGGCATAGGTTTTAAGGACAGATGCTAAATGTGAAAGCAGACAATTAGGTGTTAACATCCTTGGAGATGAAGTCACATTATTGATTTGTAAAGGAGAATGGGCCTTGGCATTTCTGTAGTTAGAACAGAAGCCTGAATCCATCATCTGTGAAATGAAAATGCGGGGGCGTAAGCAAACACACAAGGCACTGAATGCTGTTCCCTGTCCAAGTTCTTCAGAGAAATATAGATTGTTCTTAGCGGCATTGTGTCTTCCTGCCGGACAGACAGGCACTTTCTGCCCACCGCCTTCACTGCGCTAGCCAGCCTGGGAGCCACTGTCTGAGTGCTAGCTGGAACCAGAAGCCTGCTTCCCATCCGGAGAGTAGGCAGGGGCCCATGCCAGGACAGCGTCTTCCTGGGCCCCACTGCAGGGGGTCAGCTGCCCACCCGCCTCCCGACTAGGTTAGCAGGCACCTGAAGGCCTGGCTTCTTAAGGAATGGCAGTTCTTGGTTAACAAGTGGCTTTACTTGCATATTTTCACCACCTGGGGGAGCCCTGGTTATCCCAGTGATAGACAGCTTTGCAGAATGGAAACAAAAATATATTTTTTTAAAAAATCAACATCAGAGCTTTGCTTTTTTTTTTTTTTGCCAGTATTACATTGCAGCCAGTCACACAAAAGGAGTAGGGCTTGATGACTAAGCTTCGCTTTTCACAAAAAGAAGGAAATATGGCCGAAAGGGTTTCGTGACTTGCCTAAAATTCACACACTTAGGTAGGGTTTGTGTTCAGATGATCAGACTCTTCACCTGCAGTTGCTGGGGTGATCACTGGCTCTAAAAAGGATGTGCATCCACACACATGAACATACATGCACACATGCACGTGTGTACACAAATACATTATATATATATGTGTATGTGTACATACACATACACATCTTCACAATGTATAAATGCACAGCTATGCAGTAGGAATCTTATTGTATGTGAATAAATGCCACGTCTGCACATGCATGCATACAAAAAAGGAAATGTGCACATGTGATCAGTGCCTGTATATATATGTATATTGTATATGAATCATCCATGTCAAAGTATGAGGTCAGCACAGTATGTAATGCTCTGAGCTTGTTACTGCTGCTCTGCACTCATCTACATTCACACATGTACACCCATATGCATGCTTGGCCCCTTGGCAGGCTTTGCAGAGACTGTGAACTTGTACACTTAGCTCCTCCCAGAACTTATGGTTTGGCTCCTTCTTTAGTGCCTAATTGGCCACAGGAATATTGAGGAGCTGTGAATCAATCTGTGAGATCAATAGTCATCTGCATGAGATAGACAGGAATCCTGTACCACCATAGGCATAAGCTGCAGCTTCATCTGTGTCCTCACACTAGGTCTGCATCCGCTGGCTCTTAGCCAGGGAGCACCTTGCACCAGACAGTAGACTGCACACCATGGGGCTGCAGGAAGAGTGTGGCCAGAGGTGGGCTGAGCTTTGAGGGACTTCATAGCTTCACCCCAGGTGGGGGTAAGAACAGGAGGTAATAATGGCTAAGGCTTGTACACACACACACACACACACACACACACACGGATTAACCCTTTCATCTTTACCACAATTTGACACCAGGTCAGCATCTACTTATCTTCATTGTACAAATATGCAAATAAGATGATAGCTCATCAGAACCTAAAGCAATCTAATAATGAAGCTAGGACTTGTCCCTTGCTTCTGTGTGCTTGTGTGAGTTCTACTTTACATCCTCCTAATGATGTGTTCCTTAGTTTAAGGGCAGGTACCACAAGGTTCTCACTGTTACTGTTCTAACCTTGCCAAGGAAGGTAGATGAGAATCTGAGCATGGCAGGCTTTGCCCTTGTGGCTGTGGGTGGTGGTCTTCTATCAGACTCAAAAGTCACTCCCCTCAGTCAACAACCTGTAGCTGAACCTGGTGTTAACACTATAGCCATGTCATACACTGGTGCCTCACTCATAGCTATTCAGGATGCTCAGATCTAAGGATCTCTGTTTAAAGCCAGCTTGGGCAGAAAAATCTGGGAGATTCTTTTCTCCAGTTAAGCAGCTAAATGCTAGACTGGAGGCATGGCTTAAGTGGTAGAATGCCAGCCACAAATAAAAAAGCTCAACTGAGAGTGTGAGGCCCCAATTTCAAATGCTGTTACTTGAATGCTTTCTGCACATGATGCACTAATGCCTGGCTGGCTAGGGCTGCACCTATGACTTATCATCACAGACCAGTAGCACAAACAACACACAATTTTCCTGCCTACCTCTGAAGGCAGGAAGCTCAAGATCAAGGTGTGGCCAGAGTTTATTCTCATTGAAGCCTGTTGTTGACTTGAAGACAAAGATGGTGTTCTCTCCCTGTGTCCTCATAACATCTTCCCTCTGGGAGTTTCTCTGTACTGATTTCTTCTTGTTTTAAAGATACTAGTCATTGGGTCAGGGCCCACTCTTGTGACCACATTTAACTTAATAATTTCTTTAATGACCTCATCTGTGTAATGCATTCTGAATTTCCTGGAGGTTCAGATTTCAGAACATGCATTGGGAGGACCACAGTTCTACCCATATCAACTACTATGCATTAGCCCAGATTGCTGAAAATGAGGGTGAAACACACATACTATGTGGAAGCACAGGGCAGTTCCCGGGGCTGTCTAGAGCCCGGATCCCACTGTATGCCTGCACCCTGCACTCCAGCCCCCAGAGTTTTTTTTCCCCTAAATTCTGCCATGGTCCTTTGCTGTCCGACCCCTGCAGTGATCAGGAGTGATGTCACCGTTGTCCTCTGTGTCCTTTCTGTGTCCAATCTTTTCCTGATGATGATTCCATTCTTGCCCCAAAGTTGTTAGAGGGGTGACAGCTCTATAAGTGGTCCGTTGGACAAAGCTGAGAATTCCCACGAGGCATGCTTTCACCGGGAACAAGCCAGGGCTGCAGTTTCCTATGCAGCTCTGAGATTGAGGGTTTCTGTATCTTACCCACTCCTTCCATTCCCCCATGCACCTCTCAACTTGCACCTGACAGTCAAACAGTTTTGAATATATGTGCATACATGTGTGTGTGTGCATGCTCACACTGAATGAGAATGAAACCTGTCTTAATGCTTTAGCTATGTACAAAATTTTGGAGCTTTGGAGACCATTTGTAATAAGCTCAATATTTGTTTTCTCCTTCTCTGTGTTTGTTAGTGTTGAGGAGATGTTTCATATGCACAGGGTTGTAAATGTTCCTCTGAAATCACCGTTATTCAAGCTGCTCTAATGTAATGAATTCTATCCATCTTAGAGTATGCCATGTTGTCACCATCTTCTTGTGGCTAATGGGACTTCTGAGGAAACTGAGCCCAAATATTAACCATTAACCACAGATTGCACTGTAGACATTCCAGGCAGAAGGGCCCTGGAGGCTGCTCCTGAGCCTGGCTGCCTTTATGTTTTGCTTACACTTATTTTGCTCAACCCGTACAAGAGTTCTTACATTGTTTGAATAAGATGCTGAATCAGTTTAGTATGCCTTTTTAACCATGATTTTTAAAATAGCATAAAATGCCCAGTAGTAACATTCATTTCAGTAGTATCAAATATATTTACATAGGTGTGGAGCAGATCTACAGGAGTAAGAAGTCATCTTCCAACTCTGACATTATGAATTCATTAAACAAGTTCCTTTTGTCCTATCCCCAACTACTGGCACCACAATTCTATTTTCTAATTAGAGCTTAACTACGGTGAGGTACCTTGTGTAAATGGAATAATGCAGTATTTCTCAAATGTTTTCAGGGATCTTGCACTGGGCCATGTGCAGTGGCTAAGACCTTTAATCCCAACTATTCAAGAGACAGGGTTCAAAGGATCACAGTACAAGTCAAGCCTGAGCAAAAAGTTGGATAGACCCTAATCTCAAGCAATAAGCTGGCTGTGGTTCTGACTACTTATGAGAGATAAGTAGAAGGATCACTTTCCAAACTTGATCAGGCAAAAACTCAAGACTGTTTGATAAATAACTGAATTGGAAAAATAGGAGATGGGGGCTGGGAAGGTGGCTCAGTGGTAGAGCACTTGCCTTGCATGCCTGAGGCCCTGGGTTCGATTCCTCAGCACCACATAAGCAAAAAGAAAAAAGCCGGAAGTGGCGCTGTGGCTCAAGTGGTAGAGCGCTAGCCTTGAGCTGAAGAGTTGAGGGACAGCGCCCAGGCCCAGAGTTCAAGCCCCACGACCGGAACCCCCCCCCAAAAAAAGAAAAATAGGAGATGGCTGGAGACACCTAGCAATAATTCAGCCCTGGTACTTCAGAGAGGGAGAAAGATGGGGGAGAGGGGATATTCATATTACCATGTAACAATTCTCTTTAAGGCTGACTAATATTCCATTGTATGTATAAACTGCATTTACTTTATCTGGGCATTTAGGATGTTTCCATTTTATGAGATCAGATGAGATCAGGTGTGTTCAAGGTGGTATGACCAGACGATGTTTCCATTTTTGATCGTCACGGATGTTGCTGGAATGAACATAGGTATGCACATATCTCTGTGAGACCCTATTTTTAGTTCTTCAGGAAACAGGTGCAGACATGACCTTTTATTTTAGGGAAAGGAAATAATTCAAGCTGTGTTGCAGGTTCTTGTCACTGAAAGTCTAGAGATAGAGTGACCTTATTTACCCAAAACAAGTCTCATCGGAGTTCTTGAACCAATCTTTGCAACCAAGAGGCAACCATGTATCTATTGGTTTAGGCCCAAATCCACAGACCAATCAGCAGCAAGGCTGAGATTTCCTTGTCTGATTGGATGATCAAGATTTATCACCTAGACAACTAGGCTACTGTCTAAGGAGGAGAGGAAGGAAAGGATGCTGAGACATAACAGGATAGGGGAGCTAGCCAGAGTCAGGCTACACAGACTTATATCTTGATTCTGTTACTTGAAACTAGCTTAACGTTTCTGTGCCAGTTTCTTTTTGCTGAAAGCCCAAGTGTTTTCAGAATTGCACACATAAATACATGTAGAACAATGACCAGCATCAACAAATCTTAATTATTATGAAGTTGGCCACAATTTAAAATACCTCTGTACCATTCCTGGCCCTCATCTCATACCTTGTCTTTCCCTGATGTCCCCAGACCCATGGTATCACGCCAGTATATGTTCCCTAACATAGTCAAACTGAAAAGATGGAGTAATTCAAGCCATAATTTTTTAAAAAATAGAAAAGTTAAGATTCAGTCATCAAGCTTTACAGCAAGCATTTAATTTCTGTCTTTATACTCTCTTCTAATTGATTCTGTGCTTTTTCTACCATTATCCTTTAGGATGTTAACTCTGCATATTGCCATTAAGAGATCTCTTTAAATGTATCTTTGACAGCTCATAAAAATGAAATATCCTACCAGGCACTAGTGGCTTATACATCTAGCTACTCAGGAAGCTGAAATCTGAGGATCACGGTTCAAAGCCAGCCTGAACAGGAAAGTCTGAGAGACTTATATCTCCAGTTAACCACCAAAAAGCCAGTGGAGCTGTGGTTCAAGTGGTAGAGCACTAGCCTTGAGCAAAGCCCAGGGACAGCACCAAGGGCTTTAATTAAAGTGCACGCACGCATACACACACACACACACACACACACACACACACACACAATGTCCTACAACTGTGAAGGCCTTCTACTTATCAGAGGGTCTCTGTTGAGACCCCTCCTGCAGTGACAAAGGCTTCTGGATGGCAGGACCTTAGGAGTGGAGGCAGACACCTTGGGTCCTGTTTCTGCATGTGTCCTATAATCTTTCCCCATGGGTCTGGTACTTCCTCCAGGCTAGCTAAGAGGGAGCTAGCCTACCCACTTCCCTGATGGAGCTTGTGGAACCTGTGACAGAGAGTTTCAGAGCTGCCTCAGTGAGTCTTGAGTTATTGCCCAGCTAGGAAGGAGATTATTTCACTTCTAGTTCCTGTAGGTCAGCAAGTGCCCATAAGCCATGTGTTGTCTGGGATACTTTGGCTAATATGGCTGCTTTTAAACTGGCCCTAAAAAATTTGATTGAGGTTCTTGGAGTGGTTTCTCATTGGCCAATGAAAAGAAACCACCAGTGCTAATTGGAAGATTTTCCCTGAGTTCCAGCAGGCAGACCCACTGCCTGACACAAAGCCCAGGACTGGAGCCTTTACTGTACAGTCTCTCTGTGATTCAGGATCTGACCCCCTGTTCAGAATCATGCTAAGAAGTAACTGTACCTTCCAGAAAGCTTCCTTGGAAGTGGCTCCTACCACCTCTCACAATATAAATCAGAAAGAAAAGAAAGGGGGTGGGAGGGGGAAGAGAAAAGGGAAATGAGGGACCTACGTAGAATGGAAGGGAGAAAGAAGAGGAATGAACTTTGTCATCCTGCTAGGTCAGCTGTTAGGGTTGCACACTGGGAAATCTAATTTGGGGAGGAATTAAACCACTGCAAAATGTATGTTTCATTTTCTGAACAACTTCAAACCATGAGAAAGATAATGGAGGGTTTCTTTTTTTCTTTTCTTAATAAGGACATTTTATTCCTCCTACTGTTTCACCCTGATGTCATATATACTAGCCATTCTTCAATATTCACAGTGGTCAATATCAGACTGGATATGGGAAGCTCAAAACTCTTATAGAATATGGCATCATATTTGCATAAAACCTATATCTTCCCTCCCCTTGCAAACTTTAAATTATCTCTAGATTCTTTACTCAGTGTCCAATACAATACAATACAATAATATAACTAGTTGTATTATTTGGAGAAAATGACCAGGAAACGTGTCCATGTTTAGTATAGATACAGTGTGGTTTGTAGTATTTTTAAGCCACACTATTTGAATCTATGGATGTGTAATCACCAGTATGGTGGGCTAAGTGGATATCTGTCTGTCTGTCTGTCTGTCTGTCTGTCTCTCTCTCTCTCTCTCTCTCTCTCTCTCTCTGTCTCTCATTCAGGCGTGCACACGCTCACACACACACACACACACATTTATGTGGAGAGAGAGGGAGAAAAGGGGAGGGAGGAAGAGAGAGAGAGATTAACTCATGGAATTTTGAAGACCATGAAGTCTTGCCTTCTGTATGTTGGAGACACCAGCAATATGATCCAGTCTAGTGTGAAGACAGGAGGGTGAATGTCCCTGTCAATCAGGGAGAGCAGTCTCACTTCTTTTTGTTCTATTTAGACCTCAGAAAATGTTTGCTGCCCACCACACAGCTCAGGGCAATCATATAATCTATCAAGTCCAATACTGATCTCTCCCATAAACAGCTTCACAAACACCCCTAGAAATGTCTCAGCCCTATCAGGTTGACCCTTTTGTCAGTTTGGCAACCACACGTACATCTCTAAGCCACTTAATCTTCAAATAAAGATACAAACAAGGTCATAATCACAAGTAACAGGATACTGCTACCTGCATTATAATTTAAAACACAGGAGTGGGGCACCAGTGGCTCACACCTGTAATCCTAGCTACTAGGGAGGCTGAGATCTGAGGATCTCTGTTCAAAGGCAGCCTGGGCAAGAAAGTCTGTAAGACTTATTCCCAGTTAACCACCAGAAAACTGGAAGTGGTGCTGTGGCTCAAGTGGTAGAGCACTAGCCTTGAGCTGAAGTGCTGAGGGACAGTGCCCAGGCCCAGAGTTCAAAACCCACAACTGACAAAAACAACAACAAAAAAAACAGTAATACCTTTGTCCAGGAGACACAGCAAAATTGTTTTTAATTTCCTGATATTCCATAACTTAAATACTGTGGAGTACAATTAATAATATCTAAATACAGACAGGAAGTCAATTTGTGTTTTAGTAAATAAGAGAGAAAAGAAACAGATGATCACAGACAGGCAGACAGACAGACAGACAGATAGGCTACATTTTATTTGTATCTATATAATTACATGCATAGATCTATGTATATCTATGTTTTCTATTAATCTATGTATATCTATGACTTTTTGTATCAGTGACTCAATAGACAGTTGTGACAAAGGAAATATGAAAATTATAGTTATTTCAGTAAATGATCCCTAGACATAGTTGGGATTCATAAGTGCTTTCATCTGTTGACTGTTCTTCTCCCTTGGCCTTAGCAAGAACCCCTGCTTGTCATGAATCTTTGCCTTATGGGATGACCTTCATCTCTAGAGGGTCTGAGCCATTAGTTGTCTGCCTGGAATATGTTGGAGTTCTTCCATGGACCTTGATCACTGATCTTAGTACCAAAAGATGCCCTAAAGGATTCTCTGTGCTCCACGCCTGCTCTCCTTCCCCTCCCTTGTGGAGTGGTAAACCAGTTTCCCTTTGGCAGTCTGGTCCAGTCACCCAGCCAGCACTGTAACTCCTTTCTTGTCCTGTTGACTTAGAAGCATCAGGATTCAAAAGTGTCCAGGTGACAACCTTCCAATCCAGTGAAATCTTTGTGTGTCTCCTGGTGGAATCCTTCCTTTCTCTGGAACTAAGAGCTTTGGACCAGAAGAATACAAGGCAATTGGATCAGGAAGCAAAGATTGTTCCAGTGAGTCACTAGTGGTGATAGTAATTGATACTACCCCAGTTCCACCCTTCTATATTGGATATTAACTGAGAGTATATGTGACTTCTTGGAGACCTTGTCTAGCCATGCCAGGCATTGGCCTGGAACTGGTGCTGTCACTTGTATCTTCAGCTGATCACCCTACATACAGTTCTACAGGATGGTGGCAAACATGGTAAGACCGTGTTCCATAAGCCACCAGCTTCTTGGTTCCTTGCTAAGTCTCACCCACACTTTGGATCACTAAAGAGGCTAACATCTAGCCCATTAAATATTTTTACCTCCACCATTTCCTGGCCTTCCTTCTAGGAACTGACACCTTGCAGGGCCCTTCTCTTTTCCATGCCCCCTCCCTCCACAGTCCTGGGTCATGGAGATGGGTCTTTCCTAGGGATAGTCTGAAGATTGCAATTGTTGAAATGCCCAATCAAGTTTGTTCTTAGATGTGCTCATTTCTAAGAAATTGTGGTTCCTAATGATTATAGCTGCCTACAACCTGATAGCAGATCAAAATAATGATAAAGCCTATCACAATAATAAGCCCACACTTACATTGTCCAGGCTATTCCAGGTGCAGGCCACAGACTTTTCTTGTGTTATCCATCTGTCTTTCCGTCTCTGACCCTCACCTCATCACTGCTCTTAAAGTGGCTACTTTATCCCTCTATTTCCATGTTACATTTTGAGAGACAAGCATACTGAAGACCCCAGTTAGGCCAGCAGTGCTAAACATAGTCATTTAAATTGTCATCACAAATGGATGTAGAAGAAGACTTGTCTTGAGCCTGTTGCTATAAAGTGAATACATAAAGATGATAGTGAGGTGCTGAATGTTATTTCCTTCACACATCTTTGGAATGTCGTTACACATATAACCTAAAAGCTTCTAAAAATGAAAATTTTGAGAGACCAGAAGAAAACAACCAAGTGTAAACCATCCTTATTTTATGGATGATTATTTTCAATCTAATTGTTTGCATTCTCCTTTATATATAAAAATTTATTTATTGTAAAAATACTGTACAGAGGGGTTATAGTTACATGAGTAAGGTAATGAGTACATTTCTTATCCAGCATTGTTACCTCCTCCTTTGTTTTTCCCCTACCATCCCTTCCCTCCCTAATTCCTCCCTTTCCCCACCCAAGTTGTAAAGTTCATTTTCAACATAATGTCTTGTACATCCCATTGTTACAATTGGTCATACTATATCCTTATTTCAGCATTTTGTTATTTCCCTTCCCCTCCCCAAATTAGAAAAATGTATATACAAGATGAAGGGCACTGGAATCAAATACAGTGAGTACAGGCATTCTCCTTTCTATACAAGATGTTAAAATAAATAATTTTTTTTTAAAAATCACCCCCCACCCCAAGAAAACATTCTAATATGAAAAACATGGTAAAATTTGGTGGTAGTGTAGATGTTTCTAAATCTGAGTGGAATAGAAGAAATAATGGCCATCCTCTTAGGAAAGGGACAGAAAGGGGTGTCTTGCTTCCTTAGGAGATGACATCTAACCTCAAGTCTCTGGGACTGACCCTAAAAACCTAGGGCTGGACCTCACATCCCATACAGGTTATTTTGGGTATTGGTGAGTTTTGCTGAGGTGAGTGTTTTCTGGCCAATAAAGCCAAGTTATTTTGGGCCACCATAATTGTGAGTTAGACAGGTGGTTTGTGTGTGAAACGTTTAATTTACTGGCTGTGTAGTCTGTTGACTTTGGATAAGGCTAGAAACAATTCTATACAAGTTTCCCCCAAATGATGGGCTCAGATGCTGATCTTGTCATTGTTACAAGCAGATACACATCACCAAGTTGGCTGGACGTGGGGAGGAGGGCTCCATGGGAAAATCATGCTCTGACTTTTCATTGTCTTTGGGCTAACCACTCTACTAGAGTGTAAGTGGCCTTTAGGTAGTAATTTTGCTGCATATGCATGAGTGTGTCTCAGAAGAGCACAATATATATGCAATTACTAGTCATTTAGCTTTTCTCTACTCTCTTTTTATGGTATATTAGCACTTTGTGGTTTCTAAAATTATTGAGAAGCAAACGGTCTTGAAACAAGCACCCTTTTTTGAAAAGATATTTAAAATAATATATCTTACTCATTACTCTGGACCCAGCTCACAGATTGAGTAAATACTCTTCATAAATTTGCTTCTTCCATTTCTCCTAAACTTTAGATAGTTTATACCAACAAGAAGGCAAAAGTAGTAAATTGGCCAGGTAAGCTGATAGGGCTGTGGCTGCAGATCTGGGTCTCAAGATAGAAATATAAGACATAGAAGATTCAGATTTTAACTCTCATTGGGAAGGGCTTATTTTCCCCTAGTGCTTTCAGATATGCTTTCTCAATAGCTTTATGGCATCATGGGAAGGTAGACAGAGGCTAGAACAGTGAACATTGATGGAGTCCAAAAGCCCAAAGGTGTTGGTGGGGCTGTGCTCCTGACACCAGGAGAGGATCACTTCTTGCCTTTTCCAGCATCTGGTAGCTTGCTTTGTAATACCATGCCTTCATCATCACATAAGAGACCACTAAAAATGTCAGTTACTTTGTCAAAAATGGAAAACCCAATGTGCTCATAAGGAAGCCTTTTATTGGATAAGATATCCCAGACCCCAAGCACCATATTTTACTGTGCCTAGTAGGGGAAGAACATACACCTATGCATAAGTGCCTGAGATTTGCTACAGAGCAGAGAGAAGTATTTAGTTCCTTTTCTTGAAATGCAAAGATTTATTTCTATAAAAAAAGATTTATTTCTAAACCCTGATGGAACTGGAAGTAACTCCTTGTATATATCTTCAACACTAATTATATTTATAAAAGAGTCTAAAAGATGGAATTTGTTTTTACTTTAAATATAACCCACTTGTGCCTAAGATGTTTAAAAGGAAACACCAGAGATCTCAGAAATGTATGTGATTGGAGGAGGCGAGAGGGGGAGGGGCTAACCTTTCTGGTAACCAAGCTTGGGTTACCAGTGTAGGACCCTAGAGCACAGAGAAGGGAAGAAGGTTGGCACAAGGGAAATACACATCTGAGGAAAACTGGAGGATAAACTTTTATATTTAAAAATAAAATAAAAACACGGAGTGCATAATAGATAATGATATCCAACACCATTTGTGTGTGAAATACAACAATGTTCTTTATTTGGCCATTTCATATCAAAGCAAGATCAAGAATTAAATGGGCAAGCAGAGCAAACACAGGCCACAGTGGCCGTTCTCAGAACTGTAATGAAGAGAAGTGGTGATACTTTTTGTAGATTACTTGTTTCATGGTCATGACTCACCTCTTCACACCACATCTGAATCAGTCAATTCAAGATTGAGTCTCTTAGCAATTTGGCAAGTGCCAAACGTCAAATTCTGAGGTTTTGATTAAATAAAATTCATAAAATAAAATTCCCCTCCACAAATTATACCGACATTAAATACAGTGAAAGCAGAGGTTATACCATGGGGGAGGGACATATAAAGCAACAAAGAAATAATCTTATAAATGTGTTAGAAACAATCCCATGAAATAAAAAAAACATTTGAATACATATCTTAGGGTTCATTTCCCTAACATCACCTTATCTGACCTTTTCTGCTTGACTCAGACATATACTAGATATTGCAAATAAGGGAAACCATGGGACCTATGTTTCTTTGGGTCTGGCTTACTTCGCTTAATATAATTTTTTCCAAGCCTTTCCAAATCATTTAAATAGGGATACAGGTGGACCCATTGCAACAATGAGATGTACAAGTCATTACGTCGAAAACAAACTTTACAACCTTGGTGGGGAGGGGGGGAAAGGATGGGAAGGGAAGGGGAAACAAAGGAGGAGGCTAGAATGCTTGATAAGAAATGTACTCGTTATCTTGCCCATGTAATTGTAACCCCTCTGTACAGTATTTTCACAATAAAAAAAATTCATGTGTCTTAATATACTAGACAACCTGGAGACAGGACTTCTATTTTGGCAATTTCAGCTAAGGTTTTCTTCTGTTCTTGGCAGCAAGGAATGCCCTCTTTACCCCTGTCAACCCCTGGCCCTCTAAAGGAGAAGCCCCAGAACTACAGAAAAAAAAAAAGACTGAAGCTCTTTTCTTAAAATACATTTTCAAGCTGGGTGCCAGTGGCTTATGCCTGCAATCCCAGGCAGAGATCTGAGAATCGTGGTTGAAGCCAGCTTAGGCAGGAAAATACATGAGACTCTGTATCTCCAAGTAATCCCAAAAGTCACACATGATAGAGCTCAAGTGGTAGAGCACTAGCCTTGAGCACAGAATCTCAAGGACAGTGCCCAAGCCGAGGGTTCAGTCCCCAGGATTGGGATGGGAGGGATTCAAATATTGAAATCCCTGGACAAATGTAACCAAGAAATTTGTTTCATTGGATGTGGGAGATGTTAAATTTAAGTGCAATTATTCTCAGTAAGATTCTGTTAACATTTTCTTTCTTTTTAAAATTATTTTAAAATTATCTTCAAATAGTTGTACAAAGGAGTTTCATTTCAACATGTCAATTTATGTGTAGGATGCATCTCGATCAATGTCACTCATTCTAACATTTTCCTCCCACCCTCTCAAATATCCCAAATCCACCTGTACCTTTAAGGTACCTAGTTCCATTTTACATATGTACATTGAGTATGACTATATCCCCACCCCACCCCATGCCTCTATTCACCTGGACCCTCTCCTTAACTCCCACTCTACTTAGACAAGACACATTTTAGCTTGTTGGTATTCATTTTGTTAAACTGTTAATTACTTAAAGAGGTTGCATCCTGAGAATCTACCCTTACATAAGCCATGTTTTAGTCAGTTCGGTCATGTATCTATGCAAATAGCCCTGTATTTGTTTTTATGTATGTGTGTATTTTGATCTAACTTCTGTAAATGAAAGTAAACATGAACCCTTTGTCTCTCTGAGCCTGACTTACCTCACTCAGTATATTTTTTTTTCCAGGGCTATCCCTTTCCCTGCAAGTGATATTATTTTTCCTAAAATTCCCTTGTGTAAATACCACAGTTTCTTGAGCCATTCATCAGTTACAGGGCATCTGTTTCTGTTACTTAGCTATTGTAAACATGGCTCCAGTGAACATGGATATTCAGGTATCTCCAATGTATTCTTACCTGAAACCTTCAATACTCAAGAGTGGTACCTAGGTCAGAGAGTAGCATGAGTTTTGGTTTTCTAAATAATCTACATATTGACCTCCACAGTAGTAGCACTAATTTACATCCTCATCAACAGTGTATATAGGTTCCTTTTTCTGCACATACTCACCAGCTTTTGTTCTTCTTCATCTTGATGATGGCCATTCTGGTTAGAGTGAAATGGAATCTCAATATTGTTTTGATTTATATTTCCTCCAGGGCCAGGGATTTTGAACATTTTAACATGATTTTTGGTCACTTGTACTTCTGAGAAATGTCTGTTTAGTTCCTTTGTCCATTTATTAATTAGGTTGCTGAATCGTTGGGGATATAGTTCCTTGAGCTCCCTGTGTGTTCTGCTTATTACATCTTTGTCAGACATACAGTTAGCAGAGATCTTTCCCGTTCTGTAGGCTGGTTTGTTTTGGGGGTTGGGGTTTTTTTAAGTTGTTTTTTTTAGCTTAGAAACTATATCCTTTTTTTCTTCAGACACTTTTAAGCTTGATACAATCCCATTTGTCAAGTCTCTCTTCTATTTGCTAAATCCCTGGGATTCTCTTCAGGAAGTTCCTGTCTATACCATTGAGTTCTAGTGTTTCCCATAATCCTTCCCATAGTAGTTTCAAGATTTTCAGGTCTTATATTGTAGTCTTTGATGTACTTTGAGTTGATGTTAGTGAAAGAGAGAGATCCACAAAGTGAGAGACATAGATCCAATTTCAGTCTTCTGCATGTGGATGTCCAGTTTTTCCAATACCGTTTCTTAAAGAGACTGTCTTTTTCAGCTCCATTGTAAAAAAGCAGATGGCTGTAGGTGTCTGGGTCTTCTAGTCTGTCCCATTGGGTCTTCAAGTCTGTTTCTGTGTCAGTGCCAAGCTGGTTCATTACTAAAGCTCTGTAGTGAAGTTTGAAGCCTGCAGTTGTGATACCTCCAGGATTGCTTTATTTGCTTAGGATTGCTTTGGCTCTTTGGATTTTTTTTTTGCAGTTCCACATGGATTTTTGGTTTGTTTTCTCCATTTCTATGAAGAATGTCATACAGATTTTGATAGATACAGCCTTGACTTTGTGGGTTGCCTTTAGCATTGTGACCATTTTCTTTCTTTCCTTTTAAACAAAGAAAAAAACTCTTGTTTGGTGTGGGCATATTCATAGTATTAATCTTGCCAGTCCATGAACATGTGAGGTCTTTCCACTTCCTGGAATTTTATTGTTCATTTTTTAAAATTTTGTATTTCATTTCAGAGGTCCTGTATCTCCTTGGTTAGGATTATTTGTAGGGTCTTTGTTGCTATTTTGTTTTGTTTGGCTATTGCAAACAGAATTCTCCTAACTCCTCCCTCCACATGGACATTGTTGATATGTGGGTTATCTACTGATTTTTGTGGGTTTATTTTTATATCTTGCTACTTCATTGAAATATCACTTCAGAATCTTTCTTTAGTGTTCTTTGGATGCAGGATTGTGTCATCTGAAAATAAGGATAGTTTGGCTTCTTCCTTCTCAGGTTAAATCATTTTTTTAAATAAAACTTTCTCCTATTGCTCTGAATAGGAATTTTAGTACTGTATTGACTAGGAGGGGAGAGAATGTGTATCCTTGCCTTGTTCTTTGAAGTTTTCAGCTTTTTAGCATTTAGTATCTTGTTGACTGTAGATTTGTCATATGTAGCCTTTATTTTGTTGAAGTATGATCCTTCTGTTCCTAGCCTGCTAATATTTCCTTGGTGGAAATTAAAAAAAAAAAACAACAACCTTGATTCTTTCCTGGATTCTCGTGATCTATCTCATTTATTTTCCACATATACCATCAGGGATAGAGAACTGTTTTGTCAGTTAAGGCTTCATTTTTAATTTTCAGCATAGGAATAATGGGAGTCACATGGCAGGGGTATGTGGATTAAATAAAGATTCATTTGAACAATGTAGAATGTCAAAGCCCAGCTTCCATGGTACAGTTTCCAAATCTCCATGTTGATCTGAACTAATGATAAATATCCAATCATCTAGTTACCTTGTTTTTGTTGTTAGTGGTGATGGTGGTGGGTGGTGTTTTCAGTCTTTTATGTATTTATTTTTTAATTTTCAGGTAGTTGTACTAAAGAGTTGCCACTTAACAAAGCAGTTTATGAATGTATTATATCTTTATAAATATAATTTTCTTTTGCATTTTTAGCTCTTTAGGACCAAAATGCACTTGTCATTGCTATACAAGTACTTTTTCACTGAACTAAATCTTCAACCCCTAAATATCCAGTAGCCTAGTAATTTAAAATATTGCTAAAGTCATGCCATTACCATAGATGAAGAAAATTAAAGGACATACATAAAGTAAAATAGAGCTTTTATTTCAAGGTGACTGAATCTAAGCACCAAAGCCAACCTTATGGCTACTATCTGTGACCCTGTGCAAATGTACTCAACCTAAGAAGCAAATTCTCTCTGTCCCTGTGGAACTTCACTTCACCCCATCCTGGTCCTTGCATCCCATCCAGGACTGCTCTCCTTAGATCTGTCCAAAAGTGAGGAAACAGCAATGCTCATCTGTGCAAAAGAAACCCACTTCCTCTCATAGCCTCCATCCTCATTCAAACAAATCAAAAGTAGCCAACAGTCTTCTTTAAAAATCCCTAAAAGAGAGACAACAAAGTGATCAAAGGAATTAACCCCAAAGGAAATAGTTATGCAGGACTTAGGAAAGAGTGCAGGTCATTAAAATAATACTTTTAGTCATTGTCTCTGAAAATTTCAGTAGATTATCATGTACATAAAATAAGAGCAGACTATTAGTGAAAAATAAACTAGAATCAAGACATTTACGGAAATTAAATATTTATACATTTAGAAACTTTTTCTTTAATTTCTTTCTCTCTCCTTCCTTCCTTGCTTCCTTCCTTCCTTGCTTCCTTGCTTCCTTCCTTCCTTCCTTCCTTCCTTGCTTCCTTCCTTCCTTCCTTGCTTCCTTCCTTGCTTCCTTCCTTTCTTTCTTTCTTTCTTTCTTTCTTTCTTTCTTTCTTTCTTTCTTTCTTTCTTTCTTTCTTTCTTTCTTTCTTTCTTTCTTTCTGGTGCAGATCCTGGGGCTTGAACTCAGAACCTGAGCACTGTCCCTGAGCTTTATTTGCTCAAGGCTAGCACTCTACCACTTGAGCCATAGCTCTACTTCTGGCTTTTTTGATAGTTTATTAGAGATAAGAGTCTCACTGACTTTCTGCTGGGGCTGGCTTTGAACTGCAATCCTCAGATCTCAGCCTCTGAGTAGCTAGGATTACAGGCATGAACCACTGGTGCTCAGCTTAGACACATTTTCTTAAATATTTTATTTGTTTTTGTTTTTTGAACTACCATCCCATTATACTCTGAAACCCAGAATACCTTAAAATCATGATCCTTTTACCTCAACCTCCAGAGTGCTAGGATTATAGATGTATACCACAATGCCTAGTATTGGCTAAAAGTTTTGGTATCCTCAGGTAAAACGGGGACATCTTAAAACCCTCTAAAGGTAAATTATAGGAACATTTTTCATTCTACCATACAAGTTCACTCCTACAAAGAAAGATGCTAAGTAGAAGCTTAGAATACAGTCTCATGGAGAAGGATTGTTATCTGAACCGTACTTTGATTTAGCCATAGTCAAAGTCAAGGAAGAGGATTAAATGGAGCCAACCTTTTGTCACGAGATAACTGTGAGAGAGCATATCCTCAAAGTGTATTCCTTGAATATATCCAGAGTTGGACTATATGCAAGTGTGTAGTCTGAATAGAACAAATAAATTGAAGAAACACAAAGATATATGTTATGCAAAGCTGTCGAATTATTGTAATTTTCCAGCAAAGGTGCTTACTATGATAACAACATAAGATAAATACATGTACAAAGTCAGGGAAAGTTAGACATTGATTAGGCAAGATTCGTTCTTTAGTTTCAAGAAACAGAAGTAATATCTTAAATGCCTTAATCAAGGTAGCTATTCATGAGTGTTCATGTACTTGGGAATTCTTGAAGACAAATCTTTATTATGAACAGGAGTCATATGAAAGTCATCTTAGAGCTGTGTTCCTTTGCAGCCAGTAGAAAACCACTGTTCAAATGACCACCATTTATCCACAACTCACCCCAAACCATCTAATCTGGACAACAAGACTGACTTTTCCAGTAGTTCTAATGCAAAAGTCCTAAGAAGGTTTTAATTGGCCTAGTTTAAGACACGTCTGTCATTGAACCTATCACTGTATTCATGTGCTTTCAGACTGGCCACGTTTTCCTCCACCTGTTGCTTCCCCTCTGTGGCTCAAGATAGTTAGGAGCAGATAGCCCCTCTCAGATTATTGAGACATAGGTTAACCATGAAGAAATGGCATTTATTTAGCATAAACAGGGAGGGACAAAGCGCTGGAAAGATAAAAGTAAGAGTTGTAAAGAGAATAGCAGAAGGAACAGAGCCCTGTCTCCTAATGCATTAAGTGGGAATTTTCTCTAATAGGTAATAATTTTCTTCTAATAGGTACACTAAGATCCTTGTACTAGTTATGGTTCAGACTGTGGGAAAATAGGGATCATTTGATTCTGGAAATATATAACCTAGGTCGATATTTTGATCCTTAAATGCATTCCAAGTTGCCATCCTGTTACTCCTTGAAAAGACATGAATATCAGCATAACAAAGCTCTGTAGCAAGCAGTGTTCTTGAAGGGGCTTTGGGAATTTTTTAATTAAATATGTTTTTATTGTAAAATACTGTACAGAGGGGTTAGAGTTACATGAGTAAAGCAATATGTACATTTCCTGTCGAGCATTTGTTACCCCCCTCCCTTTAAGGATTTTTGACAAGCACATTCGTATACAGTGCTAACTAGTGCCCCTCAGGCTAAAGAGATTATAATTTGGGAGTACAATAAACAAGTCCACTTCACTCTATGAGAAAACTATCCCTGAGGGGTCAATGAGAGGGAAAGAGGATAGCAAAGTTTGGGACCACTAATCAGTACAGAATCCACATAGTGCTGATGGCACAGGGCCTCTCCCAAGCCAGTTCTAAATCTCAACTGTGCATCCTCTCTCCTGAACATGTGTATAGTCAATTCACAGCATGAGACCCTGGGATTTCAATTCCTTGCCAGTATCTGGGACTTCGCAGACAGTTTCACATGTCTATGCTTCTGTGCATCTTTGATGGGACTCTTCTTCTCCACCTGCCAAAATCATGAGTCTTCCAAGATCTGGTTCAGTAGTCAGCTCCCAGGCTCCTGTAATAAAAAACAAATACCCCACTTTTGAATGCTCATGGCATTCTCCATGAGTCCCACAACCAAACTTAAATCAGCAGAAATATACTGTGTTTCTCTATAGATGAAAACTAGGATGTGTATTTCCTGAGACTTTCCCAGGGAATCCCTTTCCAAATGTATGATTCCCAGAACTCTGATGTACCTGTGAACATTCCATGTCACCTTCTCATTGGCAGGGTTTTGCAGATGTCCTTCTTCCTCACAAAGACAGAAATGCCCCTTATGCAGTGGGAATCTCACTGGGCATTGTTCCCTGAGATGGACAAATCTTACTCTCAGTGCCTAATAAGACAGGCAGGAATATTGGTGTAAAGGTGGAGTAGACAAATAACTAGTGTCCTGGTAGCAAATGCTTTTGAATGTCAGGTAGTTTTCAGATGATTTTTTTCAAACTCAGTTGACAAAAAGGCATAACTGAGCTGTGTGATTATAAATCACTAAACACAATCTTTGTGGCAGATCAATTAAGTGATTTTTGGCATATAATAAAAAGAGTTTTTAAAATTGAATGGATTGATGTAGCTATAGCAAAATTCAATTAATTCACTTCTACTTACTTACATGAACAAGGATTTCTGGTGCTTATATATTATAAGAATAAAAGATGAACTGAATTTATGCCAAAACCTGTTTCATATGAGCAATAAGAGCTCCAGTCATTTCTAAGGAATTAATTTTTTTAAAAGCCTCACTTAATTCATTAAAAGATGCATTTCAATGACATCTTTTTTTTGTTTAACAGATGTCAAATTCTCTGGTAGATTTTTGCAGCTGAGAATATAATTCAGTAGTTGGTAAAGTATATATATATATTGCTCTGGGTTTGATCACAGGCACCACACACACACACACACACACACACACACACACACACACAGAGTTACGTTTGTCGGCTAGTACATACCACAATGTTCTTTGATAACAATAGGAATTTAACACTACTGCCTTCTTGTGATGGCAAATAAAGATTAAAATTTAACATACAATCATACTTTATTAAAAAATATTTGGGGGCAGTATTGGATTTGAACTCAGGATTTCAGACTTACTAGGCAGATATGCTACTATTTGAGCCATGCCCCCAGTTGTTTTTACTTTTTTTTAATTTGTCAAATAGGTATCACTTTTTGCCTGAGTCAATCTGGACTACAATCCATGTGGTTAAGCTTCCCACATACTTGGAATGGTAGAGAAATGCTTCCATGCCAAGCTTTTTATTGATGGAGATAGAGTCACACAAACTTTTTGCCTGGGTTGACTTCAAACCATGATCCTTTGATCTCAACCTCTGGAAAAATCAAGATTACAGACAATAAGCTACCAGCATGCCTGAGTATACAAAAAGATTAGATTGATTTGTATATATTTATATATATGTAAAGAAAAATGTGTTTTATATATATATAAAGAAAAATGTGTATTCATTTAAGATTCTGTTAGGATGCAGGATGGAAATAAATTCATGGAAGAAGACATGGTCTAAAACTCTGCCTTCAGAACTGTAATTCTTGCATTTTTACATGAAGGGTGCTGAGCGTAGAAATGCAGTGATATTCTGATGGTTTAAATTGTTTTTTAATATGTGGATTTTTATAAAAATACTAATATTTACAACAGTAGATCTGCTGTGCTCCTGTTGCAACCATTTTTACCCATGGTAGCAATTTACAAATGTTAATTGAAAGTGTAAGAGAGAATATGGTTGTTCCAAATTATTTTGGGGATATGTAACGTATTGAGATGCATCGTGTTAGTTGATGTCACTAGACCAGAAGGGCTTTCCCATTTTCCCACACCTACAACATAGAGCACTATGAGGCTGTGACGAAGGGCAGGTGTGCTTATCAGTTGTGGGGCCACATGAATTAGTGTGAAATAGAGAAGGTTTTGTCTTACTTCGAGTCATGTTTTCTGGGCCATATAAACCTAGTAAAATTGACTTTCAAGAAACCTCCCTTTTATTACCAGAATAAAAGCAATATCAGGATTCATTTGTTAAAATTGATTTTTTTAATTAATCAAAAACATAAGCTTGGCTTCAGTGACTCACACCTGTAATCCTAATTACTCTAGAGGCTGAGATCTGAGGATCACAGTTGGAAGCCAGCCTGCAGAGGCAAGAAATTCCAAAGGACTCTAATCTCCAATTCCCACAAAAAACCCAAAAGTAGAACTGTGGCTCACGTGGTAGAGTACTAGCTTTGACCCCAAAAGCTCAGGGAAGATCATCACAAAAAAAAAAATAACTATAAATGTAATCATCTTAAATTGGGCATTGTCTGACTTGAAAAGTATTTACCTTGTGTGTGTGTGTTCTGATATTAGAGCTTGAACTCATGGCCTGGGCACTGTTCCTTCATGGTTTTGCTCAAGTTTGGCACAGTACCACTTGAGCCACACAGCTCCACTTCCAACTCTCTTGATAGTTAATTGGAGATTAGAGTCTTACACACTGCCCTGCCCATACTGGCTTCAAACTGTGATCCTTAGATTTCAGCCTCCTGAGTAGAAAGGAGAGAGCCACTTACTCTGGCTAATATTTACATTTCTTTACTTGAGGTACCTTAGCATTTTTGCTTTTATACTTAGTCTAGATAATTTTTCTTTAGAGATTGTAGTGGCCATGGAAGGGTTAATATTCTTTTTTTT
>NW_012267292.1:1811501-1876501 GCF_000151885.1 Dipodomys ordii
GTCTTGTTTGTGATCATTTGGGTAAATGCCCAAAAGTGGGATTGCTGGGTCATAGAAGGGTTAATATTCTTAAAGAAATCTCCATGGCTGTTTATTTGGAAGTAAATTCAATCATGAATTTATATTAGGCTTCTGCTAAATAAAAAGTAAATGTATGTTTTTACATTAGCAAATATCTTGCAATGATAACTTTTGAGTTAACAAAAGGGTGTTCTTACTTTAAGAGAAGAAGAAATACACCAGTCCATTAATAAACTTAAAAACAATAACTGAGTCCCTTAGGACAAGCAGAAAATAGGAGGAAAGGACAAAGAGAATGCATTCTTGTCTTTTTCAAAGACTCTGGAGTTATATCCAGCCACAGGTGGCTCACACTATAATCCTACCACTAAGGAGGAAGAGATCTGAGGATCATGATTTGAAGCCAACCTAGACAGGGAAAACCCATGAGATTCTTATCTCCAACTAAGCAGCAAAAAAGTGAAAGTATGGCAAGTGGTAGAGTACCAGCCAGTGAGTAAAAAAACTATGGGATAGTACCTAGGCCCTGGGTTCAATACATAGCACCATCAGTCTTCCCACCCTCCTCAAAAAATTGATGAGGATATGAAAGATCTTCTGAACTATTTTCTTACTGAGAAGTGATTAAAGCATGTTAACGCTCATGGGGCTAATCATTGGATCCAGCCAAAAGAAGAACTCTGAATTGAGGTAGTGGAGGGCAGGATGAGAAAAATCAGTGGCATCTCATTCCCACAAAAGTTTCATCCCCCTCTGCTTTGAGGAATTTCAGAAGCTGCTTGGAAACTGCTGCCAATCAGGTCTGGCTTTCCTGGGAAATTTTGTTCATAACTGTAAAGCAGTGTTGCCCTGATAGCTCTCCCAGAAATTTTTCCAGAAAATTGTCCACACAGCCTTAGCCCCCACCCAACAAAGAGTTTTTACAGGTGCAGCCATAGCTTGATGGCTGCAGCTTCCCTACCCCTCTACTGCCAGTCTGCCCTGTCCAGGCCTGGCCCCCTCTCTTTACTCCTATCAGCCTTGGATTGTTTGCCCTTTCAATTCCTTGACTCTCAGACTCGGCAAACCCTCAGAGGATTTCCTCACCTGTATCTGCCCAGCTCTGTCTGCCCACCCTTGGCACAGGCACAGAAAGCCGCGACGTGCTCCTGACCAAGCCACAAGCCTAAGGGAAGATTACCCTGAGAAATGGAGGGCCTGCCTGGGCAGGAAGCCACAGAACTCTGTGTTATGCATTTTTTCTTATGTTTTTAAAAATTAAGTAGTTGCACAAAGGAGTTTCAGTTCAACATGTCAGTTTATGAAGACAATGCATCTTGATGGATATCGCCCCCTTTCATAATTCTCCCCTATCCCTTCAAGCCCCACCCTCTCCTCAATTTTCCTAGTTCCATCTTCACATATATACATTGAATATTATGACTGTGTTCATCCACCCCCTTTCTTCATTCATCTACTCTCCTCCCCTTGACCTCACCCTTCCTCCTCACACCACAAGTTCCTGGAATTCATTTTGTTAAACTCTTAAGTTGTTTGCAGGAGGTATATCATTGGAATCTTCCCTTATGTACATCATACTTTAGTTAATATGTTTGTATAATGACCCTGTTTATATTTATAATTTAGATCTAATTTCCACATGTGAGAGAAAACATGTGTCCTTTTGTCTCGCTGAGCCAGACTTACTTCACTTACCATTATTTTGTTTCAGGTCCATCCATTTCCCTGAAAATGATATAGTATCATTCTTCCTGATGGATGAGTAAAATTTTCTTGTATGTATATGTATGTGTGAACACATACACACATACATGTGTGTGTGCAAGTGTCCTTACTGTATCCTGACTTGTAATCTTTTGTATAAATGCCCAAGGGTGGTATTGCTGGATCATAGGGTAGGTCTATGCTTAGTTTTTTGAAGAATCCTGTTATTTATTCTTTAAAGGGTTTAGCATGTGTGTCCCAGATCTGTGACTTCTCACATTAGGTTGATTTAAGGCTTCACAGTTGGATTAATTTAGGGCACTGATTCTTAAACTTACTAATTTTTTTTATTTATTTTGGCCTCAAAACCTCTAGGGGACCTAAGACAAGCCCAGATGTATTTTACAGTCCTAGGAAAAGAGTACAGGCTAGGAAAAGAGTAGAGGCAGATTCCCTCTCCCTACCACAGTTGCATCAACCTCTATAGGGTGTTTGGCCAAGAAAACCTCCTTGCCCAAGAAGTTAAAGCACCCCCAGAGCCAGGTGGGAGCTGATGGCTCACATCTGTAAGCCTAGCTACTCAGGAGGCTGAGATCCGATGATTGAGGTTCAAAGCCAGCCTGGGCAGGAAAGTCCATGAGACTCTTATCTCCAGTTAACCAGCAAAAAGCTGGAAATGGAGCTGTGGCTCAAGTGGTATACCAGCAACACAGAGTATAAAAGCTAGGGGAAAACATCCACGCTTTGTGTTCAAACTCCACTATAGGCACATAAAAGAAGGAAGGAATGAAGAGAAGAAGAGGGGGAGAAGGGAGGGAAGAGAGAAAGAAAGAAGAAAGGAAGGGAATACCTCTAGCTGAGATAAAGGCCATAGGGAGTTTAGGGGCTCATTCAGGAGAGGGAATGGGAGGGAGGGAGCCCACCTATCTGTGTCTATGCACCAGTGTTTGTGCTGGATACTGCATGATCATTCTTTGATGGAGCGGATAGTCTTTCCCTTCACTAACTCAGTTACCAATGAACTCAAACTGAACCCTAGGTCTAGTCCCAAGGCCACATGGTATGGGGGACCTGAGGATGATATTCAGAGCTCATGGCAACACTTTGGGCAACACTAAACACCTTACACACACCACCACCACCACCACCACCCAGACTGAGCCAAGGAATTGTTCTGCTGAGATTTGAACCAACGTCTTTCTGACCTGAAAGCTTGGTGCTCTTTTTAATTGTGTGATGCTATTTATATACAACATGGTGTGTAAGTAAGAGTTGACCTACTTTTTCAGTGATGATGGTAAACAGTAAGAGACAGTAGGCTTACAGAGGGACAATAGGCTCACCTTGTGGGCTGCCTAGACAGCTTCAGGGGGAATAGTTCTGAGCCAGATTGACAACTGGATGCTGATGTGTAAGTGCCAAGGAGAGCAGACAATAGTGGTCCCAGACGTGACAGCTTATCAGCAATCATAGGCCAGAAAAGTTCTGCCTGGTATTAACCCATAGGCAGCTATTTCTTCCCTAGTCCAGCTGCTAATTGGGATTTGCAGTTGGGTATGGTGATTCACACCTATAATACTGGTACTCAGGAGGTAGAGGCAGAGAATTGAGAGCTCTAGACCAGTCTGAGTTACATAATAAGACCTTCTTACAAACTGGCATGTTAAATTGGAACCCCTTTATACAACTACATAGTATAATAAAAATTAATTAAAACAATTTAGTAAATTCATTTTAAGAGCTGGGAAGGAAGCTGGATATACAAAGGCATTCATGGATTCTGTGTATCACCTTGTGTGTTTGTGCGTCTAAGCTACTCTTCCTCGTTCTTGTTCTTTCCTTTTGAGCTCTTCTGTGAAATGCTTATTCTTTTAAATGTTTGTTCTGATGCTTACGATGCTGTTCAAGATGTCCTATAAACCCACACCTGAAGAGATCTTCCTTTGGTTTGTTAATTACACACTGTTAGCCTAGAGTTAGGTGGAATATTGGTGGTAGTGAGAGTGGTGCCCAGTAATGCCATTGGAGTATGCCCATGTCTAGGGCATGCATTCAGGCATTCAAGTCAGGCATCTAGGACCATTTCTGGAAGGACTTGGGCTCAAAGTTCAGAGGAACTGAAACAGAACAAGTCCTGATTTTCTGAACTGGAGTGGATAGTGCTTAGTTACATTGTGCTTTGAGGAGTCTGTTTCCCTATTAATCAGCAACCATTCTGATTACAGCTGCCTACAAGTTTGCATTACTATCCTTCAACTGAGAATTTAGGAATCCTAGCAAACTCAGTGAAGAAAACACACACACACACACACACACACACACACACACACACCCATACCATACACTACTTGTGTTTAAGGAATCTCCAAACAACTGGATAGACTGCAGGCCTGTAATGGTTTCCCAGGAGAACACTAAATTGTTGGCATTTGACAAAATTTGGCTTTGATGAAGTTGAATTTTATAGTAACCTCTATTGGATTGGATCAGGAAATGCTCAGGGCCCAGAGAACCAAAACCATGGATACTTTTTATTGTGCTTAAAATTTTACCTGAAGGTTCTCCTCCCCAGGTCACCTCTACTGTACACCAAAACTTACCCTTCACTTATAAAGGAAGGAGCCCAATGCAAAGGAAGGGAGCCATTAATGCTTAAGACCATATTTCAAATGTAGCTATGAAAAATTTGTCAGAAGTTTCCATGTTTGTTATGTTGCTTAAAAATGTCTAATCATTCATAATTTTTTTAAAAAAATAATACAATTCCTTAGCTTGATGCCGGTAGCTCATGCCTGTAATCCTAGCTTCTCAGGAGTCTGAGATCTGAGGATCATGGTTTGGAGCCAGCCCAGGCAGGAAAGTATGTGAAACTCTTTCTCTGTTAACTATCAAAAAAGCACAAGTGGAGCTATGGCTCAAGTGGTACAACACCAGCCTTGAGTGAAAAAGTTAAAGGACAGCACCCAGGCTATGAGTTCAAGCTCCAGTACCAGAACTTCAGATAAACCAGAGGTTTAACAATTTCATTCACCACATCATTCATCACTTTGAATATTTAAATGCTTTTAACCCATAGACTTACAGAGATGCATGTTTAATGGTTAACTAATCAAACACTCAGATTTTGAGGGAAATTCTGCTTTCATTTATGTGTCCACATAGGCCCTTTTAAATTTTGTCTCCAGAGGAGGAAGCTATTGTTTTAGAATGAGGGTCCACATTTCCCAAAAGTCTGTTGGCAGTTGCTCTTGCTAGGCACTGTGGGACCTGAAATGGCTTGTGCTGACTTGTCCTTGCCTGTCTTGTCCAGTGAGCCTACCCCTGAGGCCTGGCAGTCACTGCAGCGTGGACGGAGTCCCACAGTTGCCACCAGAGGCTGAGGAGACGGGCTCTGTGGGCAGCTGTTTTGCCTCGGAGGATACAACTGAGGACTCAGGGGTGATGAGCTCCCCCTCAGACATCGTCTCTCTGGACTCACAACATGACAGCCTCAAATCCAAGGACAAATGGGCCACAGACCAGGAAGACTGCAGTGACCAGGACCTGGCTGGAACCCCAGACCTGGGTCCCCAAAAGAGCCCATCGTGGGAAATGAATGGCTCTGGCAGCTCACATCCGAGGTGAGTCACAAGGGGATGTCACCCATACTCATCCGATGTTCTGAGGAGGGGGACTTTGTCACAGACACTCAGTTACCATCTATGTGCCAGATGCCTCCCACTGCAATCCTCATTCTGATTTGGAGGTTTCTCATCTACCATCAAGTGTTCCTGCTAGTTGTAGATAGTAACACATCATAATGACATTTGATGCAAATGCTGCCATATTCCTACTCTACTTTTCTACTCAACAGTCTTTTCTTGTTTTGTTTGTTCCAGTACTGGGATTTGAATTCAAGCCCTGGGCACTGTCCCTTTAGCATTGGTGCTTTACCACTTGAACCATACCTCTGCTTCTACCTTTTTGGTGGCTAATTAGAGATCACAGTTTCATGAATTTATCTTCCTAGACTAGCTTTGAAGTTCATTCCTCAGATCTTAGCCCCCTGCATAGCTGAGCTACAGGCACCCTGCTAAAAGCATTTTTTCAAGACCTATCCATGATGATGCATGTATCCATTTTTTATTTGATAGATTCTTAGATTGCTCCAGTATTTCAGGACTGAAAACACCAAGTCTTACACACACACACAAAACACATTACTGTTATCAAGCAGACAGTTTTCTAGAAAAGAAATTATTATCAGCAAGAGTAATCTTCAACTTTATGTAATATTGGGTCATTATTCTTCAGATCCTCCAGTGGTCTGTGACTATCTTGTTATTCCAAATTTGATATTAGTAGACATGCTGAGTTATCACTTGACATCTTGTGTGACTTTGTTTTGTAATCCTGTGATCAGTAAGGGTGAGATTCTTCTTTTTGTTAACAATTTGGATTATTTTCTTTTATGATTGCCTATTTGTGTACTTGGTTCTTTTTGCAAAGTTATGTTACTTTTTTAGCATGTTAATTTCTCCTCTTCTCTGTTATTTACACAGGAAGAATCTCTAAACCATGGCTTGAGTTTAACTTTGTTTTTCTTAATTTGTCTAATACTTGCCTTTGTATATAAGTGAAGATGGAAAGAGGGGAGTGGCCAGTGCTAGGTCTTGACCTCAAGGACTAAGTCTGGAGCTACCACTTGAGCCACACCTCCACTCCTGGCTTTTTACTGTTTAATTGGAGATAGACTCTCACAGACTTTGCTGTCTGGGATGGCTTTGAACTGAGATCCTCAAATCTTAATCTCCTGTATAGCTAGAATTAAAGGCACAAGCCCCCCCCCACCTGGCAATATGGATGTTTCATCTCCCAGATATGTCTCATCTTTACATATTTAAGAGATTCTTGCAATTGCCCTAAGAGGCTCAGTAGTCTGGATTTCTTATAAGGGCTGTCCTGTGTCCAGGGTTTGTTTTCTTATGTGTTATGAACACACACACACACATACACACACACACAAAACTCAGGGAAGAAAACACACACACACAAAACTCAGGGAAGAAAACACACACACGCGCACGCGCATCAGTCTTAGGGCAGGAACTCAGGGCTTGGCTGCTGTCCTTTAGCTTTTTTGTTCAAGGCTAGCCCTCTAGCACTTTGAGCCACAGCTCTCATTCCAGTTTTTGGTGGTTAGTTGGGCTGGCTTTGAACCATGATCCTCAGCTCTTAGCCTCCTAAGTAGCTAGGATTATAGGCGTGAGCCACCAGTGTTTGGCTATGAATTTGTATTCTTAATCAGGCTTCTTTTCCTCTGCTGGGTGGATGTCAAGTTTCCACTTATGGATCAATCTGTGGACACGTTCTTCTGTGCCACCCTGCTTTATTTCTTCATCTCTCATAGCAACACCATGGCTGTGGTTCCATGTTTTTCATAATACTGTTTCCTCTGTGTCTTGTCAATTTTCAGTTAAGTTTAAGATAAACAATATTATGGAAATATTAGTAGAAATAAGATTTAAAAAAGAACTCCTAAGTCAATAAACAAATGAATGCTTTTGTATTTTTTTTATGTTTTCTCCAAACATGCCACCGAAAACACACACTTCCTCATCTGGCTAATGGAATTATATCACTATTTTACTTTGAGTTATTTTTACCTATTATTTTATTATGAGCACTGACTGCCCCCTGTTATTATATATATTCCTTAATAACTAAAATTAAAAGTCTAGCTGGGCCTTGGTAGCTCACATCTGTAATACCTAGCTACTCAGGAAGCTGAGATCTGAGGATCAAGATTTGAAACTAACTCAAGCAGGAAAGTCTACGAGACTTTTATCTCCAATTAATCAACAAAAAGTTGGAAGTGGATCTGTGACTCAAGTGGTACAGGGCTAGTTTTGAGAAAGAAAAAAAAAACCCTCAGGAACAGCGCTCAGGCCCTGAGCCTCAGGACCAGAACCAAAATATAAAATCACATCCAGCCTTAGAGACCAATCTTTTATGTTATCAGAAAGGTAATTAGAAGTCAACCATCCATTCCTTTCTCCTATACCCCAACTAGTCCCCTTCATACATATGCTTCTTGATCTATAATATTTTCAACTAGAGTAGACAAAAATTAAAACATCTCCCTTTTAGTTATTTAACACAGAGATGTCTATTTCTACTATAATCTGTTTGTTCCTCATTGCAAAACCCTTTCCTGCATTTGAGCTACAGCTGAGACTGCTCACACACTTTGAACACAGGCCCCAGCAATACTGTGTATAGAACACATGCTCTGTTTTGCTGGCACTGACCTTTATGTGAGATCTTGATGCTTTTTCTCCAGATAGGAGAGTGAATGGTCTATGGCCACAGCCAGGATAATCCTTAATTTTTGGAACCTGATGCTTTATGAATATATTCTTCTCCCCTCACCTCCAGGGTGCTACCAAACTTGACAATAGTCTCATGAGTTGGAGGATGTTTTAGAACCTGAAAGGCAAACAGTTGACTTCCTGCTATAAGCTGTTTAGCCTTCAAGAGTCCTCTCAACATTACCTATGATTCTTTTTTTTTTTTTTTTTTGGTCAGTCATCGGGCCTGAACTCTGGGCCTGGGCACTGTCCCTCAGCTCTTCAGCTCAAGGCTAACACTCTACCACTTGAGGCACAGCACCACTTCTGACTTTTTCTCTTATGTGGTGCTGAGGAATGGAACCCAGGGCCTCATGCATGCAAAGCAAGCACTCTACCACTGAGCCACCTTCCCAGCCCCTTGCCTATGATTCTTAATACACAGAGTGTAGATAATAACAGCAACCTGCCAGAGGTACCAGGGGTTGGTGACAGACATGCAGGACTGTACAAGTAGGACATATTGCATAACTTTTAAACAGTATCTGTAATCATAATTATTAATTCTCCAGGCACCAGTGGCTCATGCTTGTAATCCTAGCCACTCAGGAGTCTGAGATCTGAGGATCAAAGTTGGAAGCCAGCTTAGACAGAAAAGTCCATCAGATTCTTATCTACAGTTAACCAGCAAAAAGCCATGTGTGGAGATGTGGCTCAAGTGGTAGAGTTATAGCCTTGAGCAAAAAATCTCAGTGACAGCACCTAAGCCCTAAGTTCAAGTCCCAGTACCATTAGGAAATGGTGTTAGCATGGATGTCCATGTTAGATCATTTTCCTTCATGAGGCTTCAGTCAGCTCCTCATCCAAATAAAGAAGAAATTATCTCTGAGTTCCCCAGTTTTGTCTGAGGTGTTATTTGTTGAAGCCAACCTGAGCAGGAAAGTCTTTAGACTCTTACCTAGTTAACTAGAAGAATCCAGAAGTAGAATAGTGTCACTAGTGGTAGAGCACTTGCCTTGAGTAAAAAAGCTAAGGGACGGGGCCCAGGCTCTGAGTTCAAGGCTCTATACTGGTGTGCGTGCGTGTGTGCGCGCACACACACACACACACACACACAATTCCTCCATCAACTTCGGGGCATGTGACTTCAAGTCAGCTGAGAGGGTGGGGCCTGCAACCTCAGTGTAAAGTCTACAAATAGACCCAACCCTTAGACGTCCAGTTCATTCCAGTCTCTAGTTGAGTGGAGCCCAAGGCTGTAACCACAGGAACTCATTAACCACAGGGGCATCTGCCACATTGAACACATCTAGAACCAGGAAACTGTGTAACCAGAGGGACACGGTGACCACAGAAGCACTTAAAAGTCATTTTGTACATTCTAGGTGCCAAGGCTTTGTAACTCTAGGAAGTGCCTGACCACAGGAACAGTTGGGACATGCAATACCCTGAAGATTCTAGAATAGTCATAGCTATAAGCACTACAGAAAAATTAGAAACCTGCTATGTTCTAGAGCCCTCTAGAACAGTGAAGTTCCCTACATTGTCAAAGGAGAATTTATTGCACATGAAAAAACATGGAGAGTTACAATGTCCAGTGCTGTAGACACTAGCCATATTTGGCTACTGAGCCTTTGCCAAGTGGTTGGTCCAGTTCAACTGTATTATAAAATATGCACCAAATGGTCCAGCATAGTGACTCCAGCCTGTAATTATAGAGGATCATAACTTGAGGTCATCCAAGACAAGACATTAGCAAGGCCCCCATCTCAATAAATAAGCTAGGTGTGGTAGCCTAGCCCAGTTATCCCAGCCACGCAAGAAGTACAAGTGGAAGGATCAAGATCCAGGCCTGCTTTTTTTGGGGGGTGTGGGGGTGGGGAGAACACCACAAACACAAGACCCTACCTACTACTTGAAAAACAGCTAAAGTAGAAGGGTTTGTGGGTCTGGCTCAAATTGTGGAGAGCCTGCCTGGCAAACAAGAGGTTCTGAATTCAAACCCCACTACCACCAAAATAAATTTTAAAAATTAAAAAAGCACCAAATCCAGTGCACAATGAAAAGATTATATCAATCACACACATAAATATAAACCATTAGAGAAAATAATAAAACTTTTGTGTGCTGATGGCTCATGCTCAATATCCTAGACATTCAGGAGGCTAAGATCTGAGAACCAAGGCTCAGAACCAGCTTAGGCAGATGAGATACTTATCTCCAGTTAACCAGAAAAAAGTCTGGAAGTAGAGATTTGACTCAAGTTGTACAGCACTAGCCATGACAAAAAAGAGCCAAGCAAGAGACCCCAAGACCACGAATTCAAGTCCTACTACCTGCAAAAATAAAAATAGAGGTAACTAATATTAATATGATCTTTTTAAAGAAATAACTACAATAGTGTAAATTATACATATACACACACACATATATATATATATATTATCTAATTCCATCAAACTCTGTGCTTTGTCAATGCAGAAAGTCTTATAAGGAAAACAGAGGAATCAGATATATCTGACCTCTTCTGCTTGGGGCTCCTGAGCTCCTTGCCTTGATCCATCTAGTTATCATTTTGAAACCACAGGGTTGTCATCAGAGAACTAAATTACTCCCTGAACATTCTCAGACTTTTCCTCTCAGGCTTTTCTTTTTCATTCATTCTGCCATTGTATATATTTCTTATGGAAACTCACTTAACCACTTCCAAACCAATCATGCCCTAATAGGCTTTGAGTAGATCTTATAAATTTCATGTGGGTAAGAATCTCCTTTTCTTTTCCCATAGTAAATAAAAACAAAAATTCCCCAAATCCCTCTTTGTCCTGGTGCTCATGGGACAGCAGGGAGTCCCTGCTCTCATTTTGCAGGGACTTGGATATACACGTGTGAGGCCAGGCAGCCCCCTTTGCTCTACCCTCAGAGCCCCTGAAGGCTGGGCCCAGGAGGCAGCTCCACTTCCCAAGCAGGCTGAAGTCCCCAGTGCTCTTCTGTGTGCGTGGTAGCCTGGGCAGCAGTCGCCTGAGTATGATTCTATTCTCTGCAGAGTCACCCGCTCCCTGGGAGAAAAGAGCTCTGGCAGTGTTTAATCAACATGTGCCGCCTGATAGGGAAAAGCCTGCCCTCTTGTTTGTTTGCTTTACTTTCTTGGTCTTCAGCCACAACAAAGTGTCAATAAAAAAGCATGTCTGAAGACCGGGTTGTTGGGCGGAGTTGGGAGGTTGGAGAAGGAAACCCGGGAGAGAAACATCTGCACACTTTTGCTTTGTGACAACAGAGACATGGCTTCCTGCCCACTGTTGACTCGGCAGTGACACATGCCTTGGGCTTTCCTGCTGTGCCCACAGGGAGCTGTCCTCCACGCCCAGAGACCAAGCAGAGGAATCTAGTGGTTTTTACAAAGAGGAAGGAATGGATATAATCCATCAATAACCCTTTGTGGGGAAGACCGTGGGTAGGGGTGGGGAAGAAAAGCAATTATCACTGAATCTCTTCCCCTACAAATCTTAGATTGAAAAGCAAAAGTACATACATGTCTGCTGGCTTTGGTTTTGACTAGATAACCCATTCATGCAGAAGCTGAGGGCTTAGAATATATCACCGCTGAGTTACATTAGGACCAAAAGCAAGCTGCAAAGAGATGATAGGACTCCTTCTGCCCTTATTTGGAGAAGCCAGGCCCTTAAGAGACATACCAACCAAAGGCCTGGCAGTGGTGCTCAGGACCTTCCTGCCCTTCACTCCACAGTGCATCCAAGCTATTTGCTTATAACATGTGTTCCACTCTGTCTTCCTGGCAGACAGGGTCTAAATACCTAGATCTACCATTAGAGTGTCATGGAGGACCATGGAAGAGAGTGGATGCATCAAAGCCTGAGGTTGAGTGACAGCCATCAGGGACAGAAGGAAGAAGGAATGAGCAAAAAAGAGGAATGTAGATAGAAGGGAACAGGAAATTTCAGCAAGACAGTGTGGTCTGGAAGGTAGGGGAGAAACTATCTAGGATGCCCCAAGGCTCTGAGCTAGATCAGATGAGATCAAGTCAGAGTAGGAGGAGGGTGCTGAAGGCCTGAGGCTCTGGCCTTGCTGCAGATTTCCTGTCATTAATGAACGGACCAGTAGGTCCATACTGGGACTCCTGGACTCCTGAAGAAAACAAGTTCACGTGTACCATGTATGGCATAAGCAAATTATAAACTCCTTTGCATAAAAGCAATCACTATTAGCTAGAAGATGAAAGTATTATTTAAAAGTTTTACTCATTAAAAATTGCTTTATTGCAAGGCACTGGTGGTTACAGGTGTAGATATTAGCCTTAAGCAAAGAAAGCCGAAAACTGGCGATTACACATGTGTGCTCACAAACACACACACGCACACACACGCACACACACACACACACACACTTGCTTTATCACCCAAGCTGTTTCCTACTAAACGAGCACAATCCTAAAATACAAGGATAATTCCCCATTTTCAGTCAGGCTGGTTTGTTCATTGCTATCTGGGTTTCTACTTCACCCTTATCCACAGGCCCATGCTCTTTTTATGTCATAATTACTTTAATATATAATTCTGTGTATTGATTTTTTCACATAACACACTAGGTAAAGCATTGGAACCTATAGAAATATGTAGACCTAATGATCAGCACAGTTACTAAACTTATAAATATTTCACTAAGGCTGATCCTGAAGCTACCTCCCTGGCTGAATCTATTTAGCCACTTAGAAAGCAAGGTTCATTCTTCAGAATAAAAATTTTGCCATGTGCAGATATTATTTCATGTTTGGATTTACTGCTGGATGTTTAAAGAATTCTTCACATCAATACAAGAAGCAGGGATAGGTTTATATTTTTCATTTGTTGGATTGTTTCCTTAAGATAAATAATTAAAATGGAGACCAACACACCAATATTGTTACAAAGATAAAGTGATTTTCCTTTGTTGGTATCTGGTTCCATTTGCTCTCCAGTTACAACCAGTAAGAATTAGTGTGAACATTAGATCTATTTTAGCTTCATCAACTTAGAGTGGCAGTTATTTTGTAGTTTGACATTTATGAAATCAGTGAAATTTTTAATAGTAAATTCGTTTTAGTGCTTCTTAATATCATTCTTATCAATGTCTAATATGTGTACACTTAAAAGCAAATACTTGAAAGTAGTAGTATGCAATTTTGATTGAGTTTTAAGCTCTCTATAAGAAGAGCATTTTAAAATTAGGAATTTTGGTCATATACATATACACACAAATATATTAATTAAACAGTGATGTATACAGTCTAACATGCATTCTAACAAAATGAATACTAGGAAGCTAGAACTTGAGCTGTTGGGGAAGTGAGGATAGATGAATTAAGAGAGGAAGGGTGGGTGAATGCAGTCATAATACTCAATGTATATATGTGAGAGTGGAACTGGGAAAATTGAGGGGTTGGGGGAAATGTGGGAGGTTAATAAAAGGGATAACATCGATCAAGATACATTGTACTCATAAACTGACATACTGAATTGAAACTACTTAAAAGAATTATTTTTAGTTTTCTGTTTTCAATCTCAAGTACTATTTTGTCAATTTCTACATTTTTTTCTGCCACATATTTTACGGAATGTTTAAATTTATTCCATTGAACTTCATGAAAGAAAAAAAAACTTTAGCAAAATGCATTCAGATCATTAAAGTCCAAAGCCAAAGCAATAGGAAGGACATTTGTGCACCTCTTGTGGTCCTTATTAATTGGCCCACATGCACACACATCTTCAACCAGCCCCCTTTGTCTGTCCTGTCAGAAGACATTAGCTGAGGCTGATCCTGGAGCCAGTCCCTGGCTTCCGAATGGACATGGTCACTAAGAAAGAAAGGCTCATTTATCAGAATGAAAACTTTGCAGCGTAAGTGAGGATTGTGCAAGGCATATTTCATGCATCATTATCTGGGCCTGATTAGCAATGAGGGAAATTGGTCCTCAATGTTAACAATCAGCTTTCACTAAAGATAGACAATTGCCATAGACATGTCTCTGTGTTTTCCACACAATAGGAAACTAAAGGCAAGAGCCCCTGCAAAGACCGCTTTCAAATTGTTTTGTCAGTAGTTGTCTCACAGATGTCACTGTCCCTGTGACGCAAATACAGCAAGATTCTTCTGTCCTGAGCAGCTAGGCTCCCATCTTCTGGGAGGCCTGGTACCCTGGGAGGGGCGGGGGGCAGGGAAGGGCACCTTTGTCTTCTCGGCCTCAGACATGGCCAGGCCCCTTGGCTGGCAAAGTGTGTCCTTTCTAGGGCCTTAAATGTTAGTGAAAACTTGCCCAGGTCTGTTGGTCTGTAACAGAGTGTCCCATCTGTGCAGTGATGATTGTATACACTACCCACCTTAGAAATAACTTGTGATTATTATAAAAGAAATTATGCTAATGAACACAATCCAGGGCCTGGCATGTGAAAGCTATGTTGTTCTGGCCCAAACACGTAGTCATTAAGGCCATGCTTCTGGGCGCTTCTTCCTACTGGGTCTCCTAAAACATTTTGGGGAAAGACATAAGTGAGGAATGGCAAGAATGAGAGCTATTTCTGTTCATGTTGTACTCAAGGAAAGAACCTGGGGAGCACAGCCCAATGAATGGTATGATCAGGTCGCCCAGACTCCTGCTGTCCTCTCCATTACCTGCTCAGTGCAAAAAATAATCTGGAGTAGAAGTGTGGAAACGCTCAACAGGACCAGGAAAGCACTTCATTGTGGCCTGAGATGTTTCATTTCAGAATGTGTCAGGTTGGTCACAGCTCAGGAAGGCACAGGTGGAGGCATGAAGGTGTAAAATTGCAGGACTCGGAAAGTTCTCTTGCACTTGTTATTCACCGCCTCCTTGTGCAAAGCTCCTCTCCAAGTCTCTGTATGCCAGAGTCTGTGTCATCCAGGGGGCTTTGAGGAACACTGAGGAAAAAGCTACACTCTAAGGAACAACTCAATGAGTCCTAATGGGCTGAAGCTTAGAACTCTGGCTGCAGACTCAAGCGTAACTGTGTGTGGTTCTAGCGATGCTATCACTGACATAGACATACCCTAAATGCACCATGTATTATGCACATCACATACCTAGAGATAGTCCCAAACACACCATGTATTATCATACACAACATGCATGACAAAGACAGCACCTCCCATACAAGTCAAATAATGTTGCCCACGTGTGTACATACTCCAAACTCAACATACGTCATGTACACAGCACACATGCCACATACAACCTACCCACACATGCACACATACAATCCAAGCTAACCATATGTCACACTCCCATACACACTTCACATGCAATCTCTGTCTCAGTAGTTCCAAGGACAACAATGCTCTGGCACAACTCTGAAGCTTGAGCTTGAACATGGGCTGTCTGGTCCTTGTATATTTCTGCTAGTATTTTAAATCAGTGCCACTATAAATAAATGTTCTTCCTTTCTCATCCGCCATCTCTAGAAATGAGAATGCCATCATTCCCTCAAATGACGATGAAGATCTGTTCATTACTGGGCAGTTCCACAAAACCCTGGCAGAACTTGATGAAGACCTAGAAGGTAAGAGGCTGCAGCTTAGTATTTTGATCCTGTACTGTCATCGTAGATACTTCTGGTCATTTTTCTGAGTGTACTCTCCTATAATGAAATGACGAAGAGATTTGTGGAGATAGACTGGATAGCTCTATGTGGAGATAGACTGGATAGGAGACTGAGACTTCAGGAGAGCATGGCTTTAAGGGCTGAGCTCTCTCTCAGGTAAGGGAGGGTGGATCCTATTAGACTACTTTTCATAGGAGCTCCAAGCACTACTGAGAAGCTGTCTGAATGATTGCTTCGAACACATTGTGACTAATACTAAATTTTCACACTGAAAGGTATGGCTCATGCCTATAAGCTTAGCAACTCGGAGTCTGAGATCTGAGGATCACAGTTCAGAGCCAGCCTGGGCAATTGAGACTTATCTTTGGTAAACTACCAAAAAAGCCAGAAGTAGAGCTGTGGCTCAAGTGATAGAACACCAGCCTTGAGTAAAAATAAATAAATAGACAACTAAGGAACAGAGGCTAGGATCTAAATTCAAGATTCACTACCAGTGCGCACACGTGCGCACACACACACACACACACACACACACACAGTGTTCCACTCAGATTAATACTCAAGTGAGCTATAGCAAAACAGTATGGCACAAAGATGAAGAGGTATCTTTACTTGCTGGTACATGGCAGTGGGGAACAGAACAACCTTTTATCCTGAGTAAGCCAATTAATCCTTGATAGTGGAGCATCTCATGGCATTGCTGTTCTACTGATAGGCCAAAGCAGATACAAATAATTTCAGTAAACAAATAAGAGTTCTTTTAAAAACAAAGGACATGCTTTTTTCTCCAAGACACACATTGAAAATAAAATAGAAACTATATATTGATCGTGTCTTAAAGAAGAAAGCACCCTATACAAGTAATCAGTAATTTTTGTCAAACTTACTTTTCAGTTTCTTGTCCTGAGTGTAGGGTTAGCAGAGCTGAGAATCTGAACCAGCTGTGCAGGGTCCCACAGCCTGTGACCACATGACCTACTACATCATTTACTGCTTTGAAGAGTCAGTGTAATTTAGAAGAATTCAAGACTTAGTCATTCTCTTTTTAAGAAACTTATCCCACATATCTTGCCATGCTTCTGGTAGAAACAAAAAACACGAAGGCCCAAACCCCATGTTTGCCATCGTATTCCTGTTTGGAGAACAGACTTTCCTAGAAGCTTAGATTTAGAAATCTCTTAGTTAGTTCAAAAATGTTAGCAAAATAAACAGCTTACCTTGAAATATCATATCCTCAAGCAAATCTTACATTGCGTATTAGGAGTTGAGATTCTGACCCCAGACACATATAGACTTTAAATCAAAATTGTATTTCAACGTGCATATAAAAAAATTAAAAGTTAACTTCGGGAAAATCCAAGTCTTGACCCTGATTGCACTAAGCCTTTTGAATGAGAATGCCACTAGCAGTGTCAGTGACTTGTTGTTCTCCTCCTTTGCAGAAATAGAAGAGAGTTATGAATCGGACCTCAGCTCTCTAACCAATTCCATAAATGGTGTGTCCAACCACTGCATGCCAGAGGCTATAATTCCCTATGGTAACACAGACACAATCCCAGTGACATTTATTGGGGAAGTTTCTGATGATCCTGTGGACTCAGGGCTGTTGTCGAATAGCAACAACAATGCTGGTTCTTTTGGCAAAGGGGATGTTGCCAGTGGGAAATCCCACCTACTCCCATTTCAGTCTGAGAACAGCCAGCCACATGGAAGGAGGCAGAAAGAAGAGGCTGACCCTTTCCCTCCATCCCAGGACATCACAAAGGGAATTCATTCTCCTTTAGCCAACATCTCTCAGGATGAGACTTCAACTGTAATAGGGTCCAAGATGACTTCTTTTACTTCAGAACTTTACATACAGGGTCTAAATGCAAAGGGAAAAGGCCAGGTGCAAGGCTCTGCTCAAACCGAGAAGATGCATGACATCCAGAGAGTAAATTCAAAGCCAGCCATCAGAAAGGACAGTGACAGTGACACTCCAACCTTGGTACCACCACCGTGGTCTCAGCGAGGCCAAACTCCAGGACGAAGCCCTGGGCTTAAGTATGGCCTCACAACATACAAAATTATTCCTCCGAAGTCAGAGATGAAGTGTTACGACAGGGGTGTGTCCCTCTCCACGGGTGCCATTAAGATCGATGAACTAGGCAATCTGGTGACTCCTCATGTGAAAGGCGGCAGGACCATCTCCCGCTCATCAGCCATTGCTGAATCAGAAACTCCACCCATTGGGAGAGTCAAAGAATTCTGGATGTGTAACTCAATGGAAAAGCACGTGAACCGGCCCACAGAAAGCTCAGCCCAGCAGACCCCCGCTCACACCACCACCACCACTTCACCAGCAAAGCCACCACAAGACCACAGACTCCAGGCAGCCCAGCAACAGTCTGGCCCCCAAGAATATGGATCCCCCTTGGATGAGGAGCGAAGCCAGCCACCTTCAGCGGTCACCAAAGTGCCAGCAGCTAATACCACAGAAGTCCCATTCCTCAAGCCTCAGAGAAGAACATCCAGCCAGTATGTGGCCTCTGCTATTGCCAAGCGGATAGGACCCATGAAAGTCCACAGCAGTGTGGCGAAGCAGCCTGAGAATGGTGAGAAGAGCCACGAAGACAGAGGACCAAAGCTGGTAGGACCACCTCCCACTCTGAAAGACAACACAGCCTCCTCCAACCTGTACTCTGAGGCACAAGGAAAAAAGCCTGATACGAAGCAGCCCTCTGCCTGCCTTCACAGCAGTCCTGGGGCAGAGTTGGCTGTATCGGGATCCCATGCCAGAGGGGAGGTCAGCTACCCAGCCAGGAAACTACCCACTCAAGACTGTCCTGCTGCTGTCCACAAAAGCTCCTATTTCCCACCAGTCAGATCTTCCCAGAAGGATCCTATTTCTGTGGGTCAGGGCTGTGGTTTCAGTGAAAAGCAAAGCACAAGTAACCAAAAGACAAGCTCAGCATCTGACCCCACGCGCCCACCAGAAAGGGCACCCCCTTCGTCTCTGCGCTTGGCAGAGGCTCCGAGTTCCAGCAGGGCACTGGCGAATGGCTCTACCTGGGTCTCAGTGAACAGCGAGCGTTCATGCTCTCCAAAATTATCTAGCCGCATCATCCTAGAAACAGAAGAAAAGCCCAGTTTGTTATCAGATGCTCATGAGACAGATGGGACTTTGCCACCCAGCATTTTTGGGCCAAAGAAAAAATTCAAGCCTGTTGTACAAAGACCAGTTCCAAAAGATACATCCCTGCACAGTGCTCTGATGGAAGCCATCCACTCAGCAGGCGGGAAGGACAAGCTCCGAAAGGTGAATGAGGGGCATTCTGGGGACAAGTGCAGGGAGCTGTTTACCCATGTCCCAGAACCTTAGGATAACATCAGAGCGAGAAAGAAAGACTAGCAGCAGCAGCAAAGTTTAACACATCCTTCAATTCAACTAGAATTTCTATCCCCTTCCTCCAGAATATGTGACTAGAACCACTAAGAGCCTACAGATAATAGGTTTCAGCTTTTCAGGTCCAACTGCCCTGTAGAAAAGATGGCAGCCAATAAAAGTTAATTTGCCTGACCAGTAGAGTTGAGTGGCTGGGGTACAGGGCTATGAACACAAGGTCTTAGAGCAGTGAATGTTTGTGAGATTTCTATTGCTGTAGAAAAATGCCTGAGGTAATCAACTGAAAAAGGGGGAACGTTTTATTTTGGATTACTATTTGGAGGTTTCAGTTCATGATCAGTTGACACGTGCTTTGGGAGTTACAAAAATACAACACAGCATGGTAGGAACATGTGACACAGCCAACTACATAATGGCCGGGAGCAGAGAGAAAGAGAAAGAAACCAAGATCTCACTATCCCCTTCAAGGGCCCAACTTAGGACCTCCTGCTAGACACTCCCCCATTAATATACATCCTAAAAGATCCATCTCACAATAGTGTCATGATAAAGACCAAATCTTTGACATAGGGGCCTCTGCCCACATTTATGATTCAAGCTATAGTACATTAAAATGGGTTTTAAAAACCATGCTGGGCACTAGTGGCTGGTACTTGTAATCCTAGTAGGTACTCAGGAGACTGAGATCTGAGAATTGTGGTTCAGAGCCAGCTGGGGCAGAAAAGTCCATGACACTCAAATCTCCACAAAACCACACACAAAAAAACAGAAGTGGAGCTGTGGCTCAAATGATAGAGCACTAGCCTTGAGCAATAAAGCTTAGGGACAGTGCCCAGGCCCTGAGTTCAAGCCTCAGGACTGGCACCAAAAAAAAAAAATGAGACACTGCTATCCTGCACAGATATTTGTCACTTAACAATGTGTGTATGTGTACATTCTGAGGAATACATGGCTATTTAGTTGAATGTGATTGCTCTGACACCATGGAGTATGCTCACCCAAATGAATGGTACATGTCAAGTTACTCTACAAGGTCTCTGGCTAGATTTATGGAGCAAACCAAGATGTCAAGCCTGCTGCCACTATAATGTGCTAGGCACACTGTTTTATAGTAAACTCTGAATAGGATTCACCATAAGATAAGCCATAAAAGTACAATGAGTGTATAAGCTAGTAATTGCTGTTTATTTGTCAACATTGTGATGTGAAGTATATGTAATTGCACTATCATACTATTCTGTGTCTGGTTCCAAGTCTTCCGTACATGCTATCACCTCAAGCACATGAGCAATGCATTGAAGTAGGAACTTGGTGTGGCTGTAGCACCACTGGAAAACAGGAATTTCTCAGCTCCATTAGTCTCGTGAGTTCACCGTCATCTATGTGGTCCATCAATGACTGTAGCATCATTAAGCATCATTACTGTCTTTGTCTGTTCATAGTAGGAATAATGTGATCACACACTTCTTCCATTCTCTAGGTATTTTACACATGAAAATAAGACTTCATTGTTAAACCAATGCTAATAATTAGGCTTTGCTTTCCCCATTTCACACATGAGAAGACAGTGCAGCTAAGGTGGCCTGACCCGGTGTCACACACCAACTGGACGTCAGCACACATACCAGCTGTGGAAAGCCAGGACACATAACAGCACTAATTTGTCATTAAGAAACAGTATATATCAGATGGATCCTGCCTGTCATCCTAGCTACTCAGAAGGCTGAGATCTGAGGATCTAGATTTGAAGCTAGCCCAGACAGAAAAATCCAAAAGATCCTTCTCTCCAGTTAAGCAGCAAAAAACAGGCATTGTTTGCTGTCACCCCAACTCTCTTACAATTTGATTTTTATGAGATGCCCTTCAAATTACAGTGGAGTATGGCTTCAAAGCTCACAGCAAGCTACTAACCCAGTGAGGCTCACTTAGCCCAGACTACATTTAGGGAATATCATGGAACTCAAAACCTACTTTAAAAAAAAAATGTCTTGTTGGGCTGGCAATGTGGCTCAGTGGTAGAGTGCCTGCCTAGCATGCATGAAGCCCTGGGTTCGATTCCTCAGTACCACATAAAGAGTAAAAGCTGGAAGTGGTACTTTGGCTCAAGTGGTAGAGCACTACCCTAGAGCACAGAGAGGCTCAGGGGCATTTAGGCCCTATGTTCAAGCCCCAGGCCCGGCAAAAAAAAAAAAATCTTGAATATCTCCTATTAAATTTACTGACTGCTGTGCTGAAAGGACTGTGAGTTGGGCTTTACATACCATTAGTAGACACGTAACCAATTAACATCTAGACCTCAACTGATACATAATGTTTTTCTCTCTCAAGCTACCTTCAAGTTAGCTTTTCTGACTTTGGGCTGAAATATGTTCCCACCATTCATATCCTAGACGGCAGAACACACCTCAGAGGGAGGGCCAAAGAAACCATCTTACACAGAGGCAGAGAGTGAGAGATCGGCACTGCTGGCAGCCATTCGAGGGCACAGTGGTGCCTGTAGCCTGAGGAAGGTAAGGAAGAGGACCTCGGGATGGGCTCAAATGCCCACCCACCCCTCTCCCCAGCACCCAGGACTGTGGACGCTTCTATTGGTCTGGATATATGGTACGCCATCATTATAGCAGCTGTTTCTACCCGCTAGGCATGTTGGCACCCAATCTAGACTCCTCTCTTCAGAAGGTGACACTTCTTCTTAAGAAAAATCTCCCAGCCTCTTCACCCTCCTTCTGTTAGAACTCCTCTCTGAGCCTCACATGGGGGCACTTTCCAAATTCCTTCAGATGCCCACTGGCTTCAAGATTAGATCATCAGTCCACCAGGCCATCCCAGTTACCCACCTCCTAGAGTGACATTGCTGTGTGATGGCTGTTGTCCACTTGCAGGAACCCATATGGACCCCAGTGTAGGGTCAGCCTGGAATGTGAGACTTTTATACGCCTCCTGGGGTTCTCAGCATGCACCTTATTCAGGGGGCTCAGATTTGCTATCTGGTCCCTGTTTCTATCCTTACATGCAAAAGGATGCTGTGAGATCAGAGAGGTCTGGGTAAGGCATTACTACCACATCCTGGTCCCTGTGATTTGTGACTTGGCAAAGTGCCTAAGAGCAGGTATCTAAGCGATTGGGCAGACAGATTCCTCCAGCTTATCTTCAGAGGAACTGTCTTGAGTTTCAGTGGTAGTGCAGCGATGTGCTGGCATCTCAGAAAGCACCCTTAAGGGCATTGTCACTGCACTTATTTTTGTCAGGCTCAGTGAAAGACTGAGTGGCTTATAAGCCTCAGAAGTTTATTTATTACTGTTCTGGAAGTCCAGAGTTAGGACACTTTCAGATTTGGTGTTTGGGAATAACCCAATTCCTGGTGCATAGATGGCACCTTCAAACCATGTCCTCACATGATGGAAGGTACAGGGGACCCCCTGGATCCCTTATTAAAGGCACTGATCCCATTCATGAGGGCTCCGCTCTCATGACCTCTTCCCCAAAGGGCTCACCATTCCTGTGTGGATTGACATTTCCATGAGATCGGGATTACATTACTGTTCACTGTACCCAGTCCTTTAACCCTGTTGTTGCTAGGTGTCATCACTTGCCTCTGAGGAGCTCCGGAGCTTCCGAGCGGCGGAACAATTGGCCCCAAGTTCAGAAAGTCCTCAGGAAGAACTCAATCTTCCGCCCCCACCAGCCCTGCCTGCCCCTCCCCTGCAGGCCTCGCAGGTCCCCTCGGCAGCAAGGACAGCATCCAGGTCCAGCATGGACACCCTCAGCAACTCCGGGGATGCCAGACAAGCCTTGATGGATGCCATCCGCTCTGGCACAGGGGCTGCAAGGCTGAGAAAGGTGAGCATCATCAGTTGGGTGAGAGATGGAGCTACAGCATCCTGCAGCCCTGCTGCTCAATAAGCCTGCACATGGTATGGTCCACAAGCACTCAGCAGGCAGGGCAGGCAAGACAGCACTGCATAGGAGCTGCTGCCCAGGTGACTGGAGTCCCAGCTTACCACAGTTGACACTGGTCCAGGGCCAAGCTGTGGTAGAGCCCAGACAAAGAGCCCAGGGCTCCTGCCACCAATGCATAGTCCTCAGCATTCCTTTCTGCTTCCCTCCTGTCTTTTGTTTTCCTACCCTTTTTTCCTTCTTCACTCCTTTCTTTCCTTTCCCTCTCCTTACTTCCCTCCCCCATCCTTCCTATCTGCCTGCATTTCTCCTTCCCTCCCTCTTTCCCTCCTGTGCTTCTTCCATCCCTCATTCCCTCTCTTTCCCTTCTTCCCATCACCCTCCTCACCCACTTTCCCCCCTTTCCTTCCCTGTCTACACAGTTATGTCATAATTGAAGTCTCTTCCCTGGTTTCTCTCTGTGTGTAATCCAGGGCAGATCTGCATACCTGTTACCTACCTGGTCCCAGTGGAATTGATAGCCTCTGCCAATAGTAATCCTAAAATAAGGGACACTTGAGCTATGTGACTTCAGGGTCTGTCTGGGATTCTGTAAATGCTCCAGCCCTCTCTTTCTCTGTTGCATCCCTGCTGGGTTTGGAAGACTTGTACTAATAGGGAGGGTGAGGTCTTTTTCTTTTATTGCCGTATCCTAAGCTTAAGTTTTGACTGAAGAAGTCTGGTAGTAAAGGTTATCCTCGCTTCATGTAGGCGGTGAACAAGGCTGCTTGGCCACAGGGGGCTCTGCGGGGAAGGTACTTGTCACAAGGGGAGCAGATGGGCATTCCTGCAGAGTGCAGATCACCCATGGGGCAGTGATGGGCCACCCATACGAGGCTGCCACTGCCACTAAAAGGCAGACAGCTCTCCCCTCCGTCCCCCATCCCACTCAGGAACCTAAAGGGATAGAGGACAGCATGGCTATGAAAGCCTGTCCCTCTCTGGACAGAGCTCCATGGGTCCCCAGCAGTCCCCAGCTCTGTTACCCTGTGACAGAGCCACTAACCCTTCCCTCACTTGTGGCTTTCCCAGCTACCCCAGGAGCCATGTTTCCCTGCCAGAGCCCACCACAGTCTGGAAATATTAAGTGGAATATTTCAGAAATCAACAATTCATGAGTTTTAAAGTCACTTTTGTTATAGTGTGCTGCCATTGTTTTCGTTTATTAATTATAGTTGTTAATTCTGCTCTTATATAATATATTCATTATACAAGTAAACTTTATCAGAGATGTGTCGGTCTAGGAAGAAACATTGTTGGGGATTAGTACCACCTTCAATTTCAGCATCGCTCGGGGACTTAGAGAATGGGTCCCCTAAGGATAAAGGACACACATTTTAAGTCCCCAAGAATGAAGGCAATGGCCACGATATATTCCCACTGCTTACACGCATCACCTCATTGGTTGATGTAGGGAAATTTTCAAAACTATATTCTCCAAGCCACTGGTATCCTGAGGATGCTGGGCACAGAGAGGCTAAAGGCTGAACCTCTTGGTGAGCAAGTGGTGGGGCACAGATGGAAACCTAGGACTTCCTTTCTGTGAGAATGCTTTCCGGAAAGGGAAAGTCTATAGGATTGAGAATAGCCTGCCAAAGGAGAGGAAAATGTGTTTTGGGGAAGCAAATGGGAAGAAATGAGGACCTGGATGGGAGGGGACCTAGGCAGGTGAGGACTTCCAGGTGTGCTGGGAGGACCAGGGTGGGTAGCAAGGGTCCCAGGCATGCTCAGAGGCAAGGTTGCTGAGTCTGGAAAGTCCTGGCTGGGGTAGGAGAGTGTCTGACACAGCCTCAGCTTTCTGTCAGCTACTTAAATAACATCCTGCAGAGGGAATTTTAATTTTTTTGATTGGTCTAAATTTGTAACCTTCCTTATCTACTCTAGAACATTCTAATCGATAAATATGTACGTAGTATTTCTGAAGGGGTTGATACCTGAGCAATTTATACAATATGTGTTGGGGCTGCAAGATATGCCGAGTGTGACACGGGTCAAGGTTCTGTCACTCTGTCACTACTGGAGCCAAATGACCAGAAACCTTCTCTACCTGCTGTCTTGTGGCAGAATCACACAAAACCTGCTGGAGAATGTGGCTTGGGAGGTGAAGAATCATGCGGTGCTCCTGCTGAGCTGTCCTCGTTCAGTCTCCTGGGGAGAGGCCCAGGTGCCTCTGGCCCAGGTTGGCTTCCCTGAACCCATGAGAGATTTCCCCTCAAGGGGCATCCCTGCCTTTGTTTCCTGAGGGCTTTGCCCTCTGTCATAGCTCCTCTGTGTTGAGAAACAATTGAGGGCATTAGGCAGCCCCTGAGATCTAGGCCATGACTTGATGCTTTTCTCGCCAGTTGTTTTGATGACACCATCCTGCTATGCACGGACCTCAGGGGTTTGAGTTGTCTTTGCAGCAAGTACTTTGCGGTATGTTGTATGGGTCTGGAAAAGGAAGTCACTGGCATCTTGCCTCTTGTTCTTTCTCTTGCTTCCTTTGAACACTGGGGTTCCTAGAGCTGTGCTAACCACAGCCTTCCCAGCAGTCAAGGTATGGAGATATGCTGCTCAGTGAGGATTGCTGCCCATCCATGGGGAAGAGAGAGAGAGCAGGATGTGGGATGTCCGTGGCAGAAAAACCTTATGGTATCAGACTTAAGTGGGCAAGTTGATCACCCTTCCTTATATAACTCAGGTATCCCAGGGATGCAAACACTATCAGTGATAAAATAGAGAAGGAAAAGAAATGGATTTGCCACTTTCCAAGGAGATGTGATCTTGGCTTTGCCCACAGAATGAATCTATGTGTGTGCCGGTCAAGAAAGTCTCCAATGGGACTGGGAAGGTGGCTCAGTGGTAGAGCGCTTGCCTTGCATGCCTGAGGCCCTGGGTTTGATTCCTCAGCACCACATAAGCAAAAAGAAAAAAGCCAGAAGTGACGCTGTGGCTCAAGTGGTAGAGCGCTAACCTTGAGCTGAAGAGCTGAGGGACAGTGCCCAGATCCAGGGTTCAGGCCCCACGACTGGACCCTCCCCCACAAAAAAAGAAAGTCTCCAGCTACTTGGTTTCCCTCCAGCCCCACAAACAGCTCTGCTGAGGCCAGCTCCAGCTGCATCATGGGACGTTACTCTCCTGAAGACAGTGTCCCATACACACCCAGCCCCCTCCCCCTGATTTCTCATAGTTCTGCGTTCACCATGTCCAAACAAACAAACCAAAAATAAGTGTTAAATACACTATTTGAGTGGGCCTGGAATACACACCTAGAGGTGCCCTCGGCATCCATGTTTATCTGTGAAATGTGTATCATTTCGTATACCTTTGCAGAGAGCCTGCCAGGGCCCAGGCACTAGGGGAGGACCAGGAAAGGTGAATGAAGCATCCGTGTAGCATCTAGAGAGACAAAGGGAAGGTACAGGGTTTGTTACTGGTCTTGGGAACCTTTCAAAGCAAATGATAACTGGGTGCCAGTGGCTCACACCTGTATCCTCATTACTCAGGAGGCTGAAATCTGATAACTGAAGTTTGAAGTCAGCCCTGGCAGACAAATCCAAGAGACTCTTATCTCCAGTTAACCAGCAAAAAGCTAGAAGTGGAGTGGGGTTCAAGTGGAAAGCACCATTCTTGAGCGGAAAAAAGAAAAGCCGAGCATCAGTGCTAGGCCCCGATTTCAAGCTTATATGAGAGAGAGGGGGAGGGGGACTTGGTGTAAAAATCTTATCCCCTTTTTCCTGCATGTTCTTTTCTGTCGGATAGGCAGCAGGACAAACCCCTTCTCCTCATCGCTTTAGAAGCAAAAGCTATGGCTTTTATTTGATAGATGGGATACAGATATTCAAAATGACCTCCTTGTCTTGGCCTCACCCAGGTCAGTGCCACCACTGTGCCCAGATATCTGCTCAGTTGCTGGCCATCTTAAGCACCCATTGGAGCCAGGCCAAGCTGTTCTCTCGCACACAGGTGCCCACTTTCCCACTCAGGTGTTACGGATGCAGACACATGTGTCTCATGCACCTTGGCCTTAACCCAGCCCTGTGAGAAATGACTAGACATGTGACACCATGAGGAGGCCCCAAGCCAGGAAGGAGAGACAACAACAAACCTCCCTTCTGGTAAGCCTAAGAGAACTCTGAGTTCCCAGGACTAGGGAACAGTGATTTATGCCTGGACAGAGCCAACTCATGAACCAGTTGCATCACATTGACTTTGGGGTGCTCATTATGTAAGCCTCTGCTAGCTTCTGTGTTAAACTGGAATGGCTTCGAGGTACAGGGGCTCAATGCTCTCTTTAGAAATTTTTGCACAGGGTCCTTCTGACAGCTCTCCCAAGTTGCCTGTCATCTCTGCCTGTTTGTGAGACCCCCAAAAGTGGGGACCATACTCAGGGTTTCACAAATGTAATACCCTATACTTTTCCAGTCAGTTCCCACTCATTGAGGACCATGAAGATTAATCCCCACTCTCTCAGAGGCTCCTTGAGTGCCCAGATTGGATTTACCACCTCCACCCCCCAACTTTGCCCCCTTCAGCACCACATGCTTTTCCCTTTAGAATTCAGGTCACAGCTCTAATTTCCCTGAGAACTGCTCAAGTTGTTACTGACTGTGTGTCTCTCCTTCCGAAACCTGGGCTCTGTGAGTTCTGTCATGTCATGAATTGGCACTGAGGGGATGTTCTTTGGAAGGAGTAGGGAGGCTTCATTTATTGCATGCCATGCATCCTCCTACTATGACTTGTTGTCAGTGTGCTCATAACTCATTTATTTCATAATCACTTAAATATTTTGCCAAGAATCCACTTCAAGCTGGAATCACCCACTTTTTTAATAATTAATGTGTGTGTGTGCGTGCACGCGCATGCACTACCACTTCCATTGCTTCTAGGGCTTGAACTCAGGGTCTGGGTGCTATCCCTGAGCTTTTTTGCTCAAGGCTAGCCTAGTGTTCTACCACTTGAACCACAGCTTCACTTCTCTCCTTTTATTTTTAAATATATCTTTATTGTCTTTAAGTAGTTTTATAAAGGAGTTTCCACTTACCAAAGCAAGTTTGGAAAGTAAGAATTTCTGCCTCTCCGGTCTTTCATTTCTGTCCCTATTTGCATCCTCCATAGCTAGCTAGTGGCTGCATGGCTGGCTCCCTCTATAAACCTTTTTTGCCCAGGCTCTACCAGCCGAAGCTGGGGGAAATGTCAGCTAGAGAGCTTCATTTGAGCGCCAACCCATTTCTTTACCTTCTCCTTGTATCAGCATTTTACCTTTCTCCACATAAAGACTGTTCTCTTTGGTGGCAAGGAAGCAAACTACAACATGAATCGTTTTGTAGCTTTCTGGGGTAGCTTTCATTTGCAAGTCATAATCTGTCACTGGTTTTCTTTTTGCACAATTAAAAAAAAAAACAAGAAAATTGTTTAGGAAGCTTGAGCCTTATAAGGAGGCCAGGGAAACTTCCTCACAACACTTCCATGCTATAAAAAGTACCCATATGGTCTCCTCTTGCACAGGCCCTGCCTCCTTCCCTCCTTGCAGCCCTGTGTGGTTGCCACAGGCCAAAGCTGGTCCCTGCCGGCAGCAGAGCCATCTGTAATGTCAGAGTTACATGGTATCACTCACCAGTGTGTGGCATATCCTAGGCTTTGTAGGTCCTGAATGTAGACTTAAGCTTCACTGGTGGTTAGCTGTAGCTCTTAAGCTTTTCTTTTGTGATTCTTACCTATCTAGATCTTTTCTCTGCTGTCCTGTAACTTCCCTTGTCATACCAAATGTCAGGAATAATTATTTCTCCTCTGAAACATTTTTTTTAATTTACTGAGAGCTTTTCCAGTATGAATTCCACCATCACATTGCTGTTGAGTGATGGTGAATGTGCCCTGCAGGTCTCCAAATGGCCACTAATTCACATGTCACAGCACAGGCATCCTGCAAAGCTGACACCCAGGTGGCCAGGCCAGGCCAGGCCAAGCATAGCTAAAGCCTGTGTGAACAGAAGCTGATCTGCCCCTCCTTCCTCACTGGTTTGCCCTGGAATGCCCCTCACTGGCCTGCTCTTCCACTTATCCCTGTGTGCTTAAAAAACTTGCCCTGGCAAGGTGGAATGATTTCTTCAGAAAGAATGGTAAGCCTGCTGGCGTCCCGGGAGCCATGGACACTCACTCACCTTGCCGCCCCCTCGGCAAACCTCCATGTTGGATTCACAAAACCCAGTTCACTGGATAATTAGCAATTGGAGTATCCGCACAGGCATGGTCCTCAGCTCATGATGTCATTGGAAAGTGGAACTTTATGAGATGAGGCGTCGTGAGAAGTTAACCGGGTCAAAAAGGGTGTGTGCCCTTGAAGGGAGCAGTAGGACCCTAGCCCCTTCTGTCCCTTTTCTGCTTCCCCACCATAAAGTAAACATGTTCTGGGCCACAAGCTGCTGTCACAATGTATTCCCACAGTCCCAAAGCCATGGGGCCACGCAGCCATGGAAGCTTCTCAAACTATAGGCCAAGGCCCACCTGTTCTCAGTTGTCAGTTATCTCAGGGAATTGCTCCCATCACAGGAAGCTTGGCCTGGCACAGCAAGCTCAACCAAATGCTGGTGCTGAGATGGTTGTGAAATACGGCCTGAGGCATCCTCTGGAAACAATGCAAATCCATCCTCTTCACTCGCCCACACAGCCTTGCTTGAAACCCTGGAACAACTTTCCTCAAAGCCAGCCACGGGATCTGCTAGGCACGAAACCTGCTCTGGCTTCCTCTTCTTATAAAATTGGTGTATCAAGCTCCATTTAAGTGGCAGTGGTGGTTGTATGAAAGATTATTCATATCATTTTGTTATGAAAAATGTCAAAGGTACTGAAAGGTTGAAATAACTATACAGCAAACACTCGTGAACCTATCCCCAAGAGCTCATGATAACCTGCTTTATTTGTTTGGTCTCTGATCTGTCCACTTCACCTTGCTGCCCACTTACATGGAACTTTTTTGCCTGACCACCTGCAGCCTCCACTGTGTGCAAAGACGGAATAACTAACCGCATCTGTGTTCACTGCAGGTACCCCTGCTCGTGTGACCCACAGACATCAGTCAGATGACTGCAGGAACTCATCTGTAGGACATCCAGAATCATCGCTCAAAGGTCCTGCATGGCCAGAAACATCAAGATACGGTGTCCCTCTCGTCTCCAGGCCAAAGTACTCCCAGTGGATTTTTGGTGTTCCTGTGTCATGGTTGGAAGGGAGGGTAGGGGCTATGATGCTATACAGTTTGTGTGCCAAGAAAACGTGATTTGCCTCTAATTATTTGGAATTGCCAATAAACTATGCTTGTTGGCAGATTAAGGGGATGCAAAGGCTGGAGCCCGGCACTCATACTTAGTTGCTGGGCACCAAGTAAAGAACCATGTCTTAGCTTGATTTTGGACTTTTGAGATTTGGCTCATGTAGAGATGGTTAAAATCATTTGTTAATAATCTTTAAGTTCTAGGGGGAAGCATAAGTCAACAGAAACAGACAGAACATGGTCCATTACAGGATGTTCTGTGCTCTGGGGATAAGAGTGGTAAAACACTTCTGCAGAGATGACCTTTGTTGAATAATAAATCTATTAGATTCTTTTTTTCCTGTTAATATTTGATAATTGTACAGAATCAACTAGATTCTTATTCCTCAACTGTTTGAGGCTATTACTGCACAGAAGGTCCTAGACTACACTCTGACCAGCTAAGCATTTAAAAATCAACTATTGCCAGACAGTACACCCAGCCTGTTTGATCATGTGGACAATAACAGTTCTGAGTCCTCCCAAGGTGCTGGTGGCAGAGACCCAGACACTGGAGGGGGGATACTTGGACAGCTGTTCCCCAGAAGGCTATGAAGTACATCAGGCCACCCCTGTGTACTGAGCCCAGAAACTCTGCTGGGAGCATTGTGAACCTTGAAGAGTGCTGGGGAACAGGTTGCTGGGCCGTCTGTACATTACAGAGCGTGGATCAGAGATGCCCTTTGGTGTTTCGCACTTCCCATTTGACCACAAGCTTCCTCACGTTGAGGGTGGCCCCTGTGTTCTGTGACAGTCTTCCTGTAGTACAGGTGCTCTGTATTCATGAGAAAGCTTAACCAGTGCAGTAGGTTTTCTTAGGCCTCTACAACCTTCTGTTATATGGGGGAAATTCCAAGAGAAACCACTGGAAATGAAGAATTTATAAAATAAAAGTGTTACCTCAGTGAAGAAGAAGAAAAAAAAAAAAAACGATGGATTCACTCAACTGTTTCCCAGCTCTTTCAACCTAGACATTAGGTAGACTGGGAATTTCGTCTGGTTACCATTGCTGAGTTTACTCCATGAGGCAAGAGCTCCCAGCCATTTTCTCTTGGTCACTGCTGTCTACTGTTTCTTTTAGTGCCACAAATAAAGGAAGATTGAGTCGTAGAACTGTTGTGTGAAGTTTATGGAAAGGAGGGACTCATTGACTCATTGAGCTAATAACACTTGGGGTTCTGGTGCATTTTAGCTCATGATTCAGAGGTTTCAGTCTGTGGTCTTTAGCTGTGCTGCTCTGGGCCTGTGGTGACATCGTAAGTGCATGGTGGAGGAGCTGCACCCCTCCTGAAGGCCAGTAGGCAAAGAGAGTAGAAGGCCTGGGGTCCCCAACACCCCCTTAAAGACATGCCCCATCACCTAACTTCCTCCTGACGTTTGCCACTACCTCTCAACAGTGCCAGAAGCTCCATATCAAGCCCTTAGGAACATTCCAGAAACCAAACTACTGTACTTCACTACAGTTATGACATCCATCTCTCCCTCTCCCTTCCTCTCTCTCTCTCTCTCTCTCTCTCTCTTTCTCTTTCTCTCTCTCTCTCTCTCACACACACACTCTCTTCACACACACACACACACACACACACAAGAGAGTAAAAGGGAGGAAAAATGCCAGCATCCAAGGTACAGCAAAATCCCTTACCCCATGACTCCTTTAGGGGTCATTGACTCCATTATCTTTTCTTGGTTCAGATCCCTGGGCACAGCCCACATCATCTTCATCCTGAGGAGATGCCCATAGCCTCTTTGTGCACAGGATTGTCACTGCACATGCAAGGGGCCCAGGTGGTACTCTGGAATCCGACCCCATCAGCAGCTTCCTCCTGGGTGGAGCAATGGGCGAACTAGAGGAACAAGGAGCTTCTCTTGGGCTCCTCCAAGCCTCCTGGCTCTAAGCCACACAGATGTTTCTAGGGCCAGAGAAGCTCTGCAGTTTGGCTGCTGCCTGGGCAGCTACTTGAATGGTTGTTGGACTCTCAAAGCATTTGCTCAAGGACACATGGGCTCAGAGGTCCCAACTGATCCCTATGTGTTCCCTAGACAAAGTGCTTTATTGCAGTGAAGACCCATTCACGCTTCTTTTTTTCTTGAGAATTTTTTTGTATTTATTATTGTTGCCATGAACGTGCTGTCTCTACTGGTTGAGGGATATCCTGGACTGACTACCAGGAGCCAGGAAGAGAAGATTTAAAAGGCCCATACAGGGGACAATGAGACCTGATTTGGGCAGCAGTAATAATGCAGCCAAGGGATACTGGTGGGACAGATGTCCATGTGGCAGGGAGGTAAGGGCAGACAGGAAGGAGAGTCCCACAAGTCTAGGTATATGTCTAGGCTTCACTCCATGTCCTCACCAGGCCTGCTGAAAGTATGTCAGTCCCTCAGATGGAGGCTGTTGAATCCTAATTCAGGTATGCCCATTTCTTTTTTTATAATGCTCATTTTTCAATTTTTATTGTAAAGATACTGTACAAAGTGGTTAAAGTGACATGAGTAAGGTAATGAGTCCATTTCCTACCTGGCATTGTTACCCCCTCCTTTGTTTTTCCCCTACTATCCCTTCTCTCCCCACCTCCCCAAGTCCTCCCTCCCCCTCATCTCTCCCCCAAGTTGTAAAGTTTGTTTTCAACAGTGTCTTGTACATCTTATTGTTACAACGGGTCAACCTGTATCCTTGTTCCAGCATTATGTTATTTCCCTTCCCCTCCCCAAATTAGAAAAATGTATATACAAGATGCAGGACACCAGAATCAAATACAGTGACAACAGGAGTTATACCATGGGGGAAGAACATACAAAAGAAACCAAAAATCACATAGTACATTAAAAATAACAAGGTATGCCTATTTCCTTTCCCTTTTTACACTTCCTCCCTGTGCCTCCTTTCTCTCCCCTTCCAACCTCACTCTCTCTTCCCCCTTCCCTTTCTTCCTTTCTCTTTTGTCTCTTCCTCCTTATCTTCATCCCTCCTTTCTTCCACTTTTCTCTCCTTGTTTTCTTCCCTTTCTCCCTTCTTCCCATCTTCTAGCAGCATGAAAAGAACTTCTCTGAGCCAGGCTCTGTGGTAGCTGAGTCTCTTCCTGTCAGCCCACGAGGAAAAGGTCCACAGGCTAATGCTGTCACAGTGAGTTGGGACACACATCCCAGGAGAGGAGAGATACAGGGAGAAAGACAGGAATCTTCTTAGAGGAGGGACTGGGTCAGAAGTAGTTGAGCATAAAGAGTGAGTCCTGCTCAGCAGATGAGAAGGACAAAGTATCTAAGCAGACAGATGAAACAATGCCTGGAAGTGTCCAGAAGCTAAGAATAGGCTAGCACTATTCAAGGTGGGTTCTGGGGAGCCAAGGGCAAAGACTGTGTATCCAGGTTGATTCTGCCATGGAGACCTTCCCAAGTCAGAGGCTCCAAGTGTTTCAGTGGAAATGCAAATATGCTCCAAGTGGAAGGATCAAGAAGCAATTAACTGGCTCGGCACCTGTACAGGAGTGGTTTCTCAGTGGTTTGGCCCTGTTCCCAATTGAGTCTCCTGTAAGTAAGTGCAGGTGGCAATAGTTAGCCCAGATCAGACTGGAGCCCATTCTTTTCAAATAAAAACCCACATCATTAGTGCTACAGACTCAAATGATAGACCACTGTCTGTGTTGAGACTTGGAGGAACGTGAGGCAAGGTGGAAATGTGCGATTATCCATCCTGGGAGTGACTACAGTGTCCCCTTAGTCCCCAAGCCCAGGTATGCAGCATCTCTGGGGAGCAACACTCTTTGTCCTAGATGCCACCCCACTGCTGGTTCCCTGGGACTCATCCTCTGATACCTGGCTGCCTCCGTGTGCAGTCTGGGGCAGAGCTGGAAGAGAAAAGAAAGGGCTGGGACAAGGCACACTGAAGCCAGTGACAAATCCCTGGCTCTGGTTAGTGTCTCCACTCAGCCGTGGCCTGTCAAAGCTGCTACTATGTAGCAGATGGACACTTTGCTCTGTGGCACAGGTTAGGGCCCATGCACAGTGAAGCCATTGGGTGACTACCCTATGTTGTCATGATCTCAGCCATCTCCTGCCACCAGGGGCAATGGGGAGAGTCACTTGGCAGTAAGGAAGGCTCTGTCCTAAAAATGACATTGTCATCACACACTGTGTGTGTCCTACAGCAGATGAGCCCATCTCCTGGAACTTGAGTCCCTACTTGTGATGTAAGGGGAAGGCAGGGGGTGATGGCATTTTGCCATCAATGCTGGAGCAGGACAGGACCAAAAGGAGAGGGGCTGCTCACTGATGTTCACAAGGGTTCCATGGCTCTTATTTTTCCTGAGGATTTTCCTAGCCCCAGTGGCATCCTTGACCATCCCAGGACAAATGGGGCAGCTGGCAGGGGCTGCTTCTCACCTATGCCTCTGATTTGCTTTGCCCTTCTTTTCATCCCTTCTGCAATCCAAGGCCAATGAAGAATTGACTTACACAGACCAAGACATTCCGGCCTTCCGCCAAGCTCCACAGTTTCTGAATCCCAGATATCACGTCCCAAAAGCCTCCTATCAGAGAACTGGCATTACAAACGTTAATCTTAATAGTACTGGTACCCAACTTTTCAAACATCTTTTGAATTGGGACTGCATTGACTTCCAACCACAACATGCTTTTCCTTGAGTATCAAGATATTCAAGGAAAGCCATGTAGATGACATCTACAGTAGATGAGCACCTGGATGGCCAGTATGGAAGGAACACAGAAATGGTCCATCTACTTTCTTGAAAGGATCCATCTGGTGACATGGTTGGTCAAAGTTGGAAAGCACAAGACTAGGTCCAATGATGTGGACAGTGACATCTGTATGCACATCATTGGTATCTTCAAAGGAAATAAAATGCACTCTGTAAACAACCTGCCTACATAGTCATTCAATCCCCAGGTAATACATTATCAGGATTCACTGTTAAAGAAGAAAAAAAAAACCTCCTCCAGCTTGAATGAAGTCAGTATCAAAAAACAGTCATCATGCTAGACGTTGGTGGCTCATGCCTATAATCCTAGCTACTTAGGAAGCTGAGATCTGAGGATCTAAGCCCAGCCAAGAAAGTTCATGTGACTTATCTCTAATGAGCTACCAAAAAAAGCCAGAAATGGCACTGTGGAATCCAGTGGTAGAGTGCTATAGAGTGCTACCCTTGAGCAAAAAGAGCTCAGGGACAGCACCCAGGCCCCAAGTTCAGACCCCACAAGTGACAAAAACAAAAACAAAAAAAGTCATCTCTTCCAGATATTTATAAGATAAATAGTAAATGGTTAGACACTCTACTCTCCCTTCTGTGCCAGAGAACACTAGAACTGACGACTCCTCTCTCACTGGATTTTGGTGCCCATTACTCACCCTCAATTTTGCCTTCTTCCCCACCTTCCCTCCCCCACCTCCAGTAACCAATATCCTCTGTACTTCTATGAAATCAAAATTCATTTTGCTTCTACATATAACTGGGATTATATGGTTCTTTCTGTACCTATTTCACTTAACATAATGTCCTCCAGTTCCATCCATGTTGCTAGAAATAACATTTCATTGTTTTTGTGGCTGAATAGTACCCTATTGTGTATGTGTGCCACATCATGTCTATCCATCTGTTGATGGACACCTTGGATGATTCTATATCTTGGCTATTGTTAACCATGCTGCAATAACTATGGAAATGCAGTTTGTTTCTTTGATATACTGGTTTCATTTCCTTGGGCCATGTACTCAGCAGTAGGACAGCTTAGATCATAGTTTTCTGAAGTACCTCCTCATTGGTTTCCATAATGGCTGTTTGAATTTATTTTCCCACCAACGTGCTCTCCAACACTTGATATCTTTGTTCTTTTTAATGATAGCCACTCTTAACAGTTAGAATGGTCATTGTGGCTTTGAATCACATTTCCCTGATGGTCAGAGGCAGGACCAGGGCCTTGAGAGTTGCTCAGGTCCTGGCTATGTACTGGGGCTACAGGAGGATGAGTAGAAACTGGGTGGATGTACTTTGTAAACCTCTCCAGGTAAGAGAGACAGCTTTTTGTGGACTTATTATGCCCAAGTATTCCTGATTCCCATGACCTCCACAACCTCCTGCTTCTGACAACAGGTTTCCTGATGTTACTCAACAAGGCAAGCGCAAGGTTCAAGGAAACCAGCAGGGGGCAGTGTTACAAACCCAGAGCTGACAACCAGGCCTTGGAAAAAAGGGGAAGGTAAGGGACAAGTAGCATGTTGGCAGGGAATCTGCATTCTTCAGATCTACTAGACAGGAGATGGACCTCAGAGATAGAAGAGTGGTCACTGCCAAGCCATAACTTGGCTAGATAAGAAATGTCCAGTGTTTCCCATTGTTCAGGTGCAATCAAAGTCCATAAGGCAAATTGTGCATGTCATTTATAATGGCCAGCTCCTAAGTCCATTCTGATCAGCATCCCAAAGCAAAGAGCAATGAAAGATGCAGTTTCTGGAAGGACAAATGCAAAATCTCAGCACGTCATCAGGAGAGCAGCAAAGCATTGGGTCCAGACGATGACCTTGAGTTAACACCAGCAATACATGAATTTAATGTAAAATTGTAATATTCCCAAGAACAACAGGGTTCCATCTTTCTTTATACTGGTTGGAAGTTTCCAGTTTCCTTTCTCCTCCAACATAATGACAACAGAGGAAATGTGCCTTCCCTTCTCACACTTAAAAGAGAGAAAATAATCATTCAGACACTTTCCTTTGTAAATAATGCATGTAGTCAAGAAGGCCAGACATATTCCAACTTCATCTTGCAAATTAGCCAGCCCATCTCAACGGGAAGATTTAAAGGAAGAGCCACATTTTAATGATAGTACTTTAGCAAGCTGTTTACTCCTGTTTTCAAAGAGCATGAATTAACCTAACTGTAAGAAAAAATAAATGTATAAAAATTAGATAATGTGGGATCAAGATGCATTGTATGCATAAACTGATTTATTGCATAGTAACTCACTTGTACAACCACTTAAAGATAGTAAAAATATAATTTTAAAATGTTGATTTATCAAAAATTGAGGAAGGGTGAGAAAATGCAGTTATTATAGTCAATGTGCATTATGTAAAATTGAACTATGTCACTTGAAGGTGGGGATGGGAGAGGGGAAATGGGGGAGAATAATAGAAGGGGTGCCATCGATCAAGAAGCATTATTTGTAATCATAACCTGACTTACAGAATTTTAACCTTTTTATACAACTACTTAATGATAAAATTTTAAATAAATGAATAAATGTGTTTATTGTAACCGATAGTGATTCACTAGCAATGTGGAATTTCCAGGGACCAGGCTAGAAGATGGCAGCAGTTGTGAGTTAGGCATCAGAAATTTCTAGTTGGTAATTTCATGGACATGTCACAAACAGTCCAGCTATGGGACTCAGGAGATTTGGGGGAATCAAGGGAGGAAATGTGTCCTGAGCAAGGTCAACATGCATGAGGCATAAGCAGAGCTGTGCTTACCCACCCTCGCCACTTCAACTCAACAAGTGCTGGAGGCTGCTACATGACAAACCGTGGTCTCCAAAGGTCTCATGAATGCCTGAGACACAGGACCTTTGCAGAGGGAGCTGGGTGGGGAGGCCATGGAAGAGAGCTTGGATGGGAAATTCAGAGTGTGGCTGATAACTGGAAGATAGCTTGTCGAGAAAGCTTTTTGAGTGACAGCTGAGCCAGCCACCAAATGATAACGAGATCGTGTTAACTCGTCATTGTAGACAGAGTACAAAGCCAAGGCAAACCAGAACCAGGCTAAACAAGTCTTCAGAGAAGAGAGTGGATCCTTTAAACCTTTCCAAGATCTTGGCCTTGAACATGACCTTGAGGTCCATGGAAGTCACTGACATGTTCAAGAAGGAAGCAGTGGGATTCATTCTACAGCACAACTCTTGACTAGGAGATGGTTGCTGCATTGCATGGGAGCAAGCCATGGGACCACAGACCTAAAGTAGCCGAGAGAAAGGAGAGAAGCAAATTGGTAGGAGATATCCCATGAAGGCAAGACGATTTTCCAGGTTAAGTCTAATGGGGGTTCCTGTCCCATCCTCTTCCTCTCCTGCTTCTTTTTCTCCACTTCTTCTTCCATGTCTACTTCCTCCCCCACCATTCTGTCCTCCTCCTCTTCTTCCTTCTTTTCTGGTAGAACTGCCTCTAAGTGTCCCCCATTATAAGAAGGTCCCTTTTGATATGAGCTGTATAATCTTCAAATAACAATCCACCTAGTCTCTTTTATAAAGTTGTTGTATTTTAACTTATAAATGAGCATAGGGTTGTGCTGAATGATTTCATATATCTATCAAACTGATCATAGAATTTGTCTCCGCAGAATTCTCGTATATTGAATTCTGTTAACTAGACTTCTCAGTACTGAATCACCTTCCCATTTCTGAAGTGAGCAACATCAGTTACCACTGAATTCAAATTTAAGTGAGATGCTGGATTACATCCACCACCATTTTATTTAATAATTTTGCATTGGAAAAACAGGTATAAATGGTATATAGATCGTATTTGTCAAGTTTAGGAATCTATATCTTTTCTTTTTAAAACTTTGAAATATTTTACATAGAATTGTAATTTCGTGATGTTTACTGATTGGGTAGAGTTTTTCTCAGAAAGTATCTGGCCATGTTACTTATCTGTAAGGAAGAATTCTATAACTTCCTCTATTTTTTCCATTAAAACTGGTCCTGGTTAAGCTTCCCAGTTCTACTGGGGTCAGCTTTAGGAAATATATAATTCTGAAAATGTAGCCATGATGTCTAATTTGTAAGAGTTACTTTCAGGACACCCTGTTAACTATAACCCTTCTTTTTTGAAAAATTATTTCTCTTTTCTTTTTTCTTTTTTTTTTTTCTGTTGGTTTTGGGGCTTGAACTCAGGGACTCAGTGCTCACCCTGAGATCTTTTTTGCTCAAGGCTGGCACTCTAACACTTGAGCCACAGAGTCACTTCAATTATTTCTCTTTTAGTTATTTTTCTTGTCAACTCTTAGCTTGTGTACTCATGCTTTCTCTCCATTTATTTGATTAAACTAGTCATTGTTTTCTAAGTTTTATATTTCCTAATAATGCTTTGGGTTTTCTCTCTCTTTCATCTACTTTTATTGTTATCAATTCTTTCTTTTGGTTTACATCAGTGATGTTTTCCTTAACATTTTAACTTGGCAAATGCTTCTGTATTTTTATTTTTCCTGTAATAAGTATTCGTGATATGACTGTTACATTCTGATGTGTGATGTTTTCATTATTGCATTTTCTAGAATTTCTAAAATGTAGTTTCATTTTTTCCTTTGAGCTAAGCAGCAGGAGTTTAGTGAAATGGTCCTTGGAAGAAAGAAATGACAGAAGTGACAGAAATGGTCACCGAGATCACCAGGTATTACAACTTTGAGCAGATTTTGAATTACTGGAGGGCCTTTTTGCTATTAATTTATATTTTATTGTATTTTGACCACTACAGCCATAAGTAATATTTTTAGAATGACAAGATTGTTATGTGTACTAAAATATAGTCATTTTTCAATGAAAAATTCCATTTGTACTTAGAATTAAGTGTGTGGTCTTTAGCTCAGCTTCTGAATCCAACGAATACTGATAAAACTTCACATACCAATTTGGTGGCTCAGACATTTTATATTCTTATTAAATGTTTCCTCTACTTGATCTCTTATCTCTGACAAAGATTTCCTGTTAGCGTGGCTAGGATCTCTTTCCCCTTATGTTTTCTTCTGTGTCTACTTCAAAAATGTTATCATGCTGCTGGGCCCAGTAGCTTACTCCTATAATCCTAGCTACTCTGGAGACTGGTATCTGAAAATTGTGGTTCCAAGCTAGCCCAGGCAAATTTTCAGGACTGTTATTTCCAAGTAAGCAACAGTATCCAGAAAGTGAAGGTGTGGTTCAAGGGACAGAGTACTTGCCATGAGTGGAAAAAGCCAATCAAGCGTAGGAAGCCGGAGCTTAAGTTCCAGTGTATATACACACATATATACATACACATATACATATATATGTGTGTGGTTATACATATATGTATATACATATTGTATATGTGTGTATACACATATAATATACATACTTGGAGGATTCCCTGAGAAGAAGAGAGGGTGCTGTGGGTATAGGGGACGCAGGGCTGCTAAGGTGCCCACAAAGAAGTGCAGGACATCCTGAACAGTCTACTAACTGATTCATCTACAAATGTATATATCATTAATCCACTTACCACCTCTTCAGTGTGCCACCTGGTCCCACCTCACACTACCTCATCCTGAAAATTAAGTTTCAGAATGAATTTTGATGGAGATCTTCAACCCACAGCAATAACCAAGAATTTGAAGGCTGAAAACTTACTTCCCAAGCACCTTCATTATGACTTCTCAGTTTCCCAGCCTTTAGGAAGAAGAAACTGAAGAAGGAGCAGGAAAGGAGTCCGTTGTTAACTCAGATGCTCCCAGCCCCCTCAAGACACAAAGCATCTGACATGACTGGATGATATGGTGAAACAGAACAGGGATTGGCAGCCATGGTGAATTATGTAATCAACCAAGTCCTTCATTTCTGGATAGGACCAGGGCTTTCTTTGAACAGGACCCAGAAGCATCTTGGTCAGCCAGCCTCAACATCTAAAGTAAAGAAGAACAGGCAGGGCTGAGAAGGTGGCTCAGTGGTAAGAGTGCTTGCCTTGCATGCCTGAGGCCCTGGGTTCGATTCCCAGCACCACATAAGCAAAAAGAAAAAAGCCAGAAGTGGCACTGTGGCTCAAGTGGTAGAGCGCTAGCCTTGAGCTGAAGAGCTGAGGGACAGCGCTCAGGCCCAGAGTTCAGGCCCCACGACCGGACCCCCCCCCCAAAAAAAAGAACAGACATTTGACAACAGTGGAGATCAAACTGGAGCAGAAAATGCTATATAGACCCCACCATCAGCATCAAGCATCCATCTCTCAGTCTTATAAATGAAAAAAAAAGTCAATTTATTCTGTGCCACTGTTGACAAGGTGAAAACACTGCAATTGCCCATGCCTGGGCACTTCAGGTGAAATACCAATCAGAGGAGCCCTCCTCACCAGAGCCATAGTTCTTATGCAGGTAGCAGCGTGGACCATAGGTGGGAATGGTAAAAGCTATTTCAGGGACCTTTCATCTGGGAAAAACTGCTTATGAAGCTACTTAGAGGTTTGCAAAATTGTCCTGAGAACTCCATCCTGCCCACAATGACCTACCTAGAATGGACATAGCCACACGGAATGGTCACAGTCATCTGTACACAACTATCCAGTCAGACTAGGAGAGAGTCACTGCTGTGGGTGTTCAAATCTTGCCTCCAGTTTGAATAATAACTCAAGGATCTCATCCTCTTATTGTCAATCAGCGTCCTCAGATAATTAAGACTCAGTTAATTCTTGGCAAAAAGTGTAATTAAGAAGCTTAATTATGTCTGTGTGGAGTGAGGGGACTCAGCAGGGCACAAGGCAGAGGCTCTCCAACTTTAATTGCATTAGAGTCACCCGGGGAGCTAGTTAAACATGCAAATTCCCTGGCTCCTAGCCAGGCATTCTGAGTCAGTGGATCTGGCAAGATTGGGAAACCTGAGTATTCATTCTCCAACTAAGGCTATAGGTAATTTGAAGGCATTTGTGTGAGACAACACTTGGAGACTTGCCTTACAAGAAGAGGACCAGAACTGGAAGGCAGAAAATCTCTGAATGTCAGGGATTCCGCCATCAGCTCCTTGTCAGTGTGGCCAAGGAAGGCTCTGGCAAGAGATACAGACTTCCTGTACTACAGACCCAAAGAGGTGCTGGCTTTCTAGATGTACTGTGCACTCTAAGGTGCTTCCTGAATCTCCTATCCAAAGCTACCACTTACTGAAATCTTACCAGAAACCCATGACAAAATGTTGAGTGCCCCTTAATCTTTCAATATTTCTATTTATTTTACTTAGAGCCGTTGTACAGAAATGGGCAAAGAAGGGGCTGGGAAGGTGGCTCAGTGGTAGAGCATGCTTGCCTTGCATGCATGAGGCCCTGGGTTCGATTCCTCAGCACCACATAAGCAAAAAGAAAAAAAGCCGAAAGTGGCGCTGTAGCTCAAGTGGTAGAGCACTAGCTTTGAGCTGAAGAGCTGAGGGACAGCCCCCAGGCCCAGAGTTCAGGCCCCACGACCGGACCCCCTGCCAAAAAAAAGGGCAAAGAAGCTTAGAATAAAAATAATTATTGTCAGGCACCAGTGTTTGTTGTCTGCTGTCCTAGCTACTACAGAGGCTGAGATTTGAGGATCACAGCTTAAAGCCAGCAAGGGCAGGAAAGTCCATGAGACTCTTAACTCCAGTTAACCACCACAAAAGCTAGAAGTGGAGCTGTGGCTCACATAGCAGAGCACTAATGTTGAGCACAAAAGCTCAGGGACAGAGCTGAGGCCCAGAGTTCAAGTCCCAGGACCAGAAAAGCATAAAAATAAAAATAAAATATTCTCTCAAGGTCTTACAGGTTTTCTATTATTAAGGAGTCAACTATTAGTCAAGGTTCTCCAGAAAAGCAAAGACAGTAAGGTGTGTGTGTGTGTGTGTGTGTGTGTGTGTGTGTGTGTGTGTAAATACAGTACACCTATAAAGATATTGATATAACAGGATCTAGTAAAAGGAACTGGCTCATATAAACAAAGAGGCTGAGAATTATAGACCCAAGAGAGCCAATGGTGTAAGTTCCGATTTTAGTCTAAGTGTAAAGGTGGAAGACTGATGTTTCACGTCAAAAGCAGAAAGAGATAAAATTCTTTATTATTTAAGTCCTTCAAGGGTTGGATGATGCTTACATATAATACATATTATATATAAAATGTTAGAATATATTATATAATGCACATGTACTATCTGTAGAACATAGTATGTGCATGATTTACATTATATATGCATATGTATCTTTGTAATACATGATGTATATTATGTGTATGATTGTTATCTATATGCATGTATACTATGTATGTGTATTATCTATATGCATGTGTACATGATATATGATATGTGTATGATATATGTATTTGCATGTGCATGGTCTGTAGTATATGATGTATATTATGTATGTGTACTGTGGTAGTATATGATGTATATTATGCATATGATGCCTATTAGGTATATGTGTGTGATAATCTGGAAATCTTACATGGCTATGACTGCATGTATTAGTAGTGAAAAATAGATTCCCAAGATTTAGAGAAATGCAAATTAAGACTGTATAACCTTTAAAATTACAAAATTTATATATATATGGTTTTGGCATGTTGGGAAATGAGCATTGAGTGGTTATTGGTGAATATATAAATAACTGCAATGTTTCCACTGGATCTTTTGAAAATACATGTTAACCTTAAAATGGGTATATCTTTGGTATTTCTTATTCTAGAAATTCAGTATAAATAGACAAACATATAAAGATACATGATCAAGGAAATGGTAAATGATAGAGAATTAGTAAATTAAATTAAATTATGGGTTAGCTATACAAAAGAAAGTTATTTAGCCATTACATATAGTATTACTGAGATGTTTCTTTAAACAGAAAAGTACTAGCCAGGCACTTTTGGTATGCATATGATATTAGGTACATACAGAAGGCTAAATCCTGAGAATTGAGAGTGGAGGCCAGCCCAGGTAGAGAGATTTGTGAGACTCATTTCAAAAACAACCAACAAAAAAACTGAGCTGGAGGCATGGGTCAAATTTATAGAGTGCTAGCTGAGAAAGCAAGCAAGCTGGATGTGAGGCTCTCTCTGAGCTCAAACTCTAATAATAGCAAACAAAAAAATTACTTAATGCTGGCAAAATTGGATGTCCACATGCAGAAAACTGAAACTAGATCTTTGTATATCACCTTGCGCCAACATCAGTTCAAAATGGATCAAAGACCTCAATGTAAGACCTAAAACCATTAAACTATTATAGGAAAGAGTAAGGGTCTTTCCTGGGCACATGTAGAAACATTCTGAGTAAAGATTCAGAAGCACAGCAAATCAAAGAAAGCCTTGATAAATGAGACTACAGGGTCCTATGACTGTTCAAAAACAAAACGTTTTAGTTTCTGCACAGAAAAGGACACAGCCAATAAGCTTTAGAAGGATAACCTACAGAATGGAGAAGACTTTTGCCAACTACATGTCAGACAATGGCCAAATATCCAGAATATACAGAGAACTTAAAAAAATTAAAACCTCAAACAATAGTGCAACTAATAAATGTGTTAATATGCTAGAGATTTTTCAGAAGAAGAAGTTAAAATGGCCAATAGACACATGAAGAAATGCTCGACATCTCTGGCTATACAGGAAATACAAATCAAAACCACACTGAGATTTCATCTGACCACAGTTAGAATGGTCATTATCAAGAAAACAAACAGTAATCAATTCTGGCAAGGATAAAAAAGGAACTCTAATACTCTATTGGTAGAAATGTAAACTTGTTCAACTACTCTGGAAAGCATAGTGGAGGTGCCTCAAAAAATTAAAAAATAGAATTACCCTACGATCCAGCAATTCCACTCCTGGACATTTACCCAAAAGATTATAAACCAGGATATAGTCAAGCAAGCAGCATGACCATGTTCATTGCAGTGCTATTCACCATAGCCAAGGTATGGAATAGCCCAGATCCCACTCAGTGGACAAATGGATCAAGAAAATGTGGTTCATATACACAATAGAATTTACTCATCCAGAAGGGTAAACAAAGGAGGAGGCTGCAATGCTTGATAAGAAATGTACGCAGGGCTGGGAAGGTGGCTCAGTGGTAGAGCGCTTGCCTTGCATGCTCGAGGCCCTGGGTTCGATTCCTCAGCACCACATAAGCAAAAAGAAAAAAGCCGGAAGTGGTGCTGTGGCTCAGGTGGTAGAGCGCTAGCCTTGAGCTGAAGAGCTGAGGGACAGCGCCCAGGCCCAGAGTTCAGGCCCCACGACTGGACCCAAAAAAAAAAAAATGTACGCATTAACCTGCCCATGTAATTGTAGCCCCTCTGTACAGTGTGTTCACAAAAATAAAATAAAATAAAAAATTTAAAAAATAAAAAAAATTAAAAGAAAAGAATTTACTCATCCATTAGGAAAAATGATACTGTACCATTTGTAAAGAAATGGAAATACATGGAAAACATTATGTTAAGCAAAGTAAGTCAGGCCCAGAGACACAAAGGATGCATGTTTTCCTTTATCTGTGGAAGCTAGACTAACCTTATAAACGTGTAAGTAAATGCACAGGGTGCAAGTGCATACCAAATGTATTAATGGAAGTATGCTAGATCAAGGGAGCTCTCAAACACTGTAATGCCTTAGAAAGGAAAAAATCAATCTTCAGCAAAATAAAACACCAGCAAGTGGGTCCTTGAAAGAGGTGGAGTGGGGCCAAAGGGAAAAGAAGAGTAAAAGATGTGGAGAATTCATTCAGTCAAAAATCCAATATATATCCTACAAAATTAAGAAGAGTGAAGAAAGGAGTTGGTAGGGGAGGGATGAATGGGGTTAAAAGGGGTAAAACTGACAGATTTTTTTGTATTCATAAATTGCTTTATTAAATGGTAACCCCTTTTTACAAGTACTTAAAGATAATAATAAAAATAAAAAATAAATGTAAATATTAACCCCTTTGTACGGCTACTTAAAGATATTTGGGAGGCTGGGAAGGTGGCTCAGTGGTAGAGTGCTTGCCTTGCACACCTGAGGCCCTGGGTTCGAGTCCTCAGCACCACATAAGCAAAAAGAAAAAAGCCGGAAGTGGTGCTGTGGCTCAAGTGGTAGAGTGCTAACCTTGAGCTGAAGAGCTGAGGGACAGCACCAAGGCCCAGAGTTCAGGCCCTATTACTGGACTCCCCCCCCAAAAAAAGATAGTTGGTTTTTCGTCAGTCATGGGTCTTGAACTCAGGTTCTGGGCTCTGTCCCTGAGCTTTTTCACTCATAGCTAGTGCTATACCACTTTGAGACAGCACCATTTCTGATTTTCTGGTGGTTTATTGGAGATACGAGGCTCACAGACTTTCTTGCCCAGGATAGTTTTGAACCATGAGTCTCAGATTTCAGCCTTCATAAATAGCTATGATTATAAGTGTGAGCATCTGGAAAAATATAATTTTTTAAAGTTAAAACAAAGACTTAGACCCCCAAGTCTTTATGAACCTTTGTTTTCACTGTAGCTCTTACAATGAGTGGGTTGAACCTAGGGCCTTGGTGGTCAGTGTTCTCCTGGGCCCCAGGGGAAGTGAGTGAATCAAGAGTTTCTGCAGTATGGACCATGAGCATGGAATAGAGTCTAGTCACCACCCTACTAAGAGAAAACTATCTCAAAATAATTGACCTGGGATGAACTTTCTTTTAAGGCCTGGCTACACGGTACTTAAACTCACTGCTCTATTAGATTATGCCACTGGGCCACCATAACAAGGCAGGTGGTAAAATTCCATAAATGTGTACATATCCATAGCCTGGGAGGAGCAAGGACTTCCTCAGTCAGCTGTGCAACACCAAAATCCCCTCCTCCTTAACTGCATTAGGCTGAGCATTCACAGTCACTAATGGTAGAGTGCTGAAGAAATGCTGAACATAATCAAGGAGGGATATTGCAATAAATTACACTTCCAATTTTGTTGTCGCCAAAGAATGTGTTTCTTACTCTGTGGGATACTGGAATAAAGTATAGAGTGTATGGATTGTTACAATATGGGAAGAGTGACCAGGCTGAGTGTGTGTCACTTAAGTGCCTGGGTTTCTTTGAAAGCTCTTTCATCTCAGTGGGGTTCTGAGAGGAAAACCTTCATAAAATACATTGTCAGCCCTGGTGAAGGCAAAAGGAAGTTTTGAGGGTGGAGGGTCCCTGGGAAGGTTTTGCTTTAACTGGTAATGCACAGAAATCTTTTTCAAATTATATCAACTTGTAATTGATTAATCATGCCTCAGTTTTCAAGATATGGAAAATGTATGCTATCATAAGCATACATTTCCATGTTTGTTTGTTAGTTCCTTCACACTGCTTTCTCAACACACATTGTAGTATTGCTATTTTGTTCTTTCTGCAAAGAGCATCTCATTTTCCTTAAAAAAAAAAAAAAAAAAAACAAGAGTGGGCTGGTAATTTAGCTCACCCCTAGGATCCTTGCTCAAGGCTCTGGGTTCAATTCCAGCATTATGAAATGAGAGAGAGGAGGAGGGAGGGAGGGAAGAAGGGAGGAAGGAAGGAAGGAAGGGAGGGAGGGAGAAGGGAGGAAGGAGGGAGGGAAGAGAAAAAGGAGGAGAAGAGAGGAAGGAGAGAAAAGAAGAGAAGGAAGGGGAGGGAAAGGAAGGTAGTGGAGGGAAGGAAAGGAGAAGGAGGGGAGGGGAGAGGAGAAGAGAGGAAGGTAGGGGAAAGAAGAGGAGGGGAAGAAAAGGGAGAGGAGGAGAGAGGCAGGGAGGAGAGGAGAGGGGAGAGGAAAAGAAAATTTCTATGGTGGTTCCTCAAAAAAATTAAAATTAAATTTCTCTTGTGATCCACCCATTCTGCTTCTAAATATGTATCACAAAGAATAGAAAACCAAGAGTTGAAAACATATTTAATCACCTATATTTGGAGCAGGGATACTCATGAGCCAGAAGAAGACAAGCCACTGAAAAGGATGAATAAAAACACAAAATGTGGAACATGCAAGGCTAGGCTCGTCGAACATCTTATTCAGGCATATAAAGGAAAACATCTTACACATCCTACAATGTGACTACAACTTAAAGACATTAGGTTGAATGAAACAAGTCACAAGTACTGGATGTTTACATTTATATAAGGTTCCTGGAGTAGCTAAAGAAGTAAAATGGCAGGCAAAGGAGGCTGTGAGGGTTGCGGGCAGAGAGTAAAGGGGAGCTGTTGCATAATAGTTATATAGAGTCTCCATTTGGGAAGGAAAAGAAAGTTCTGGAGATAGTACAGATGGCTGTACAATAACCTTAATCTACTTAATGCTCCAGCACCATACAATTGCAAAAGCTAAAATGGGATTTGTATTATGCACATATTGTAATCGTTTTTATAAAACAAAGGAGTTGAGTCGTTGGTGGCTCACACCTATAATCCTAGCTACTCCGGAGGCTGAGATCTGAGGATCACAGTTCAAACCAGCCTGGGCAGGAAAGTCTTTCTCTTACCTCCAATTAACCACCAGAAAAGCTAGAAGTGGTGCTGTGGCTCAAGTGGTAGGGAACTATCCTTGAGCTGAAGAGATGAAGGACAGCGCCCAGGCCCAGAGTTCAAGTCCCATGACCGACAAAAAAAACAGTGTTTCATGAAAAAAATTCCAATACAACTAACAGAGACACCACCTCCCTCCTTCTGATATGGTTTGTCACTACTTAACTCTTTCCACTTCTGAGCATCTAGCCCACCCTGGCAACTTCTATTTGCTTAACTTTTTCTTTTTTAGTTCAGCTGACATGACTGGAAAAAGAAGATACTGCACTATCTTAGAATGACCTGAGATGAGTATGATGGAAATAAATTATAAATAATAGTATTGAGAAAGAGAAAAGGGTAGAAAGGGAGAAATATGGCAGGGGTGAGATGGATTAGAATACATTTATAAAGATGTCTAGAAATGCAACAATAAAATTTCCCATGTAACTAATATATGCTAATTCAAAAAACCTAATTAATCCTAAAATTCATTGATAGAAAAAACATGAATGAAAGGACCTGAGATAGCACAAAAGGAAGAGAAGATCAGGATTTTATGACTACTAGAGCAAGGAGGTTTGTATGAGAAAAATTCATGGCAGAAGGCTGCTGCAGGGCAGCACTGACAACCACAAGCAAGACTCAGGACTGGACTGGAAAAAATAAACAGCCACTTGTGCCAGCTAGATTTCAGAAATGCAGTGAGCAGGGCACCTGTCTTTCGTACCTTAATAAGCATGTGTTTCTAGTCTGCTTAGGATGAGTTTATGGGATGTTACCCCATCCTGGGTCAAGAATCATCTGTGTATGTATTTGTTGCATAAGCTGTAGCTACTAAAAATTCTGATGTGAACACCTGGGGAAAGTATCTTATGACAAATGACTACACAAACTGTATACACACACAGAGTGCCATCCATTTGACTATTTAGCAAAATTGCATCAGAGTTCATCCACCTAGGAGTAGAAAATAAGTACTCTGAAATTAAAACATTTCTCCTTTGTCATTCACAGCAGAAATCATGTAATTTTGCTTGGCATTGCCGTGTACTATTATGCATAGTCACATTTGTACTTTGTTCTCACAAAGAATACTGCATTTTTTTTGCATCATCTGAAGGCAGATGAACAGAAAAAGCGTCACATCTTGGGAAAGAAGTGATCTCAGGGCCCAGCCCAGGTGACTCACACCCGTAATCCTAGCTACTCAGGAGGCTGAGATCTGAGGATCAAAACCAGCCTGGACAGGAAAGTCTGTGAGACTCTTATCTCCAATTAACCACCAGAAAACCAGAAGTGTTGCTGTGGCTCACGCAGTAGAGCACTCGCCTTGAGCTGAAGAGCATGGGGACAGCGCCCAAGCCCAGAGTTCAAGCCCCATGACTGACCAAAAAAAAAAAAAAAAATTACACTGGCCCCTAATTCGGTGCTCTATCCATGTTCCATGGAATTGTTATCTGGGATTTTGGGGTCCTGGCGTTGGCTCCCTGAACCAGGGAACCACAAGGAACCACATCACAGCAGCCATGATAACTTCCCCTGCATTCCCATCAGCCCCCACATTCGGGCTGTCAGCACCTGCCAGGTTAGCAGCAGGATTTGCCAGGTACTTAAGACAATAACCCTAAGGGGTTTTGACTCTCAAATCTTTACACGGCTCCTCAATCCACCCCAAATAAATATACATTCATAGTAACAATGTGGTGTTTGTTATGAAAATATAACTTCAAACAAATCCTCCAGCACCTTCCTTCCCAGGAAAGGCGTCACAAAACCTTTTCCTGGAGAAGTGTAGGAGAGCTGTCAATGCAACCGAGACCCTTCAAGGAAGAAATTCTGAAGGTTCAGGGGAGCCGTGTGTGCGGACAGGGGGTGAATTTGGTCCGTAGGACTGCCATAACAAATACCACAGGCTGAGCAACTTCCACAACTGAAAGATTTCTTCTCCTAATGGTAGGGATCTCAAGTTGCATGTGAAGCTATGGAGTGAGCAGGACTAGCCTCTCTCTTGGACAATCTTCTTCTTGTACCTCCTTAAGTCTGTCCCTCTATGAGGATTTATGTCTTAATCTCTTCTTTTTTCTAGGGACATTAGTCACCTAGTACTACTGCCCCACCCTAATGACCACATTTTCCCTTAATTACTTCTATAAAGGGCCTGTCTCCAAATGAAGGCTCATCCTGAGGGACTGGGGGCCAGGATTTCAGCATAAATTTGAGGGAGGACACAGCCATCCCTATAACAGGAGCTGTTTCTGGAATCCCGAGAGGAGACATGGCAGTGTTTGTGAAGCTCAGGGCTCTGGAGCTGAGTCTGCCAATGACATTTTCTTGGCAGCTAACGCTTCATCTTCCTAAATCTCAGCTCCCCCTCTTTGTGAGAAAAGGAAATAATAATTACACCCACTTCATAGGGTTGTTATGAGCATTAAATTCCAAACACTTGGTTCTCTGTATTCACCAGTTTTGCCTCTACAGCTTCAACTGACTGAATTCACAATACTAAAAAAAAAAAAAATTAAAAAAATTACATCTGTACTAAACATGTACAGACTTTTTATTCTTGGCATCGTTCCCTTAACAAGACAGTATAACAACTATTTACACCACATTTACATTGTATTTTGGTGTTAGAAGTAATCTAGAGATGATTCAGACTTAGGTCATATGCAAATACCATCCCATTTCATATAACAAACTTGAACATCCACATATTGGAGTTTGGGAGGGGCCCTGGAAGCAATTCCCCATGGGTGTCAGAGAGAACTATATATATATAAAACAGCACACCACACAGACAGGACTTGCTAAATGTGAGCTAATGTGGTCTGGCGACCAGGCTTCGCTGAGGCTTCCAGGGAAACCAAAGGAGGGAGGTCAAGACTCCAGGGCTTCGGCCTGTCTTTACCTCACTGTCTTGCTCCAAACCCGACCAAGCCTATCCCTGTCCACTCATTCTGCTTCCGTTCCCTGTTACAGCCACCCAGCATCCATCTTCTGTCCACACAGGAATTCCATATGGACATTTTTCTTTTCTTCTCTTTTGTATTGGGCCTTGGCTCTGTCCCTTTGGTTCCTTGCTCAAGACTAGTGCCCTACTACTTGAGCCACAGCTCCACTTCTGACTTTTTGGTGCTTAATTGGAGATAAGAGTCTTGTGAACCTTTCCTGCCCAAGCTGGCTTCAAACCATGATTCTCCAATCTCAAGGAAAGTAGCTAGGATTAGGGGTGTGAACTTGACTGTTTTCCTTCTTAAAATCCTTCAGGGCTATTTCCTTGAACAGGGAATAAAGGAGGTTAAAGTAGAAGCTCAATCCTATGGTTCAACTCCTTGGCTCTCTCCTCCCCAGTGTCACACTTCTCTTACTCGGGGTACCTTGACTTCTCTTCCTCCTTGTACCTTGGCCTCAGATCATCACTGTGGTCCTTCAGTCCCTTGTCTCCCCAGAACCATGGCATATGCTGTTTCCTCCCATGGAATATTCTTTCTTGCTCATTGGCTGATGGTTTTCACTCTATCCTGAAAACATAGCCTAAACATTACTTCCTCTGGGTTAGTTAGTCATTTCTTCTTGCCTTCCTCACTCTGATGAAAGCTGGACTCCCTACCAGGCTCTCGGCACTTAAACACTGTTTCTTAGCACCATTTATGTGGCCTGGTGCTTGGCCACATGAACTTAAGTGGGTGTGTTGTGGATTGACTTGATAGATGAGTGATGGCCAGAGGAACAGGGAAGAGATGACAGGTTATTTCTAATAGATTTATAGCTTTCTGTTAAAAAAAAACATCTGCTCAACTCATGCTACTTAATACACTTCTGTAGATTTGATGTAAAAACTTGTCCTAATACTCATAGAGGGATAAGAGACAACTCTTCCACTGAAATATAAGGTCCTAAAATGGAAAATAGGATTGTTTGAGAGAATTGGGCTGTTAGATGTGTGCAAAACCAGCTTCAATGCCTATATGAAAAGGCTGCATATCTGAGGTATCTGAGATTTTACGAATGAGTTATGATAAGGTCTCACAACTTCTTAGGATGTCTAACAGATCCACAGAGGCAGGCACTGTTGAATACATTGAGATATAAAGTCAACAAGCCAATATGGTCTTGGGTTAGCAGTGTCTCCAAGCACCATTAAGTACAAATCCTATTCGAGAGAGTTGTTTCATTCCACACCTGCTGTTTTTTCTACAAATAATTCGAAAATGCAATTACTAGTCCAAAAGAACCAAGAAAACATGAAGCTAGACTCCATGAATAAGAAGAAGAAAGAACCAATTTCTTTCTTTTTCTTTTTTTATTGTCAAGGTGATGTACAGAAGGGTTACAGTTGCATAAGTGAGGTAATAAGTACATTTGAACAATTTCTATGATAAACTCATCCATACAGTCCGTGTTGATCAGTCTTCCATTAATATAACAAACACCTGAGATGATCAACTTTAAAAGAAGAAAGGTTTCGTTCAGACTTAGTTCATTTCAGAGGTTTTAGTCCATATGATTGAACAGCCCATGATAAGGCAAGGAGTGCTTGGTAAGTCAGCTATAAAGGAGGGGGGTGGGGAAGTGCAGGCCAGCTCTCCCTTTTGAGAGCATAGCCCTGATATCCTAAACTTTCCACTAGGCCCCTCCTCTTAAAGAGTCTCCAGTACCTTCGCTTAGCATCAAGCTGGGGACCAAGCCTTCAGCACATAAACCTCTGTGAAATATTCTAGATCCAGACTACAGCAGACATAGAGGGCTAAAATTGACAGGGACTGGAAGCTCTGTCTTCACACTAAAAATTTTAATACTTTAAAGGCAAATTTGAATTCAGGGGAAATGATTACATAGTATAAAACTGATTTAGGAAAAGGAAAAATCTTCAGGTGACAACTTCATGGAATAAAATTCTAGTGAATAGCTTAATAGCAGATAATGCTCAATTATAGACAACAGGCGAGGGATAAGCAATACAAATGAGAGAGAGAGGGATGCCACCAGACTGAACGAAAAGAATGAGCATATATTTAATTAGCTTTCCTGCAGCAAAGAGAGGAAAACGTGAATTAATATTTTAAAACCGAATACCTGAAACCTCTTTAATTCATTGCATTTGTTCCTAGGGCTTCCAAAATAAATTATCCCAGAGCTTTATGTTTAAAACAACAGATACATTTGATCTCAGATTTCTGGACATTAGAAATCCAAACTCGGCATGTTTGCAGGGCCCCACTCAATCTGAAGACTCAAAAAAGTTCTTTCTCAATCCCTCCTAACTGCTGATGTTCCCTACAGATCAATAGTATTCATTTCTGCTTAGCGGTTCCTTCCTCAGTTTACCTCCTTCCTTTCAATTTATTCCACACAGCAAAGAGGATTCATGATGTGCTTTGGACACTTTGCTTAGAAATCTCCTCAGCTTAAATGCTCCTATTTCCCATGAGAGACTCAAGGCACACCATAAAGACCACGTCATCTTAATCATAGCTGCAAATATTTTCTTTTCAATTGAAATCTCAACCTGAAGCTCCAGGTAAATACGGATTTTGGTGATGGGGTGAGCATCATTTTCCTCATTATAGACATTACTCATTATAGTCAGTCACCAGAAAATTCTTCATTTGAAAAATGAAGGAAAATTGCATCTAGATAAATCATAGTGAAGCTGCAACAGCCAAAAAATATCTCAGAAGCTGTCAGAGAAAGAAGGCATTAGTTGTCAAACGAAGTGCAAAATCTCTGCAAACATGTTAAGCATGATTGGGACAGTCCAATTAAAATATGTACCAAGATTTTTTATTTCTTTGAGATGAACAAATAAAGAGCCCCTCCCCTGGGCTTGAGATAGAAGGGATGATATGCTTTTTTGATCCTTCAAATCCTTGGACAAAATTCTAGTTTCTTCCCCCTTATTTGTAAAATACAGGATGAACAAAATAATCATCATGTTACTTAAAGCAAAAGTTCCAGTACATACGTTAAGTTAGAGCATAGTAGATTACACTGACATCCCAGTTAGTTGGAAGTAGAGATTATCACAGTTTGAGGCCAATCCAGATAAAAAGTTAATGAGATTCCCCATCTCAAACAAAGCTGGGTGTGGTAAGCATACTTGTTTTCTCAGCAATTTGAGGCACATAGGTAAAAAGATCACAGTTCAAGGTTGTCCTGGGCAAAATCATGAGACTTTTCTTCCTGATACAACTAAAACAAGGACTGGAGAGGTGGCTCAAATCATAAGAGTACCTGCCTAACAAGTATGAAACCCTGAGTTCACCAAAACCAAAAACCAAAACCAGAAAGGTCAAATCCAAATTCAAGTTCAGATTCAAAAGTCCAAATTCAACTTCTTCTCCGGAACAAATAGGGTACAGCTCTGAGACATATGACAGGTGCAATAATCATAAATAACAGGAAGTGGTGGTGATATCTCCTTCCTCACCAAGAGAAAGAAAGACACCTGCACAGGCAAAGTTTTAAAATAGGTCAGATGAGTTCCATAAGGCACACCAATGTCCTGGAGAGGCAGCTCATAACTCAGGAATGTATGCTTTCTGTGTTCTAGACTCGTGGAGTAGAAAGTTTGCTGGCTGCTTGGTGCTCAGCATTAAACCTCTTCAAGTCCCTCCATGAGGAAGCGCTCTATTTGCTCAAGAATGGAAAGCACTCAATTTCCATGTTTTAAAAACCAAGGCCAAAAGCATTCTTTCTACTTCCTGGCATGAGAGCAGACACCTGACCAAGGCTCAGCTGATTGACACATCCCTAGCCCTAGACACTGGGATAGTAATCAGATGGCTACTGTATAGGAAGGCACCTTGGGCAGCAGGGAACCTTCCCTACTTTGCTTCTGCCACTTCCCCTTCCCACATCCCAGCTAGCGTCCTTAATGCTTCTCTTTTCTGTTGTTGATAAAGGGTGACTCTTCTTGCTACAGCATCCCAGAACAGCCTCTTTATTGACCTGCCCACTCTCAGCATCTGGCTTTCCTGTAGTGGTCTCACACCAGGTTCTTTTCTGCACTAAGACTGTCACTGTGCCAAACCAAGAATCCTCCCTGAGATGCTGTGCTTTCTGCAAAGTCACACATAGCACTCATCCTCCACCCAAGAGAGTCACATTAGAACGGCACTTTTCAGGAATCAAACTCTCCCTGGACAATGGTCTGACTTTCACACTATCATAGAAATTCACTTATCTATGTTGTTTCTATCTCTGTGTAGAAATGCATACACACGCACATGCGCGCACACACACACACACACACACACACAGAGAGATAAAAGATCTGGGTGAAAAATCAAGTTCAAAACCCAGTGTACATCAATACCGTGCTGGGATTAAAAAGGTGAGCATCATTACCAGACCCGACCTGACCACCAATACTCACTAAGGAATACATCTTCTTTTGCTCCTCTGGGTGGATGATGTTAGAACATCTCTGAATTTTTCTTTAGGTATTTCTTTGCATTTTCAGTATCTGTCAAAAATCCTTTTGCTCTTAAATGTGAATTGCAATTAGGCATATAGAGACACACACACACACACACACACACACACACACACACACACACATTTAGCTAGATCTTCCTGTCATGCACTTTTTCTTATAGAAAAATGTGTCTTAGGAGCACTTTCCAGCTTTCTCTTTCCTAGTGTTGGCACTGACCTTCTAGGGCCCAAATAGTCTTTTGTTTAGGATCTCAACATCTGCCTGTTTGCCTGACAGAGCCCAGAACTTTCAATGCATTTATCCTAGTAGGTGTTACAGGCCCTTATGAGCTAGGGTAGGACCACAGATCAATCCAAGTTCCTGTTCTCCAGAGCCAAGGTCACTACTCCTGGAAGGTGGACAAGGATCTCAATGAGGGCATCCAGTCTTCCATTGTCCTTCCCTTGGGCCAAACCCTCATCTTTCTATTGTCCTTGGAAAGCCCCCTGCAGAAGGTTCCTGGCTGTTCTGATTCTCAGAATCAGCTTCTCTAATGTTCATGAATAGAGATTTGCCTCTGTTGAATGGCTCCAGTCATGCAACTATCAGTACTTATATGACCAGCAATACGGTGGAGAACTATAGTACTTCTAAGGACCCTGAGTTATGCTAAACTCCTCATGAAGTGGCAACTATAATATTACAATGCACTTCATGAATGAAAGTAGAGAGGCACTGAGGGATTCGTCAGCATCCTGCAGCACCCAGGCCCTGGGGTCAAGCCCCAGAACAGGAAGGGAGAGGAGAGGAGAGAGGAGCAGAGAGGAGAGGAAGAGTCAACATATTCTAACAAATGTCAGAATAAAAATCACTAGGGTACAAAGGGGGAAGATTCCAGTATCCCAATTTAATCCCCAAAGGAAGTTTACAGGAATATTGTCTGAGGGAAGAACTTCCTTCATCATCCAGGACTTGCTAGCCACACTGCAGAAACAGAGAAAACCAAATAATGTGAGTGCCTGGCCTCGGTCTCCTGGCAAGCCCAGCCTTGTGGATGGTAATGGCACACATGGACTGTGCCAGCCTTAGATTGGAGCATGGCTCTGTCACTCACAGTAACGCCAGTTATAGTGCCTTGGGCAAGTCATTGATGGCACTGAGATTGGTTTCCTGACCACAGGGCGGCCCCTCCCTTTCTTGGCATCTACCTTTGCAACACATCATTGACTCAGGAACCCTCAGCATGCTTTCTGCCTAGCTGCCTTCCACATCATGCCATGGAAGAGGGAACTGGAGGGCAGAAAATTGAGGTCATTGTTTATTATTATTACCTTGAAGTAGTTGTACAAGGGGGTTTCAACTCAGGATGTCGATTTATATGCATAGTACATCTTGATCACCCTGTCATCATTCTCCCCTTGTCTCTCCCAATGCCACCCATCCTCAAGTTACCCAGTTCCATTTTCACATACCGGCATTGAATATTCTGAGTGTATTATTCCAGCCTTCCTCTCTCCATTTGTCTGCCGTTACCCTTAACCTCCAAGTTTCAGCTTTCTGGTATTCATTTGGTTAAACTGTTAACCATTGGAATCCTTCCCTGCATATAGTATATTTTAGTTTGACTGTGTATATATTTGATTGTGTATATATGTATATGTCCCTACGGCCCTGTATGTATTTTCACATATATTTATATCTTAGATCTAATTTCCACATATGAAAATAAACATGTGCCCCTTGACTCTAAGCCTAATCTATTTCATTTAACATATGATTCAGCGGTATCACCCTTGGGAAATTATTCAAAAGATTACAAGACAGGATCCAGTAAAGTCACCTGCACTTCCATGTTCACTGCAGCACTGTTGACAAGAGACAAATTATACAAATAACCCAGATGCCCTAGAATGTATGAATGGAATAAGAACATGTACTATAGATTTATATATATGAGACATTATTCATCCAGCAGGAAGAATTATGTCATTTGTAGGGAAATGGGCAGACCTAGAAAAAATGTGAATTCTTTCTTTCCTTTTTTTTTATTGTGAAAATACTGTACAGAGGGGTTACAATTACATGGGCAAGATAATGCGTACATTTCTTATCAAGCATTGTAGCCTCCTCCTTTGTTTACCCTTCCCATCCTTCCCATCCTCCCTCCCCCCCACCCAAATCCTCCTCCCCCCACCAAAGTTGTAAAGTTTGTTTTCAACGTAACCACTTGTACATCTCATTGTTGCAACAGGTCCACCTGTATCCTTATTTAAACAACTTGTTTTTCCCCTTCCCCTCCACAAATTATACCGACATCAAATACAGTAAAAGCAGGGGTTATACTGTGGGGGAGGGACATACAAAGCAACAAAGAAATAATCTTATAATTGGGTTAGAAACAAATGCATGAAAGAAAAAAATACATATCTTAGGGTTCATTTCCTTAACATCACCTTATCTGACCTTTTCTGCTTGACTCATGGGACTGAAATTAGGAAAGCAACTCCATTTGTAATAGCCCCACAAAAAATAAAATACCTAGAAATTAACTTAACCAAAGAAGTGAAGGACCTCTATGATGAAAACTTTAAAAACTTGAAAACGGAATTCTTGATTTTTAAAAAATAATCATCTAACTTCTGGGTACCAGTAACCCTCGCTTCTCAGGAGGCTGAGATCTAAGAATTAAGGTTCAAAGACAGTTCAGGCATGAAAGTCTGTGAATGAAATTATCTCCAATTAATCATGAAAAATCCCAAAGTAGAACTATGACTCACTAGTTTTGAGCGAAAAAAAGCTCCAAGACAGTACCCAGCTCTTGAGTTCAAGCCCCAGAACTGGCAAAGAAAAAACATCATCTAGCTTAAATTGCGCACTGGTAGTTCACAACTATAATCCTAGTTACTCAAGAGGCTAAGATCCAGGGGCTGGGAAGGTGGCTCAGTGGTAGAGTGCTTGCCTTGCATGCCTGAGGCCCTGGGTTCGATTCCTCAGCACCACATAAGCAAAAAGAAAAAAAAAGCCGGAAGTGGTAGAGCATTAACCTTGAGCTGAAGAGCTGAGGGACAGTGCCAAGGCCCAGAGTTCAGACCCCATGACCGGACCCAAAAAAAAAAAAAAAAAAGAGGCTAAGATCCAGAACACTGCTTTGTAAGCAGCCAGCAATGAAATATCCATGAGATTTCTAACTCCAAATAACCAGAACTAGAGGGATGGCTCAAGTGGTAGAACACCAGGTGTGAAGAAGCAAGCCAAGGGAGCTTACAGCCCTAAGTTCAAATCCCATTCTGTAGCAAATAAAAATTTAAAAATAATCTAGCACAATAGCCAGTCCTTTCCTCTATCCCATGGAGAAGTCGGGGTGCCAAGCTTACTGATCTGTTCAACTCTGAATAGTTCCAAGTGCCCTGCAAAAATGGACAGCTGTAACCCCATCTTTAGCTCCATCATCACGGAACATGCCCAGCAGGAGAGAGACACACATCCCAAGGACCTACAATGGCCCCTCCTGAGGCTGACAATGCTCCCATTGGCCATGGCTGTTTTCCCATTTGCCAATCTGCCTACATCGTTCTTAAATGTTCCTGGGTTTCCAGGAGTACCCACATCCTTCTTCTCTACTGATAACATTTACTGGAACATCATGAACTGAATGTTCTCAAAGAATTACCCAAGTGTCTGCTGCTTTGAAGAATGTTTCGTGCATGTTTATCTGTGCAAAGCAAGTGGTGGGGTTCACACACACTCTGAGAGTTCTGGCAGCCCAGGTGGAGTGAGGAAAACAGCGTCCAGCTATGGAGCCATTGGCAGAGAGAAGAAGAGAAGGAAAACTCTCTGCTGTGTTACCAGTATCCACACTGGGAGAAAAAGGTAGGTGGAGACCAAGGTTTGGTTTGGTTTGGTTTTTTAATTTTCTTCCCTTGATGCACCAGGATGCCAGCTGATACACTCACTTCCTGTGACAGTCTCCTAATTCTAGCTAAGGAAATGGCCCTGTCCTCATGTGTGCCTTGAACTTCTAGGGCCTTGTGGACCACAGAGCAACAGAAAGAAATGCCCATCTCTGTGCTATAATGGTGCTTTGTGGGGAGCTTGGAATGTCACTTGCCTCTGGGCACCACAGACTTCCTTTTTCAAGGAAGAATTAAGTCACCAGTCTGCCTTCCAGTTTGCGAAAATATTATTTTCACGGGCTGCCAAGAAAGATGTGTTGTCAAGCCAGCTTAGTGGTTAATTAAAATGTGATGGCATCTATCACAAGAATGCCTCAAATACTCTTGCTGAGCTGCGAGAAGTTTCACAACTAGGGTCAGGTGCCAGGCCTGCTTCTACCAGGCAGGTACCTGTGCCCGTGTCAGCACTGTCAATGCCAGCACCCACAGCCAGCTCTCTAATGTACATGTGACTGCCTGTTGCTTAACCAAGCCCTTTTCAAATAGGTAAAGTTTGTACCAAGTGTGTGCAGTTATCAAAGCACAAACAATAGCAAGCTGTGGTGAGGAAGTAAGGGCTTTATACAGCTGGCATCTTCTCAGGCTTATTGGCTGCCTATCTATCTTGGGGAGTGGAGTCAAGAAGCAAGCAGAGAAGTAAATGACTCATGCTAGCTTCAGTTGCTATCCCACAGAAGGCTCAAGTAGGCCACTATGTGCAAGACATCCCAGTTCTAGGTTGCAGTGAGAGGGGTCTTCTTCAACTGAAGGCAATTTGGTAAAAGAAAGATTTTCAAATGCCACCTTGGGGTCTCTGCAAGGAAGTGGCTGGAGATTTGTCCCCATCCTGTAGAAGAGAGACTGGATATTCCATGTGAATGCCATGATATAGAAATCATCCTTCTGCATGCTTTGGACCTGCAAGAAAGGACTGTTTCTTATTAGAAATGATTTTCTAAGTGGATAAAACTGTTTAGTTAGGATATATTTTCTATATGTGGATGTCAAGGAAGAAATTCATAATGAGGGCTAGGGTTTCATGGCCTCTTTACTCTGTACATCTTTCTGGAAAAGTTATCAGAGAAGTCTTTGAAGAGGTTTTTTTTTTCTTGTTTTCCTCATACCTGTCTTCCCTTACCAAGAAGAACTTGGTCAAAGAAAGAGCATAAAGCATTCAAAGAATGTTTTAAATGCCATCTTTCTCTTTCAATACAGAAATCCCAATGACCAGATTTTTTCAGACACAAAATATCTAACCAACAGTTTGCATGTACCATTGTATTTTTTATCACTTCTAACCAGTTTTATTAATAGTTTGGATATATATATATGTATAGTTTGGATATATGTTTGTATATATACATGTATAGTTCTAAGCAATAAAGTTGTAACATTTATAATTTTATGCAATTCCAAAGCTCATTTGTATACTTGGGTGCTGGTGGCTCACGCATGCAATTCTAGTTACTCAGGAAGCTGAGATATGAAGATCAAGATTTAAAGCTAGCCAGAGCAGAAAAGTGTAAGAGATTCTTATCTTCAATCAACCACCAAAACCTCAAAAGTGAAACTATGGTTCAAGTGGTAGAACCTTGAGAAAAAGATCAAAAAGCTAAAGGACTGTGTCCACACCCTGAGTTCAAGCCCCAGAGACAGCACACACTCACAAACACACCCAAAAACCCTCATTGTCAAACTATTGTATTAGATTATGATTTTTATTCCACCTAAACTAGCTTTGCCATGTTGATTTGATTGGAACTTTCTTATTTTTATTTTATTTATTTTTTATTTTATTTTATTTTTTTGGGGGGTCCGGTCGTGAGGCCTGAACTCTGGGCCTGGGCGCTGACCCTCAGCTCTTCAGCTCAAGGGTAGCGCTCTACCACTTGAGCCACAGTGCCCCTTCCGGCTTTTTTCTTTTTGCTTATGTGGTGCTGAGGAATGGAACCCAGGGCCTTATGCATGCAAGGCAAGCGCTCTACCACTGAGCCACCTTCCCAGCCCTTGATTGGAACTTTCTACCATAGAATTTCTTCAAGTGCTTCTGATTTTTGCATTTCTGCATATATTTTAAATTCTTCTCCCTCTTCCCTCCCTTTCTCTTCTTCCCTCTCCCTTTCTTCTATTCATAATTTCTTCCTCAAACCACATCTCATGCTGATGACTCAAGACTCTGTCAGTGTTGATAAAATTGAGAAATCTGAAATTCAGAAACCAGGTCAAAAGGCTCCTGATTATTCCTGCTTATCCAGGTGTTTTCTTTATCATGAGCAGATATAAGATCCCACAAATCAATGTTTCTCAGCTCCATCACATCTACTCTTCTACCTGAGTTTACAAAATAACTATTTTAAATTTACCCTACATTGTCCTAAAATATAATTTCCAGTAACATATTTGACAAAGATAATTTCTTTTTTGTACATTTTTATTGTAAAAATGCTGTGCAGAGGGGTTATAGTTACATGAGCAAGGTAATGAGACAAAGATAATTTCTTAATGAGAGATACAGTGAACTTTTTATCACAAAAGGAGATAAAGGCAATTTTATAATAAGCACATCATTTAAACTGTATTATATTGTAGAGATTATTGGGAAATTTTTAAATAAGATGCAATGATAATCAAATGTAAAAACGATTATTATACATAAGGCATAGTTATGTGCTTGTACCTTCACATAACGAATGTTTCAGGATTTACATTTGCAGAAAGTAAGGGGAGATGTCCTCCTGGTGTGGAAAGATTCATTTGTGAATCATAAAGAAGCAAACTACCATGCTGCCAGTGAGCCAGGATTAGAACTTCAAGCAGCTCTTGGCTGAGAGCCAGGGAGAAAGCAGTGAGCTGAATCCTACAACCACAAGTAACTGCATTTGTGTTCTGCACACTCACAAGAGCTGGAAAGAGAACTCAGGTTCCAGAAAGGAAGACAACCCACACAGCACTCAGATCACCTGCCTAATGAGATGCTAAACACAAGTCCCAGCTAGAGAAACTAACAGAAAGGCACTATGTATTGTCATAAGCCACTTTAGAAAAAGAAACAACGCATGATAATTTTGTTCTGCCTTCTTGTTCCAGAACAATCATCTCCAACATATTGTATGATATCTTTTTCATAGTAGCATCATCATATCAAATGAATATTGTCTGGTCACTTCTGCATTGTACATGATTGACTGGTGAGTGGCCAGAATGCACTTGTCCGCTCCATTTGAAGACCAATGGATGCTACATTCAGCTTATAAACTCGTAAGTAAATACATTTGGTGGTATGCAAGTATATACAAATATATTCACTGAAATATGGTAGATTCAAAAGAAAACTCAAATAGTGCAATTTATTAGAAAGGCAAACTGGGAGGTCTTCACCAGCAATATATCTGACAAAGGCCTAATATCAAAACTGTACAAGGAGCTTAAGAAATAAACCCCTCCCATAGTTAATAAAACAACCACTAAATGGCCAAAGGAGCTAAGAAAAGACTTCTCAGAGGTAAGTATGGTGAAGAAACATATAAGGAAATGCTCAACATCCCTGGCCATAAAGGAAATGCAAATCAAAACAACTCTGAGATTCCATCTCACCCTAGTTAGATTGTCCAACATTATGAACTCGAACAACAACAAAAGTTGGCAAGGATGTAGAAAAAAAAGAACCTTATTGCATTGGTGGTAGGGATGTAAACTTAGTACAACTACTCTGGACAACAGTCTGGAGTTTCCCTGCGACCCAGCCATACCGGTCCTAGGCATCTACCCAGAACATCACAAGCCAGGACTCCATAAAACAGCTGCACATCTATGTTCATTGCTGCACACTTCCCAATAGAAACAGCCCAGATACTCTACAATAGATGAGAGGATAAAAACAAATATGGTACCTAAAAACAATAGAATTTTACACAGCCATTAGAAAGAATAATAGTAATAATAAATGATAATAATATCCTTTGCAGGAAAATGATTAGATCTAGAATAAATCATGTGAAGTAAGTTAAGCCAAGCTCAGAGACACAAACAACACGTATTTTCTTCTATATGTTGAAAACTGGACCTAAAATACACTAGGACATGGTAAACCATATAGGACTCTAAGCATTCACACACGGGGAAACCAAAGAAGGACACCAAAGGAGGAAGGAAGACAAAGACACAATGCCTATATGCCTCTGATTATTTATCAAAATGAGCTCCAAGAAATGGAAATAAGAGGTGTTTTTTTGGGGGGAAGGTCCAGTCATGGGGCCTGAACTCTGGGCTTGGGTGCTGTCCCTCAGCTCTTCAGCTCAAGGCTAGCGCTCTACCACTTGAGCCACAGCGCCACTTCTGGCTTTTTCTTTTTGCTTATGTGGTGCTGAGGAATCGAACCCAGGGTCTCAGGCATGCAAGGCAAGCGCTCTACCACTGAGCCACCTTCCCAGCCCAAGAGGTGTTTTCTTTGTTGATTTTCTTTTCTTTTTGTCTTATTTGTTCATTTATCCGTGTTTGGGAGGGTAATGGGGGGCACAGAAATGGAGGGACAAAGGGTGAACAAATGCAGAAGTGGTACTCACTAGACACTAGTAAAATTTTCAGTACACTGAAAATAAACTATACAACTTGTGAGTCAGGACGGGAGGGAAAAGCTGGGAGAGAATGAGGGAGGGGTGACATTGTTCAAAAAGAAATGTACTCATTACCTAACTTAGGAAACTGTATATCACCTCTATAATAACAATAAAAATAAAAACCTTTGGAAAAGAATCCAATGTATATACTACAAAATTAAGAAGACTGGGGTAAGGGGTGTATAGGGGAGAGATGGGTAAAAATGTTGAGAGGGATAATATTGATTCAGATGCATTGCATTCATGAACTGCTTTGTAAAATGGCAAGTCCTTTGTACAACTACTTAAAGATAATAAAAAATGAAAATTCTTTTTTAAAAGATCAGAATGGCTGTGCAGTCCAAATGACAACCTAAAGTCACCTCAGTCTTCAAGAAGGCCCATCAGAATGTACTAACATCTTTAAGAAGCAACAGTAGCTCAGCACACAGCCGTTTCCATGCTGTTTTAATAAGAAGAGGATTCTGCCAAGACCGCCATCTGGCCATGGTCTCTCTGGTGGGGCAGTTCCTCCTCCCTGAAGGGAAACCCTCACTTCCCAGCCAGGCCTATGTCCTCAGACTC
>NW_012267292.1:1881203-1900730 GCF_000151885.1 Dipodomys ordii
TTTTGTCGGTCATGGGGCTTGAACTCTGGGCCTGGGCGCTGTCCCTCAGCTCTCCAGCTCAAGGTGAGCGCTCTACCACTTGAGCTACAGCGCCACTTCCTATTGCCATTTCTTGGTTGCTCATCTGAAAGCATTTGAGATCCTAGAAAAAAATGGTCTCCCATCTAACTGTGTCTAAGCAGGACATAATCCAAACACTTACCTTTGAAGGAAGATCTCTTGGAGGTAGCTTTGCCTTCCCTTGAGGTCAGAATAGTGCTCCCTCAAGAAGCCTTTCTAATTCCTGATACTGCCTGGCAGGTCTCTGTATTGTGCTCCCCTGTCCTTATCACTACCGCTTCCCATAGTTTCTCCTGCCATTTCTCTCATCGTCATTCCACCCCTTAACTCAGCTCCTGGTCTACCAGCACCTGCTGTGGCAACTCAAGTTCATGCCTGGTGCAACTGATTGAAGGGCAGTAAGGTCACAGCCATGGAGGAGGGCAGGAGGGTAGTAACAGGAAAGAGAGAATAGAACAATGCATAGCCCTTATGTTTCCCAGTCACCTCAAAATCCTAGCAGACAACAAACAGACACAGCTTTTAGAAACCACAAGCTTGAGGATTTTTAATTATATCCAACTGACTATACTGAACTATCTTCAGCACCCTTCATTATTAATCATAGTAAAAAAGAAGTGTTCAAAATCAAATTGTGCAGTGACATTTTGTAATTTATACTCACATCTATCTCCAGAGTAGGTTTACATGAACAATTACTACCAAACTTGGGCCTGAGATATGTCATGAATCTTAAGGCAAATGTGATTAGATGGATGTGTTATCCAAACTCATCTTTGAAGCATGCAATCCAACAGAAACTAAAAACATCTGGCAATTGTAAAAGACAAGACACATAAAAGTCAGCATTTCTTGTCAAACTCGGAAAGTGCTTCCTGATAATTAGGAAGAGGAAAAGAGAAAAACCTGTACTTTGCAGGTAACTGAGTGAGTGTAAGGTGACAGGAACACACCACTGTCAAAGTGAAAGATGTTACAGGTAGCTGGGAAACGTCAAATCATCATCTTTTTCTAAATATTTAGCACAATCCAAGTATTTTTAAGATGCTTAGGCAGAGTTGAAGTGATGTAAGTGCTTGGCCAGGCCTCCAGCTTCCCCCAAGGACATTCAGGTTCATCCACTTAACCACTTCATGCGAAGACAGAGAGGTGAAGAGCTGGAGCTTGTAGTCAGACCTAGAGTAAATGGAAAGATGCGCATGAAGTAGGATACATTTCCCAGGTTTCAATTTCTTGACTTGAAAGCTCAAGCTTCCATCGAGTGAAGGGCCCAGTCCAGGTCATGCAATCACTGAATAGCCATGAGCACATGTAGCCTAAGGTGAGGGGATGCATTGACCCCAAGAGCTTCTTCCAGCTCACCCTGTATGTTCTAGATTCAACCATGCAAGGTGGCCTGCCCAGCTGGGTACAGGACATGCAAGGCACCTGCTGTTTTCAGTTCATAGGGTCTTATCAACCTCCACAGCACCTGTGGGGACAGATACTCTTCATGTGCTCCTTGCACAGACTAAGAAATGGAGGTACAAACAGTAAACTTGTTCAAGATGTTTTATGCAACTACTTAAACAGCATTGTTGGGATTTGAACTCTCACTCTGTGCGCTATTCTGCAAGCCACTGTACCTTCAACAACCCACTCTGTAGTTAAATACTCTCCGAACATTCAGCATGCACATAAAATACAACAAAAACAACTTCACAAGATCAAGTGAAAAGAAATAAATGGAAACACACACACACACACACACACACACACACACACACACGGTCATACAAGAACTCAAACAGCTGCTATAATTTTTCTAAATATGCTCAAGCATTTGATTCAAAATACAAAGAATGTAGAAAATAGAAGATAAAAGAAAGAGATAAATGGAACATCATGAGCAAAAAATAGGTAATCTGGAGTAAAAAAGAAAATCTCAAAGTGGCTTAGCACTAGCCTTGAGCAAAATAGCTCAGGGACAGCACCCAGGCCCTGAGTTCAAGCTCCACAACTGACAAAATAAATATATAAAAAATATAGTCAGGTACCAATGGCCTGTAATCCTAGTTACTCAGGATCATGGTTCAAAGTCAGTCCAGGCAGGAAAGTGTTTGAGACTCTTATCTCCAATTAACCCCAAGAAAACTGGAAGTAGTATGTAACTCAAAGTGGTAAAATGCTAGCCTTCAATGAAAAAGCTCAGGGACAGCACCCAGGCAAGGAGAACAAAAAAAAAAAAAAAAAAAGAGTCTCTTGGACTTTCTTCTTTAAACTGACTTCAAATTGTGATGCTCAGATTTCAGCCTCTTGAGTAGCTAAGATTATAGGTGTGAGCCACAGACACCTGCCAAATCTAAGAATTTCTAAAACACTGCTCTTAAGTCTTTAAGTGGATAGATTTTGTTGTTGTTATTTTTCCTTTTACTTCTTAGTTTCTTCTTTATTGGTCAGAGAATGTGGCTGTTATGATTTTTTACTTTTTGGAGATTATACTGAGCTTTTCTTAATACAATGTGTATAATGTATATAAAACAATGTAGCTTATGATGCAATGAGACTTTATAAATATTCTGTGGGTGCATTCTTCCTCTTTGTCATTCTGTTCTACAAACAAATATGATGTACATATAATGCAAATACAAGATTTCATGTTTCATATAGTTATTTTGTCTAATAGTTGTGTGTGTGTGTGTGTGTGTGTGTGTGTGTGTGTGTGTGCGCGCCAGTCCTAGGGCTTGAACATAGGGCCTGATCACTGTGGCTGAGCTTTTTTTGCTCAAGGCTAGAGCTCTACCTCTTGAGTCACAGTTCCACTTCTAGGTGGATTCTTTGGTGATTAATTGAAGTGCCACAGACTTCTTTGCCTGTGCTGGCTCTAATAGCAATCCTCAAATCTCAGCCTCCTGAATTGCTAGGATTACAAACATGAACCACCAGTGCCTACTTTAGCTATCTAATAATTTTAAGTTATGTAGATTTCAATGCTACTATGTTAGGTAGCTAAAGTTTTATGTATTTAGTGGAATGTTAAGTTTATTGCTAATAGTATACTCTTTTGATCCTTGTAATACATTTTGTCACAGTCTATTTTTGTGGTCACATATAACTAAACTGGTATTATATCTTTGCCCATTTCTGTATCTGGGCAAATTCATTTAGGTTCTATCATACAAAGGACAGAGGCAAACATGTGCAGAGCCACACACCAAAGTTCCTGGATGGAATGAGATATGTTGTCTTCAACAACTCAGCTCCACTGAGGGCTTATGGCCCCTGTCTCCTTAGCTTGGAGGACTCTTGCTGTGAGTCTGATGGACATCTTCGCAGAAGCCCCTCCCCACTGAGTTCACCTGCAGGGTCCCACTCCCCAGCCTAGTCATGGCCATTCCGTGTTGTATTCAGTACTCAGGGCTCTCTGAAATGTTTCATCAGCCTATTTGTTTGCCATTCATTTTCCCCCATTAGGGGACATGAACTGGACATCACTAAATTCTTGGTGACTAGCACAGAATGAGCACTCAATAATTTATTTACCAAGTAAATAACTGCCCACGAACAACAGCTTCATCTTCCAAAAGTAGGCACACATACCTGTTCAAACCTGAACTCACAACACCCTCACCCTGTTGAAGGTGTAGCCTGCGCCTATAGATCAACCACAGAGGCTCAGCTATTTGGTACAACCCTGAGCCATCTATTGCAGAAGAAGGTATGATCAGCTTTTGCTCTACTTTTGCTGCAGGACTTGGAACCGTGCATTGATGTCGGAGGGAAGAGAAGACAAAGAAGGAGGATCCCAAGCATGGTACCCATCGTGTTTTCCTGAGGCCTGAGGGGACCACATCCCCAGTTGTCCCAAAGAAGGGATGTGGAGGCCCATGAGAACCGGGGCTAGTATGATGAAGCCCAGGAGAGCTCAGCCATGAGCCTGCCTCCCTTCTGCCCCCTATTGGAAGACAAGGAATTGCAACCTCCATAATGCAAATTTCCACCCTCCGTTTGCATGTGCCACTCCACAGCTGCTGAACACATGACCACATTCTTGCATCCACAGATAAAACAACAGCCAAGAGGCCTGTGCCTTTGTGTCTCTTTTGAAAGATAGAAATGCCTGGTCAATTTCCCTTTGTAGAGAGAGGGAGCAGGAATCCCTGAAATAGTTACTAATCTGGTGGTGTGTTATCCATAAAATAAACAAGGGGAAAGAAGCCTAAGAATTCTAATATGAGGCAGGGTGAGAGTCCTGGCATTAGCAGATCTTCCATACATGAGAGTGTTCTGCACTGAGTTCTGCTGAAATGCCAGAAATGGAACAGTGAGGGCTTCATCTCATTCTTCCTCTTCCCCCATCTCACCCACCTTCCAGATCCAGGGATTCCAGGCAGATCCTCCTCACCGACTGTCACAACACATTCCCATTCTATCTGCCCATAAGTCTTCTCCAGATACGACCTGCTTTCCATCCAATTTACATGCGCTCTGGGAAAAGAGAGAAGGGGTCCTGAAAGTCCAGAAAAGCAATTGTTCTCTCTGCCAACTTCTTGTATCAAAATACACCTGACACAGGACAAGGAACAGAATGAGATCTGGAACTTTAGTTTGAACTCAGTCATACTTATTATGCCTTCTTTCTTTGACCCAGTCCTACAGCAAATCTAAATTGATGAAGGCTCATAGTATTAAACCATATTCAGGAAAAATTAGATCTAATGTCTTAGGGCAACTGTCCTAGATATTCCAAAACAATGAAGAAGAAAAGTCTGGCTGGGGGCTGCTGGCTGACAACTCAGGAGGTTGAGATCCAGAGGATCATGATTCAAAACCAGCCTGGGCAGGAAAGTTCTCAAGACTCCATCTCTAAGTAACGAACCAAAAGTGGAAATGGAGATATGGCTCATGTGGTAAAGCACCAGTCAAGCAAGAGAAAGATATTGGATTAAAACCTGGTACTGACAAAAAGTCTGAAGTCTCCTATTACTCAGAAATGAAAATATTTGTGAGGATAAAAATAATAATTGTGTTTATCATCACACATGTATCAAATCACATAATATCCATAAGCATGTGCAAATATTATATGATAATTAAATCTCTCTTTTTTTGCCTGTTTTGTGTCCATTCAGGGCTTGAACTCAGGGTCCACACCCTCATTCAGCTTTTTCAGTCAAGGCTATTACCTTACCACTTGAGACTTACCTTCACTTCCAGTTAATCTAATTTTGTCTTCTCAAAAATATAAGATATGCACACTGATTATTATTAAGCTTATTTCCTGAATATCAGTGCTATTTTCATGCAGAGTTTTTTGGGAACACTTGGTAAAATGGGAAACATTTATGACACATTTTAAGCTGTGATTTTCCTGTGGCCTCTGGTCCGCTGGCTGGTTTAATTTGGCTTCCACTTTCCAAGGAGCTCAGTCAGAGAACACAGGGCAACAGCAAAGGTCCCTGTGTCAACTTCTGGGACAATAGCTTCCCTGCTAGGCTTCCAAACAAGGTCTGTACTTGGCCTTGACCACACCAAGGGTTGAGACATAACTTAGTGATACTAGAAGCCAGCTGATGTGTCCCTATTCAGAACTGTATTTCAATTCTGTGGTTGTAGAAAACAAATGGTCTGCAGGACCAGTGAACCAGCAACTGGGAAAACTGTCTTCAATTGTGTATAAATACTGAGTCCTTAACCACTTAATTCTGTGTGTGTGTGTGTGTGTGTGTGTGGTATGTGTATGTATGTGTGTGTGTGTGTATATGCTAGTACCAAAGCTTGACCTCAGGACCTGACCACTACCTCTTAGCTTCTTTTGCTCAAGGTTAGTGCTCTATCACTTGAGCCACACCTTCACTTCCAGCATTTTACTGGTTAATTAGAGATAATAGTCTCTGAGATTTCTCTGCCTGAACTGGCTTCAAACCTCAATCCTCATATCTCAGCCTCCAGAATATCTAAGATTACAGGCATGAGTCACTGGTACTCAGCTAGATAAATTGTTAATACTAAGTGTAATCAAACAATTATTCATTCTGTGTTATAAAGCTGCAACTCAAAGTGATGAATCTGTAGAGCCATGTTTAATTATCGGGTCTCTTTCAGCATGTCTTACTTGAGCTCTGTCTTCTGATAATAAAGCATTTCTCAATGCTCTTCACAAGAGGTCTCCTACATGTCAAAGAGGCCACAACTTTGGGAACACAACTCCCCAAATCCTTGTCATGAAAACTGTTCTAATAGTGAAGTGTTTATTAACTCAATTTTCATTGGCCATAGAATTATAAGAGCCATGCAAGAGGCTGCAGGACCTAGCCAACACAGCTTATTTTGACATGGTCTATGATTGTCCCAGCTCCCCTCACCTTCAAGAACATCATCCAGGCTTTGCTACAACACTCACATAGTAGAGATGCTTTTGCCTGCCTGAAGAGTTCTGCATACCTGTCAAAATGCCCCCTAAGAATTAACATGTGAATAAGAAGTTGATCTGAGTTGTCTCTCTTAGTATCTGGCTCTGATTAGAGATCTATGGAGAGAGTAAATGAATTTGGGGAGTTATGTGATACTTAAAGGGGAAAGGGAACTTTGAGGAACATTGATCGATACCCAGGACATCCTTTCCTTTTGACTCTGTGCGAGAGAAATTAGATAAGACTGGGTTTCCTTACACCTGGCTTTATTGCCATTTCTTTCTTTCTTTCTTTTTTTTGCAACAAGCTTTATTACTCAGTTTAACATTTGGTTTTGGAAGTGGTTGATGGATGAATAAAGTGTGGTTATTTTTTTTTTTTGGTCCGTTCGTGGGGCCTGAACTCTGGGCCTGGGCACTGTCCCTCAGCTCTTCAGCTCAAGGCTAGCACTCTACCACGAGCCACAGCGCCACTTCCGGCTTTTTTTTCTTATGTGGTGCTGAGGAATCGAACCCAGGGCCTCGAGCATGCAAGGCAAGTGCTCTACCACTGAGCCACCTTCCCAGCCCCAAGAATTTTATCTTTTTTTTTTTTTTTTGTCGGTCATGGGGCTTGAACTCTGGGCCTGGGCGCTGTCCCTCAGCTCTCCAGCTCAAGGTGAGCGCTCTACCACTTGAGCTACAGCGCCACTTCCTATTGCCATTTCTTGGTTGCTCATCTGAAAGCATTTGAGATCCTAGAAAAAAATGGTCTCCCATCTAACTGTGTCTAAGCAGGACATAATCCAAACACTTACCTTTGAAGGAAGATCTCTTGGAGGTAGCTTTGCCTTCCCTTGAGGTCAGAATAGTGCTCCCTCAAGAAGCCTTTCTAATTCCTGATACTGCCTGGCAGGTCTCTGTATTGTGCTCCCCTGTCCTTATCACTACCGCTTCCCATAGTTTCTCCTGCCATTTCTCTCATCGTCATTCCACCCCTTAACTCAGCTCCTGGTCTACCAGCACCTGCTGTGGCAACTCAAGTTCATGCCTGGTGCAACTGATTGAAGGGCAGTAAGGTCACAGCCATGGAGGAGGGCAGGAGGGTAGTAACAGGAAAGAGAGAATAGAACAATGCATAGCCCTTATGTTTCCCAGTCACCTCAAAATCCTAGCAGACAACAAACAGACACAGCTTTTAGAAACCACAAGCTTGAGGATTTTTAATTATATCCAACTGACTATACTGAACTATCTTCAGCACCCTTCATTATTAATCATAGTAAAAAAGAAGTGTTCAAAATCAAATTGTGCAGTGACATTTTGTAATTTATACTCACATCTATCTCCAGAGTAGGTTTACATGAACAATTACTACCAAACTTGGGCCTGAGATATGTCATGAATCTTAAGGCAAATGTGATTAGATGGATGTGTTATCCAAACTCATCTTTGAAGCATGCAATCCAACAGAAACTAAAAACATCTGGCAATTGTAAAAGACAAGACACATAAAAGTCAGCATTTCTTGTCAAACTCGGAAAGTGCTTCCTGATAATTAGGAAGAGGAAAAGAGAAAAACCTGTACTTTGCAGGTAACTGAGTGAGTGTAAGGTGACAGGAACACACCACTGTCAAAGTGAAAGATGTTACAGGTAGCTGGGAAACGTCAAATCATCATCTTTTTCTAAATATTTAGCACAATCCAAGTATTTTTAAGATGCTTAGGCAGAGTTGAAGTGATGTAAGTGCTTGGCCAGGCCTCCAGCTTCCCCCAAGGACATTCAGGTTCATCCACTTAACCACTTCATGCGAAGACAGAGAGGTGAAGAGCTGGAGCTTGTAGTCAGACCTAGAGTAAATGGAAAGATGCGCATGAAGTAGGATACATTTCCCAGGTTTCAATTTCTTGACTTGAAAGCTCAAGCTTCCATCGAGTGAAGGGCCCAGTCCAGGTCATGCAATCACTGAATAGCCATGAGCACATGTAGCCTAAGGTGAGGGGATGCATTGACCCCAAGAGCTTCTTCCAGCTCACCCTGTATGTTCTAGATTCAACCATGCAAGGTGGCCTGCCCAGCTGGGTACAGGACATGCAAGGCACCTGCTGTTTTCAGTTCATAGGGTCTTATCAACCTCCACAGCACCTGTGGGGACAGATACTCTTCATGTGCTCCTTGCACAGACTAAGAAATGGAGGTACAAACAGTAAACTTGTTCAAGATGTTTTATGCAACTACTTAAACAGCATTGTTGGGATTTGAACTCTCACTCTGTGCGCTATTCTGCAAGCCACTGTACCTTCAACAACCCACTCTGTAGTTAAATACTCTCCGAACATTCAGCATGCACATAAAATACAACAAAAACAACTTCACAAGATCAAGTGAAAAGAAATAAATGGAAACACACACACACACACACACACACACACACACACACACGGTCATACAAGAACTCAAACAGCTGCTATAATTTTTCTAAATATGCTCAAGCATTTGATTCAAAATACAAAGAATGTAGAAAATAGAAGATAAAAGAAAGAGATAAATGGAACATCATGAGCAAAAAATAGGTAATCTGGAGTAAAAAAGAAAATCTCAAAGTGGCTTAGCACTAGCCTTGAGCAAAATAGCTCAGGGACAGCACCCAGGCCCTGAGTTCAAGCTCCACAACTGACAAAATAAATATATAAAAAATATAGTCAGGTACCAATGGCCTGTAATCCTAGTTACTCAGGATCATGGTTCAAAGTCAGTCCAGGCAGGAAAGTGTTTGAGACTCTTATCTCCAATTAACCCCAAGAAAACTGGAAGTAGTATGTAACTCAAAGTGGTAAAATGCTAGCCTTCAATGAAAAAGCTCAGGGACAGCACCCAGGCAAGGAGAACAAAAAAAAAAAAAAAAAAGAAGAAGAAGACAGAAAGGAAGAAAGAAGAGGAAGGAAGGAAGAAAAAAAGTTCCATCAACCAGTAGAACAGCCTCAATTAGTCTAACATCTGTAGTATGGAGAGCTCCAGACAGAGGGAAGAGAAAGAAATGTAAGCTGTTTTAAGAAACAATGGCTAAAACTTTCCCCAATACAATGAAAACTTTTCACTGTAGATCCACAAAGCTAACTCCCAGGTAGATTAGCTAAAACAAATTCCAAGCTAGATAAGAACTTGTGGAACTTACACACAGGCACACAGGTGTGCATATACAAACACTCACATACAAGCATTTATGTGTATTCACAGAACACCTTGGTACAGACACATGTACACACAGGAATGCGGAAATATGTGCAGAAATGCATGCACATGTACATATGCATCCACGTGCAATCCGGCTTGGACACACATGCACATATGTCAACACAAATGCACATGTATGTATACATGCATTCATCTCAAGGTACACAGTAATTACACTGATAAAATCTTTGATGTGAAAACTATAGAAATTTTCAGATATTCAAAGAAAATAAAATAAGAATTACCACAGACTTTTTGTGAGAAGCTATACAAAAGTCAGAAGATGGTAACACTTTGTATACTTAAAAGACATTATTTACCTGTAACATAGTATTCATTGAAAAAATATTTTTAATTGAGGGTAAAATAGTTTTGCAGAAAATAAAATCTGCATTTGTTTACTAGTACAGTTATACTGCTTTTAAGGAAGTTTTTCACACACAAGGTAGGTACAAGATGGAAATGTTGAGCTACATTAAAAATAGATGCTAGAAATTTTAGCTCCTCATTTAATATTCGTTTCCTTTTTAATTTTTTTTGCCAGTACTATGGCTTGAATTCAGCACCTGGGTTCTGTCCTTAGCAGTTTTGCTCAAAGCTAGCAATGTACCACTTAAGCAACAGCTAGAGATAAGTGTTTCATGGACTTTCCTGTCTGGGCTGGCTTCAAACCTTGATCCTCAGATCTCAGCCTCCTGAACAGCTATGATTACAGGTATGAGCCTCTGGCACTTGACTCCCATTTCTTTAAAAGGTAATTAGTCATTTAAAGCACAAATGTCTCCTGGGGTAACATGTTGGGGTACAATGGTCAACACAGAGGACAAGAAGGAGGTAATGGTTATTTTCCTGTATGAGTCTTGCATCCTATGCAAAGTGGAGTAGTATTTCAAATTAAATGTGGTACAATAAACACATCTATATGGTTAGTTTAAAGCTATTGTCTCAAACTCTAGGTTCAGGCAGGAAAAACTGGAAGTGAGGGAAAGGGTGACATTGTCCAAAAAGAAATGTACTCATTACCTGACTTATATAACTGTAGCTTCCCTATACATCATCTTTATAATAACAATAAAAAATGTAAAAAAATGTAAAAAAGAAAATTGGATTCCTTGAAGCCTCTATTCAACAAGTCTGGGGTATGGCCTAAAACTATGTTGCCAACAACTCAAAAGATACAAGTTAGATTAAAAATCCAGATGCTGTATTCATTTGCTTCATCTAATCATTTCATTCTATATCAAATCTCATGTTTATATTATAAATATATATATTTTTGGCCAATTATATTTTCTAATAAAGCCTAGAGAATAGGTAACATGTAAACATAATATTATCTACCAAAAATACAAATGAGAACAGCTTTGTCCACAATACCATCTGTTAATCATTAAATGATGAGTGTAATAAAAAAGAGAAACTATTTGTTTTTGAGTTTATGAGGAAACCAGAGACCAAAGTAAAAATACGACTCTACCACAAGAATAGAATTGGGGATATTTATGGCTGAGATGTAAGGAAAAGTGATTGGAGGTTAACTAAGAGCAGTGATGTGAAGTAAGCCTTGAGTATTTATCTGAGATTCTCTTTGGCTTTACTGCTGTCATGGGAAGAGGATGAAGTATCTCCCACAGGCTCCCGTATTGAACACAGGTTCCCATCATGTGGTGTTCTTTAGGGGAGGTTCTGGAAACTAGTTGATAGAGACAGTTGAAGAAAGTAGAGCATTGGCACATGCCTCAGAGGGTTATGCCTAGTTTCCTTGGCCTTTACATCCCTGCTCTCTGCTTCTTTCCTGTCCACTCTGAAGGGCCCAGCCTTCTATTCCACATGCTCTTGCTGCCATGATGCTCTGCCTCACCATGAGCCAGATTAGATCATTCCTCCTTTAAGTTGTTTACAATTTATGCAGAGCTGTGCAAAAGTAACTAATGCAAATACCCATGGGGTTTTATAAGGATTCAATAGTCTAAAGATCATATGAAAGAAAAAGAAGATACTTAGAAGTTTGGTTGTGCCACTTTGGAAAGCAGTATGGAGGCTCCTCAAAAGACTCCACATAGAGCTCCCCTATGACCCAGCAATCCCACTTTGGGGCATTTACCCAAACTATCACAAACAAGGCCATACTAAAGCTACCAGCACAACTATGTTTATCAAAGCACTATTTACCATATGGAACCAACCCAGATGCCCCTCAGCAGATGAATGGATCAAGAAAAGGTGGTATATATACACAATGGAATTCTATGTCTCCATCAGAATGACATCGCCCCATTTGTTAGGAAATGGAAAGACTTGGAAAAAATTGTATTAAGTGAAGTAAGCCAGGCCCAAAGAAACATAGATCCCATGGTTTCCCTTATTTGCAATAACTAGTATAAGTCTAGGACATGCACAAAAGTTCAAAAGCTATGTATATATGACCATATAAGATGATGTTAAGCAAAATGAACCCGAAGACAGGGACAAACTGGTCTTTTCTTTCTTGCTATTATTTTTAAAGTATTTAAAATATACTGTGTGTTTTTTTTTGTTGTTTCTTTGGTATGTTCTTCCCCCCACTGTTTTCACTGTAACCCCTGTTTTCACTATATTTGATTCCGGTGCCCTGCATCTTGTATATACATTTTTATAATTTGGGGAGGGGAAGGCAAATAACAAAATGCTTAACTAAGAATACAGGCTGACCCATTGCAACAGTGATATGTACAAGACACTATGTAGAAAACAAACTTTACAACTTTGGGGGGGGGAGAGAGGAGTTGGGGAAGTGGGGAGGGAAGGGATAGTAGGGGAAAAACAAAGGAGAAGGTAACAGTGCTCAATAGGAAATGTACTCATTACCTTACTCATGTAATTGTAACCCCTCTGTACAGTATGGTTATAATAAAAACATTTAAATAAAATGAAGTTAGGTTGTGCATTCAACCTGCTTAAAAGTCAGGTTAAAAATCCATTGGTTGAAATGTCTATATCAAGAAACTACAGGGGAAAAAGTAGAATAAGCCAGAAGAAAGTAGAAGGTGCCACAACCAATAAAAGTAGAAAGGAAAAAGTAGCAAGAATTATACGTGATGGAGAAAAATCAAGAAATCAAAAATAGTATTCAAAAGTCCTTAAAGGTTATTAACATATCAATTTAAATTGCATACTGTATAAAGGGCTCTACAGGTGGTACAATAGTCAAAAGAAATATAAACAACTATCTATACATTCCCCAGAGAACAGATGAGATCTAAATAATTTATTCACTTTCTGAGTCCAGGATAATTTTGATAAATTGAGACAAATGTATTGTAAAACTAGTCAATCGCACTCATAAACAAATAAGCAAAATATCAGAGCTGCCAATATACTTAAAAGACTTATTTATCATGAACAAATTCCCAAAATAAAAGGAATTGGCCTTATTCTTGAAATCAATCATAATAAGCACATTAATAAACAGGAGAGAAAAAAATACATATGAATACTTTAGTCCAGAATAAAAGTATTCGTTAATCATCCATTGCTATTAATAATTCATTTAAAGTCAAGCAGCAAACTAAGAATGAAAAAAGAACTTTGTAAATCTGATTGATTTATAAAATCAACACAAAATGTAGAGTAGTATCATATTTGAAATGGCATAGTTTCTCTCTCACATCAGGAATGAGACATGGCCAGTCACTCTGTCAGGCACCTCCAGGAAAACAGACCCAATAGGGTCCTTGACCTGCAATGGGATCACATTTCAATAAACCCATCATATGGGTAGTTACATGTGTTTGATACAGCCCACCACCAGACATCACAGCTTTATAATAGTGTACTTTGCAGTGTCACATGTTTATCCTTATGACAGTGTGTAGCCAGCTGAGGACTGGTGGTCAGCATCATGAGAGAAGACCATACCACATACCACCATCCCAGAGAAAAACGATTCACAATTGAAATTTAATCCTCCTGATTTCTGTCTTTTGAGTAGCTGGGATTATAGGCATGATCTACCCAGCCAGGAAATAGTGCTATCTTTGATCAGAGAGCATACCCTTACCACACAGTGCTGGTACCTTGGCCTCAGATTTCCCAGCCTTAAAATCTGAGAGGCTATAAATTTTGTTAAGCACAACCTGAATGGACTAAGATATAAATAGAATTTTCCTGAAGAAAAGGAAGGCACAAAAAGGCATTATAATGATTTCATTATTTAAATTTTTCTGAGATTAAAGTAAATTACAGTACTATAAGCCAAATACAATTTACCCTTGGATACGATAAATTAAACAGGACTCTAAACATTCACACAGTGAGACTAAAGGAGGATATTCTTAGGAGAGGATCACAAAGGCTCAATAGCTATGTGCATATCATCACATAAAATGATGTTTATCAAAATGAACTCCATGAAATGGAAAATGAGGGAAGAGATAACACTGTTCAAAACAAAATGTACTCATTACCTATCTTAGGTAACTGTAACCCCTCTGTCCATCACCTTTACAATAAAATTAAATAAATAACCTATTATCTGCCTGGGGTATGAATGCTAGTGGGAAAGAGAAAGAGGTGAATATGCTCCAAAATACATGATGGCATATGTGAGAAGGGAACAATGATGGTTTTTAAGACTGGTTTATGAATGGAAGCAGGGGATGAGTAGGTGGCAGGAATGAGTCTGATCAGGTACATTGTATGTTTAGATGGACTTGTCACAATATGTGACCCTCATATGAATAACTAATGCTTAAAAATAATTACCTTTGTGGGAAACAAAATTTAATAGCTCCAGGGGATTGTAGGATGTAATATTTTAGAACTTGATTTAGGGTATCTCCACATAAATACAATGTTTTATATAGAACTAGCAAAATCTACACTCAGTGTTCAGTGTTCTTTAACTGCAATGAAATATTTATTAAAAGCTCTTGAGAGTCCCAGAGGTATGGTTCCAATAATAGAGCACCATCTTGACAAGCTCAAGATCCTGAGTTCAATTCTCAGAACCACCACCACGAAAAAAAAAAAAAGTTTGGAGAAAAATTGTATTCCAAATTAACCAAACCAGTAGCAATTATAGGTAAAAGTAAGTTGAAGACAATATTGCAAAATCTCAATAATGTATGTATTCTTCCCTGTAACCTTTCTAGAAAACTGGAGAAAATGTACTGGGTGAAATGGATAAAGTCAATCAGAAACTGGGAATTTTTTTCTATTAACAACCACATAGCATCTATGATAAGCGCTGGTTATCCTGCCTCTGTCCCAGCAACTTAACTCTGATGGCATAGACTGAAAGTATTATTAGATAATAGGCAGGTAAAAGGCAGATGCATGTCCAGGAAATTTTTATTTGTTGAAACTGGTAAGGGGCTATTTTCTGAACCTTGGAGTAAACCAACAAAGAACAGAGCATGAAGGACAGGTAAACTCTCTCTCTCTCTCTCTCTCTCTCTCTCTCTCTCTCTCTCTCTAAGGGTAATGGACAAAGGAAATTCTAAGATATAATCTGTCTTTAAAAAATTTATAAACACTAGTCAATGCATTTTGGTGTAAGCCAAAGGTAGACAAGACAAGAGAATTATTGATATGAGGCAAACAAGCCTTTGAAGGAATAGAAAAATAATCGTGACATACTACCCAGCTTGGCAGTCTGTGGCATTTATAAAGTCACTGAGTAGGAATGTATTTATCAACCTATCTGCTTAGTTGAGGGAGACATAGGAATTATGATTGTGTGTAGTGGCCAGGATGCTCCCCAGCGGGAAATTAATAGACAATACAAAACGAAAAAAAAATAAGTAGAATCACAGAGAAAAAAACAAAACAAAGAAGTTAAAAGTTCTGAGGAAATAGTCACAGAGTTCACATTCCTGTGTTACATAGCCAACCTTGAAGCACTATTTTACTTCTTAAACAATATGCATGCCAGGTGCAGGTGGCTCACGCCTGTAATCCTAGCTACTCAGGAGGCTGAGATCTGAGGATCATGGTTCAAAGCCAGCTTGGGCCGGAAAGTCTGTGAAACTTTTATCTCCAATAAACCACCAGAAGTGGCGCTGTAGCTCAAGTGGTAGCATGCTCGCCTTGAGCTGAAGAGCTGAGGGACAGTGCCCAGGCCCAGAGTTCAAGTCCCACAGCCAACAACAACAACAAAAAAAAAACAATATGCACAACTATTCTACTTCTGGTTGTAATCCATCAGCCTGGATATAGTCCTGGATGCTGGAATCTAAGACTGGTGTATGTTAACAAATTGCTCTACCACAGGCCACTTGCAGCCTCCAACTACTATTTTAATACAGCCAGATTCTGTATCTGTACTTTCCCATCCATTGACTCAACCAGCCTTCACTCAGCAATATTTGAAAAAGATTGGATCTGGACTAAACACACATAAACATTTTTCTTGTAATTATTCTTCGATCCATTTTTCTGGATTAATAGCTATCATGCTGTATTAAGTTTGACAAGGAAGCCAGAGATAACTTAAAGTAGACAAGAGGATTGTGGAGGGGTTAGGCAAATTCCAGATCATTTTATATAAGGACTTGCACATCAGTAGATTTGGGTCTTGTGGAAAAGAGGTCCTGGCATATTGGTCCCTTGTGGAAGTAGGATGACTTTATAGACTCAAGCTAAAGACTAAAAAGTAAATAAATATTGACCTCTAGATAGGTAGTTCAGGGTGGGTTAGCAATTCTAAGATCCCTTCTGTGATTCTAGAGTAAGCTCTAATAAACCGTGAGTGACAGAAAGCCGATTCCTCACTCTTCTTCACTTTCAGTATACACTAAGTATAAGCATAGTGGTAGAGGGCCAGCCTTAAGCAAAAAGAAGAGCTGCTGCCCAGAGAAACAAAATTGCCATCAGATCAACCTGTGTCAGTGCCTGCTCCATTACAAAGTGTTCCACCTTCATGAGCCAAAATTTGGCATGAAATGAGCCAGTGTGAAGTAAACTTTGGGTAACTTGTGCAAACCTGTGATTTCACCATGGTCACACTGTAAATCACATACTGTCTAGGTTAGCTTTCCATAACTGAGACAAATTACCTGAGCAAATCACCTTAAAGGGAAGAAAGGCTTCAGCTGGCCTGGACTGCTCCCTCTGGTGGGCTGTAGTAGAGGAGAGTTGGAAGGCTGAAAGAAAAAACCCTCTGTGGGTGAGGCCAAGACAGTAGCAGCTACTCATTCTGCATAAATGACTAGCACCATGCACCTAACAGCATTAAAAGCTTCTTTAAGGATCCTTGCTGAGAAGGAGCTGGTGTTTTTCTTCTTTTTTGTCCATCCTGGGGCTTGAACTCAGGGCCTGAGCCTCTTTGTACTCATGGCTACCACTCTACTATTTGAGCCACAACACCACTTCCTGCTTTTCATGAGTTTATTGGAGATAATAGTCTCACAGACCTTCCTTCCCAGGCTGACTTCAAAGCTCAATCCTCAGATCTCAGCCTCCCAATTAGCTAGGATTACCAGAACTTGACTCAAGGGAGCAATTCTTGAATGATATTTATTTTTCCACATGATGATTTCCTCTAAAAGACAAACCTAAACACAGCAAAGCAGACTCCATATTTTTCATTGTTTGTAGTTTGAAGTGCCCTGGACAGTGATTTCTAACAAATATGACCTATGGTTCATTAGTAATCAATAACCCAGTGTAATCTTTTCCTTTTCCTTTTCCTTCTCTCTTCTCTCCTCCCTCCTCTTCTTTCTTTTCTCTCTCCTTCCTTTTTTCCTTTCCTTCCCTTCCTGTTTTCTGTAAGGAGAAGGATTATAAACATACAAGAGCCCACTCTGCTTTATTTACAGCAGACAGGCTTGTTGTTACAAACACCTGCCAATGTCATTAAAAACAAAAGAGGTAAATTAAAATCATTACTTCCAGCTTTCCTTCCTCATTCAGCGCAGCTCTGAACTCCAGCTATGAGGTCCATTCTCAAAAAGGGGAAATCCAATTTAAAAAAAAAACAACCAGAGAAGAATATAAATGAGAAATGCAGCAGAAAAGGTGTGGGTGAAATGATGTACTTACAATAGAACATTGCCAAGAAACCCTCCCCCCCATAATCTCAGCACAGGAGAGGTGGGTCCGTATCCCACACAGCTGTCCTCAAATCTTGGGAAGCACCAAAAGGGCCTTGGGCAGTAACATTTGAACAGATCTAATGAGTCTTCACCTGCTGTGAGGTCATCATCTATCCCTGGCCTCGTCTTACCTTTGCTAGAACAGGTGTCTGATATTGCCCAATTTCCTTCCGTCACCTGTAGTGGGCAGAGCTCCTCAGGATGTACTGAATGGAAGGACAATGGCTGGTGCTTTATCCCCCCCACCTCCTCCTCCCCCCTCCTCCTCCGCCTCCTCTTCCTCCTCCTCCTCCTCCTCTTCAGAGTTTGTGTTGCTGGGGAAGGGGACTAGGTGGTGGGATCTATCATCCATTCCATCCTGCCTTTTTCTTCTTCTGCCTTTTCCTTTTCTTGATGGAGACCTCTTCTCCCATTACCAGGAATTGGTCCTATGAAACCACCTCCAAACCATCCTCCCCAACTTTGTTCTTCTGGCCCTTCTTTCAAGGTGCAATGGGAAGAGAACAGTGTGGGGCCAGGAGAGAGGGATGCTTTGGGGATGTGGAAGGCAATAAAAAATCTGCTTGGGGCCCACTGAGATGGAAGAGAGTTCTTGAGCTTCACCTTCTCAAGTAGGACGGGGCTCTTGGGGGTCTGGGGATGACAGAAGTTGTCCTCCAAGGTCTTCCATGGGTAGGACTTGCTTCAGCCACACTTCCCTTCAATAGCTTTGATTTCTTAACCACCAAATAGTCTGACAATAAGACTCCCAGCCAGCACTGTCTGCCACCCATTGCAAGTCACTCCTCTGTGTTTAGGGGTGAATGTCACCAGCATCAGCCAAGACAAAGCCACAGAATGTGCTGAAATCCTGTTGTCCTCCTACATTTCTCTGGTAGTTGAGTCTCTCTAGGTTGAAGAGTTGGAGGTGGATCTTCAGGATTGGGATCTGCCATGGTCTCTGGCATCACTTTCTTCTGTTCCTTTCAGCCTGGCACCCCTTCCTTGAGCTCAGGATCCCAGGGCCACCTGTGATGTGCGGTGCTCTTTCTCTCAATTCTTTGCTCACCAGAAGTGTCTGCTGGTGGTCGCTGGCCACCTCCCCCAGCCCATCTCCATCCACCACTACCTACTGTGCCTGCCACTGTAGTCACCAGCTCCCTCCACCACTACCTCACCCCAGACAGGCCTGTGTGATTCCACCTGCTCCTTCTTCCCCCTTGCTCTCTCCTCCCTCCCTGACCCCTAGTTTGTCTCCACTTAGAGAATTCTTGCTCAGTTAAGCCATAAAGTAAAGAAACCCAGTGCCTGACTGAAAGGAAGAGCTTTATACCCACTTGAGGCTTTCCAGACTATTCCTTCCTTGGGTTGGTGGTGTTTAGTTTATTCTCTGCTCAAAAGCTGAATTAACATAGCTTACTATTTTGATCAACTCATGATATGTTCATAGTGAGTCTTACAGGATCCTTAAGAAAATCCCTAATCCCCATGAATTTTAAGACCAGAAGAAAATTGTTGGTAAATGCTTAGTTTTCTTCTTTCCAATAATATGCACACATAGAGACACAGTATTCAGAGGGGACCCATATTTACAGCTTGGTCATGCTGATCGGATTGTTTTAGTGCACGCATTCAGTGTTAATAAATAAATAAAATACTGCATTTAAAACTGCTTGCTAACAAGGATGCCCACTCTCTCCACTCCTTTTCAATCTAGTATTAGAATGCCTAGCTACAGCAATAAGACAAGATGCAGACATAAAGGGGATCCAAATAGGGAAAGAAGAAATAAAACTCTCCCTCTTTG
>NW_012267292.1:1902805-1904179 GCF_000151885.1 Dipodomys ordii
TTGGTAAGAAATGTACGCATTATCCTGCCCATGCAATTGTAACCCCTCTGTACAGTATGTTCACAAATAAAATAAAATAAAATTAAAAAAAAACTGCTTGCTAAGAAGTTGTATATAAGGAGTATATTGAAAGTGTAAAAAAAATAAAGGATAAGGGAGAATGATTGTATTTTGGCTTACAATTTCAAAGGTTTCAATCCATTCTCATTGAGCCATGTTCCTTTAGGTCACCAATATGGCAATGGCAGGACTGTGTATCATGCTGTTCCCCAGAGGCCTCAAAATGGACGTAGGCACAGAAAGTCCCAATTTTCCCTACAAGAGAACCCCGTAACCTAACTGCTTTCCACTAAGTTCTTGTGTGTGTGTATGTGTGTGTACATGAGTACATGCATGCACACACACATGCTTGTGTATATACACACCTATAGCATATGTGGCTCTCCTTCAGCTTTTTTGCTCAGGGATCTACTTCATGAGGCACATCTCTACAACTGTATTTTACTGGTTAATTAGAAACAAGAGTCTCTCAGATTCATCTTCCTGGACTGACTTCAAACCAAGATCCTTAGTTCTAAGCCTCTTGAGTGACTAGGATTACAGGCATGAGCCCCAGGCATCTCTTAAAGTACCAGCACCTCCATATAGGGCCATGGGTTGGTTCAACACAAGGCTTCCAGAGGCATTGCAGATTATGACTATAGAACTGTTTTTACATGCTCTCACTGGGGTCGCTCTGTGCTTTTTTAAAAAAGGTTTAATGTTTACTTTGAATTTTATTTTATTGTAAAAATTATGTACAGAGGGGTTACAGTTACATAAGTAAGGTAATGAGTATATTTCTTTTTGAATAGTGTTACTTCCTCCCTCATTTTCTCCCATTTTCCCCCATACTCCTCTCCACCCCAAGTTGTAAAGTTCATTTTCAACCTAGTGTCTAGTGAGTATCTCCATTGCATTGGTTCACCCTTTGTCCTGTTTCTGCTCTTCTTAACAACATTCTTGAATTCATTTCCCAATGCTCAGTCATCTGTCAGCATCCACAAAAGACGAGGTCCACGGTTTATTTTTTTCAGATACCAAAATCTGTGGATACTCAAGTCCCTTATATAAAGTGTCGTAGTATTTGTACATCATTGACAGACATTTATTCATATACTTTCCATTACCTATAGATTATTTTAAAACTCAGTAAGTTGTAGAGTCAATACAAAAATAATTGCACCATTTGGGGAATAATAACAAGAAAAATCAGTTTAATTTAGATGCATTATTTTTCTGACTACATTATAATTATGGTTCATTGCACCCCAGGTACAAAGGCTAGCTGTGGTCATTAACAGGAAGCAATATTTTTCTTTTTTTTTTTTTTTT
>NW_012267292.1:1910524-1934872 GCF_000151885.1 Dipodomys ordii
CCCTACTGCCCCGTCGCCATCTTGGTCCCCCCTCCCCAGCAATATTTTTCTTACGTATGCACAGTGTCCCAGTTGAACTAGTGTTTCACTTTAGTATGTAAAATTTCAGAAGAAATAATCTCAAAGGTATAATTTTTTAAAGGTCTACAAAGCAACAAATCAGATAGAACAAATTAGTTCTAATGTTCTACCGAATAGTGGAGAAAGAGATTGTGGTTCACACCCTATTATGTGTTTTATGAATATGTAGAGAGAAGCCTGAAGGTGATGATAAATGAAAATTTTAATTATTCTGATTTGATTATCATGTAATTGTACACATGGATGAAAACATCACATTACATTCCATAAATATGTGCATACAATTATTATGTGATCACCAAAAATTTGTGAAACTGAGCTAGAGGTGGTTCATGCCCATAATCCTAGCTACTCAAGAGGCTGAGATTTAAGGATTTAAGTTCCAAACCAATCCAGACAGACAAGACCATGTGACTCCTCCAATTAACCAGCAAAAAGCCAGAAGTGGAGGTATAGATCAAGTGGTAGAGCACCAGCCTTGAGTGAAAAATCCAAGCAAGACAGCTGGCCCAAAATAAATAATTAAATAAAATAATCTCTAAAAATGTACAGACAAATGAAAGTGTTAACTATTCTGATTTTATTAAAGACATGTAGCAAATTATAATGTCATATACTATCAATTTGTGCAATTAAAATAATAATTAGTGAAAAAATTTAATACAATTTGTTTGGTGTGTGTGTGTGTGTGTGTGTGTGTGTGTGTGTGTGTGTGTGTGTGTGTGAGAGAGAGACCTGGTACTGGAGCTTGACCTCAGGGTTTGTGTGTTGTCCCTGTGCTTTTTTGCTCAAGGCTAGAGCTCTACCAATTGAGCCACAGCTTCACTTTTGACTTGTTGGTGGCTAACTAGAGTCTCATTCACTTTCTTGACCAAGCTGGTCTCACACCTCAATCCTCAGATCTCAGCCTCCTGAGTAGCTAGGATTACAGGGGTGAGCCACTGGCACCCAATCACAATTTGTTTTAAATTTAACAGTTGAATATGAGAGGTCATGTGTACAAACCAGGCTTCAGTCTGAAGCCCTCTTTATCACCTATAACTAAAGCCTTTCTTCGAAGGAAGAGATTAACCTCAAGGCAAATTCCAGTAAAAGGCAGGACTACTATAATTTCCAAAAATCTCAACCAGTCACAGAGGCTCATATACAGACCATAACCAAGCACACAGTCCAAGTAAGAAAATATGACGGTGATCCTGCCTACTTTCCTTTCTCCAATCTTGACATTAAATTAGCCTCTGTGCTCATGGGCTTTCCACTGAGCTCTGATTCTCTTTGAAAGCTTGCTATAGAAAACGCTGGAGGTAAGTCAACCTCAGCCATTAGTTACCTCATGCAAATAATTATGCTTGCTTGTATTTCAATTTATTTCCTGAAAATTGAGGCAAATGTTGATGACTTATGAGAGTCTGGAAACTCTTTAATCTCTATTTTGTCTATAAGAAATTTTAAACCAACCACTGGTTAAGGAACTCAACCAAATCCAAACATCTACCTGTGTAACAACACAATGGACAATGAAATTCAGGACTCCTAAACGTTTGCTCTCAATCTTCTCTTCTCTAGTAAGTAGCAGCAGCTTGAGTCAGGAACCACACTTACATAACTTCGCATCCCAATCTCAATGCCCTGGCTAGTGATTGGAACCTGGAACCCTGTTACATTCAGTGATTTGTTTTTAGAAGTGAACGTGAAGGGAGAAAGGGTAAGAAGGAGAAAGAAAAAGGCAAAGAGACAAGAGGAAAGGCTGTTCAAAAATTAGCACCTGTATACGAGAGAAATAGATTTGCCTCTAAAAACTGTTTTCTTCCATTTTTCCCTTCTTTCCTCCTATTCTTTGGCAGGTGAACTTTATCAAATGTTAAACCCAGCATTGATCTGTCTATGAATTGCAGTACCATCCCCTCTCTTCTATCCCCTAGAGAAGCAATTAGTTTCAAAGGAGCTTGAAGAACTAAATTATCCATAGAAAATATCTACAACTAGAGTGCCTACCATTTGTATCTCATCAGTTAAGGTATTTTTAACATTTTTTAAAATCACTTCACATTCTTACACTGGGTTTCACATAAGCTCCAGCTTCCTGTGCCTGCTCCCTGCACCGAAGCCCCTCGATGGTTTCAGAGTTTTGTTTGTGTTTTTTCTAAATTCCTGCAGATAAATCACTTTTCCCTAATACTTTTCAAATTGACATTCATTAGTCATACAAGGGGTGTTTCATTGGTATGTCCATCTATTTACACACTGTACCCCATCAACATTTTCCTCTCTGCCAAACTTTTATCCTTCCTCCCCTTTATCCAAAATGGAACAAGGTCCATTATTCTGTCTCCAAATCCACGCCCTTCCAGTCCTGATAACACCCACCTTGAAAGGAACATGTTTACTATCCTGCCATTTATTTAATTTAATTAATTTATTTTGTGCCAGTACTGGGGCTTTAATTTGGGTCCTAAGCACTGCCCCTTAGCTGTTTTCACTCAAGGCTGGTACCCTACCACTAGAGCCACAGCTCCACTTCTGGCTTCTTGGTGGTTCATTGGAGATAGAGTCTCGTTGTTATTTTTGCCTGGGCTGCCTTTGAACTGTGATCCTCAGTTTTTTCTGAGTAGTTAGGATTACAGGTATGAGTTACTGGCATCTCTCTTGGCAACTAGAGTGTTGATGTTTCGTGCTGTGGTTTACTCTGGTTTCACGCTACTTTGGGTCTCAATCCAGTCTTTCTGTGTTGATCTTTGGAAACCCAGAGATCATAACATGAATGGCACCTAGATAAAGCAGATGTCTTGTCATGTGAAACACATACCACATCCAAGAAGGGGTTCAAAACACAATTGCTGTTGAAACTTCCAGACAAGCTTCTCATGAATGGAGCTTGCGTTCCCACACAACATTCTCATGGTTTGTCAAAGATTGTTTTCACATCTCTTACCACAACATCCTTCCCTGTTCTTCTCCTTCCTCTTCCTCCTTCTTTATTTCCTCCTTCTTCACTTCTTCCTCCTCTTCTCTTCCTTCACCTTCTCCTTTTATTCTTCCTCTTCCTCCTCGTCCTTCTCCTCCTCGTCCTCCTCCTCCTTCTCTTCCTCCTCCTCTTTCTCCTCCTTCTTTTCTTTCTTTTATTCTCTCTAGTGTGAAGACCTCAGGATTTCTCAATAAATGTACAACTCAGGATGGAAGATTACTGCTACAGTTTACATCTTGAACGTCCCCCAAAAGATGTCCCCAGGTGCTGAGGGTTTGATTTCCTAGAACCACTGTAAGGTGGTAGTGGAAACTTTTGGGGTGTGGCCTTGTGGAAGGAAGGACATGAAGACATGGGGTATGCCACTGGATAATATCTTTGGATGCAAGCCTTATCCTCTCTCATCTTTCACTTCCCAGAGCAATTCACCTCTGTGACATGGCTTTGCCGTGGTGTATTACCTCACCACAAGCCCAAAGCAATGGACCATGAATGGAAACCTCTGAAACCATAAGCCAAAATCAATCTTTCAACCTTCTGAAAATGTTTATCTCAGGTGTATTTTGTTACAATGACAGAAAACTGAGTAACAGAGTCCCCTGGGCTGACAGAAGTATGTATGTGATTGCCTGTTTCCACTGGTCAAATATGTATTTTATTTTGCAATTGGTGATAGGCTGCAAACACAGATTTGCATAGATTCTCATAATAGCATTTTGTCTAAGATCTATACTCCAATCTATTGATCCATGCCATGAGTAAACACAGGAACTGACATCATGGCAGAATGTAATTTTCTTCTGATGCTAGAACTCCAGCATTGTACCATCCATATTTCATCTTATTGACATCATCAATAAACCAAAATGGGATTTAGTGATCAAAAGTGGGATGATTAAAAACTCCAAGGGCTCAGCTCAATTGCACTGCCATTAATATTTAATGAAAAATGGGACTTGCTTTGTTTTATGCAACAGTAAGCCAAGGCCTGAAGAGACAAACTCTGAATGTAGAGTGAAGGTTGAACCGCAGATGGATTAAAGACAGAAGCAATGATTTTGGAAAGCATAGAAAAGAGAAAAGGAAATTCCGTAGGAAAACAGAAAATCTCTTGCAATTGGCATGAAAAATGATATAGAGAACTAAGAAATGTCTTTCTCCCCCCATGACACCTTGATTCCTTCTGTCTGATTTCTCTTAGTTTCTTTCCATCAGAGGATGGCACTCTCTGATGGAATAGGAGCAAAAGAAGGCCTTTGGCACTGGCTAAATTCCAGGCTGTGCAAGTCCATCCAAGTTTCTCTGGACAGAGTACGAAGAGCAACTGCACCAAGCGGGGTAGGGACCCAGAGTCAGTACTTCTCACCCTGGACCACACATAAGAAGCTCTGTCATCCCCTCACATCCCCTCCCTAACAGAAAGATCAAGATCCCAGGAGTCTAGTGGGGGGTCAGACATAGGTACTTGTAGAACTCTGCTTGACCTGCTGAAGTAGACAGAGCAGTGTTGTTGCCAGGTTAACCACTGGGGAACCTCAGGCCACTCACTGACCACACACAGCTTAATTTCCCTAGTTCCTAAATAAGATAATCACATAAATGGTTCCCTGATTATAAAAAGTCAAGAGGATAATTTTGGGAAGTGCTGAAACAGTGCCTCGCAAAGGGAAGTCCTTAGAACTCAGTACCCATCATTGTTGATTTGTTTGTTTCATGCTAGTTCTGGGGCTTGAACCTAGGGTGCGGGTGCTGTCTTTGAGCTTTTGTGTTCATGGTTAGCACTCTACCACTTGAGCCACAACTCCACATTCAGCTTTTTGGTGGTTAATTGGAAATAATAATCTCTTGGACTTTCCTGATTGGCCTGGCTTTGAAACTCAGATGATCCTCAGATCTCAGCCTTCCAAGACTGAAGGGAGGGAGAGGAAAGAACTCCCTCCTGCTCAATGTCTGTAAGCCCCTCCTGGGATTACAGACATGAGCCACTGAACCCCAAGCCCCTCATTGGTCATTTATATCTAGTCCTAAAAGCTGCATGCTGGATGGTCTTGTAGCTTGTGCAGGTAGAAAGCTTGTGAGGTGTGTCACCCACAGGGACGGACTCTGTCCAGCACTGTGCAGAATCCCACATGAGTCATTCTAAATAGCATCCAGCATTTCCAGACAGGCCGTGCAACTCAGTCACACATCAAGGCTTCTTTAAACTCAGGATAACACAGGGTACATTACATTTTTTTTTCCTCCTCTGTCTGTGGAGATTTGGTTATAAGAATCTCCAGTGGATGCTGGCAACATTGCATAGTTCCCAACCCTATACACACTCTTGTTCTCCTTATTCCTTCAGATAAACTGTCATCATTTCTGAATGGAAGCCTTCTATAGCTTGTGTTTTGCATACCTAAATTACCAGCATCTTATGCTGTTTGGCCCTTAGGATTACCTGAAAATAAGTGCCATGCTAGGCCAGGTGACACACGCCTGTGATCCTAGCGTTCAGCAGCTCAGAAGGCAGAAGCAGGAGGATCGTGACTGTTGTGTCAGTCTGGGCTGCAAAGACAGACTGTGAGAGGAGGGAGGGAGGGAAGGATGGAGGATAAGAGGGAAAGAAGAAGAGGAAAAAGAAGAGGAAGAGAAAGAGAGGAAGGGGAAAGAAAAGATAACAGGCCCTGTGGCAAGACATCAGATAGTCTTATAAACATGGAAAATTCTAGCAAGTAGCAAGCAGGTAGTAGAGCATGGGTACATTGATAAAGGGTAGCTCACATCCTGATCAGGAAAAAGCAAGATGGCAAGACATATCATGCTACTCAGAACTTTGGGGTAATTTAACACTTGGCAATTGTTTATTTCTTAAATTTTCTTTTCAATATCTTCAGACTGTAATTGACCATAGTTAACTGAAAATGCAGAAGGAGAACCTTCAGAAAAGGGAGGATCACTGAGCTAAATCACTATAAACAGATTCCCTTGGGATCTAATCATGGTAACTTCTCAGAATCCACCCACTCAATCTGAACTATTAAGCAGATTTCATCAAAAGTTCTTTCCTCTGCCTCCCTTCGCATATGTGTGAGTGATTTATGAATCACTAACTCTGCACTTAGTATTTTAAGAAGGACTAGTGATTTTTGCATATGAAAATAGATTATGACTTGAAAAAGTCAATAAAGCACCAACAAGATAAATTATTTAATACACAGATTGTATATAATAATTGCATTGATTTGTGCATGGGATTCCAGGGAAGGCCCTGTGGAAAATGCAATCACAACTGTCTTAATAAGCCATGAGTTTACTTATCTACTTATACATCATCCCAGCTAGCACTAGGAACAGTAGAATTATGGCAACCTTCAGAGCTAAGGAACCTTCATGTAGCAAGTTCCCTTTCTGAGGATCCTTGAAATTGTCTACCCTAAAGTCCTCTTACTGAAACTGGCATTTTAAGTCCCAGTCCAAATTCTTGAGTTTCCATATTCATAGCCAGCCACTCACCTGTATGTGTACAGCAAATAAAAAGTCAGTAGTAGTGAAGGGGAGAAGGGAAGGTTTATTATGTGCCATGGGCAGCAACAGGAAGAGGCAAATGCTTCAGTCCATCTTCGGCCATCTTCCAGGTACAGACAATAGCTATAGGTTTAAATAGACAAAGAACTGAGCCAAATTTACCCAAACAATCACAAACAAGGCTATACTAAAGCTACCAGCACAACTATGTTTATCAAAGCATTACTTACCATAGCTAAGACATAGAACCAACCCAGATGCCCCTCAGCAGATGAATGGATCAAGAAATGTGGAATTCTATGCCTCCATCAGAAAGAATGACATCACCCCATTTGTTAGGAAATGGAAATACTTGGAAAAAATTATATTAAGTGAAGTAAGTCAGGCCCAAAGAAACATAGGTCCCATGGTTTCTCTTATTTGCAATAACTAGTATAAGTCTAGGACATGCACAAAAGTTGAAAAGCTATGTACATATGACCATATAAGATCATGTTAAGCAAAATGAACCCCAAGATAGGGACACAACTGTTTTTTTTTTATTTCTTGCTATTGTTTTTAATGTATTTAAAATGTACTATGTGTTTTTTTTTGTTTCTTTGGTATGTTCTTCCCCCATGGTATAACCCTTGTTTTCACTATATTTGATTCCGATGCCCTGCATCTTGTATATACATTTTTATAATTTGGGGAGGGGAAGGCAAATAACAAAATGCTTAACTAAGGATACAGGCTGACCCATTGTAACAATGAGATGTACAAGACACTATGTAGAAAACAAACTTTACAACTTCGGTAGGGGGGGGAGGGGGAGAAGAGTGGGAGCAGGGAGGGAGGAGTTGGGGAGATGAGGAGGGAAGGGATGATAGGGAAAAAACAAAGGAGGAAATGTACTCATTACCTTACTCATGTAACTGTAACCCTCAGTACAGTATTTTTATAGTAAAAAAAAAACATTTAATAAAATGAAGTTAGGTTGCGCATTCAACCTGCTTAAAAGTCAGGTTAAAAATCCATCACGTTGAAAATGTCTATATCAAGAAACTACAAGGGGGAAAGTAGAATAAGCCAGAAGAAAGTAGAAGGCTCCACAACCAATAAAAGTAGAAAGGAAAAAGTCACAAGAATTATATGTGATGGAGAAAAACCAAGAAATCAAACATAGTATTCAAAAGTCCTTAAAGGTTATTAGCATATCAATTTAAATTGCATACTGTACAAAGGACTCTACAGTCAATAAAAGAGTAAAAAGAAAATACAAACAACTATCTATACATTCCCCAGAGAACAGATGAGAACTAAATAATTTATTCATTTTCTGAGTCCAGTATAATTTTGATAAAACAAGACAAATGTATTGTCAATCACACTCATAAACAAATAAGCAAAATATCAGAGCTGCCAATATACTGCCAATATACTGACCCATTGCAACAATGAGATGTACAAGACACTATGTTGAAAATGAACTTTACAACTTGGAGGGTGGCGATGAGGAGAGAGGAGTTGTGGAGGTGGAGAGGGAAGGGATGGTAGGGGAAAAAACAAAGGAGGAGGTAACAACGCTTGATAGGAAATGTACTCATTACCTTACTCATGTAACTGTAACCCCTCTGTACAGTATTTTTACAACAAAAAAAAATATTTAAAAAACTGAGCCAAGAGGAGGAAACAGTCTTGGTTACAGACTAGTTGCAGGAGATCATGATCTTAGTCTTTCTTTCTTTGGGAAGGGATTCTGGAAAAGTTGTAATTGCCAGTCATTGTTGCCTGGCAGGTGGTCTATTCTGAGGGGCACAATTGTTCCTTGGGAATTGTTAAAGCCCCTGTCATAACCATAACAATGCTCTGGATTAGTCCAGTCCTTCCCACAGATCAAGGTGATTACAAGGTGACTGCAGAGAGAACAGCTTAGAGCAAACACACATACAGAATGGAGAGAGGGATGACAAGTTGCCTTCTGCTTTTAGATAATTCCTTGGCCCAACTAAGGATTCAGCACTCATCAGCAAAAATGGCTGAAACACCTGTTGCATTTCCTTTATCATATGACCTAGACTAATTTCATCCTGTCTGAATGAATTGAATTGAGGTGTTCTCTTGCTCAGGGATGAAAAAAGTCTCACCTAATTTGGAGCAGAAGTGATATACACAAAGATTAATTTCCTATCTATGAATTGCCAGTGTACGGAAATATATTTCTGTATAACTCTTTCACTAACACAAGAATTCAAGGACCAATGAGTACAAAGTAATTTGTTGGTAGAAGGAAGAGTAAGAAAAAAACACTGAGGCTGAGAGCTGAAAGCAATGGTTCCCAGAGAATAATGCTCTGAGAATGAAGATAGGAAGAGATCATTAAAAATGAGCTCAGAAATTACAGTTCTTGAATGTGACAGAACTGAGGTGTGTATATGTAAGACCATATACGTTTGTCATAAAATTGTCTTCGATGGAACCTTGTCTCAACAATTCTGTACATGAATAATAATAGCTAATGGTCACTCTAGTTCTGTGCTGGGTCCCCTCAATCTATCACTGCAATCAGATCTTGCAAAAAGAAAGCTATGTGGCTAATTCTCTGTTTCACTGACAAGAAAACTAAAGCTTAAATAATTGACTTTGCTGAACATGGTAACTCATATTTTATTCCAGTTAATGTCCAAGTACCAGGTCATCCTGGGGGGGGGGCGGTGGGTAGAATATATTAGCAAGGCCCCAGTCACCAAACAAGTCAAATGTGCAGGTGTCTGCCTGCAATCCATCTTTGTGGGAAGACCCTATGCAACCATGTAAGACCATATCCAAAAATATGACTAAAGCTAAAATGGCTGTGGTATGGCTAACATGGTAAAGTGCCTGCCTAGCAAGCACAAGGTCCTGAGTTCAAATTCCAGGACTACAAAAAAAGGAAGAAGGAAGGAAGGAGGGAAGGAAGGAAGGAAGGAAGGAAGGAAGGAAGGAAGGAAGGAAGGAAGGAAGGAAGGAAGGAAGGAAGGAAGGTAGGGAGGGAGAAAGGAAGGAAGGAAGGAAGGAAGGAAGGAAGGAAGGAAGGAAGGAAGGGAGGGAGGGTAGGAAGGGAGGGTAGGAAGGGAAGGAAGTCATACTTCGCTGAGGATGTCTAGGAGTTGCCAGGTGGTATCTGAGAAATAGCCACACATGCACATTCCCTGTCTCTTGCATGTGATGCTTGCTCTACCTCCCAGCAAGAAGGCCATCAACCAGAGGCATCCCTGAGGTCTTTGATTTAGTCATGAGACAATGTGAGCCTCTTCCTCTTCCCTATATAACTTACCCATTCTGTGGTATTGTGTTATTGTGTGACTGAAAGTGGACTGTCATCAGTCTTGAAAGTTTTAGAAAATACCCAGATAAGTTGGACACTAGTGGTTCATGCCTTTAAACCTAGCTACTCAGGAGGCTGAGATATGAAGATCATGGTTCAAAGTCAATTTGGGCAGGAAAGTCCATGAGACTCTTTCTCTAATTAATCATGTAAAGCCAGAAATGGATCTATGGCTGAAAAGGTAGAGCTGTAGCCTTGAGTTCAGGCCGTCAGTTCAAGCCCTAGTACCAGAAGGAAAATGGAAAGATAAGTAAGGTAAGGAAAGGAAAGGAAAGGAAAGGAAAGGGATAGGGAAAGGGAAGACCCAAATGTATTCCCAATCAGATGACAATGCTCCACCCCTACTCCCCAGACAGGACTCAGGAAGCAGGGGTCAAACATTTTGATTGTTTAGCATCAGGAAAAAAAAAACAACAACACTGTGAGGACCATACACATGGGCCAGACTGCCTTTAATACTGTATATTAATCCATTTCAGGGCCAAAAAAATGTGTACATGTGTCTCATTGGAATTCCTGAGACAGTTTTCAACACTTCTGGCAAGTAAGGAATGGTGAGAAAGTAACGTTATCTGTTCAAGATGGAAAGTCTCGTTTGTCATTCTTTTCCACATTAGATCTTCTTAGTAAGTATCATGAATATTTATAAGGGCTCTCCAACCATTTTCTCTGGTGCTTAAGTGTATGGTTACAAATTCTCTCCCTATAGGTTTCCTTTTGCTTTGGCAATGGAGCATTGACTACACAAGAAAAGCACACAACACAGAAGCTGTGTCTCTAGAACTACAGTGTTCACATGATCTAAATAAGAATGTATTAGGTAGCTAAAGTAGCAGAACACAGGTGGGATTATTTGCTAGAGGGATGCCTATTGCAGATGTGATAAATATTAGCAAACCAAAGTTGTCTGAAACACTTAAAAATAAATTTGTTGAGAGAATTGGGGAAAAACAGTAGCACTGGCTTTGAGGATTTTAAGTCTCAGTACAGAAAAGGAGTTTGGGAATGTGGCCAGCACTTACCTGGAAATATCACAAATACTGATGGAAAGCTGGCTTGGAGACTCTTTCCTAGGCCTGCTTCTCCAGAGAGAGAATAAAGATGCTTTGAAATACCCTGCATAAGACATCATTGATTGGGTATAATGTTATTTCAAAATAAATTACATGGCCCCAAACTGAACTTCATATTTGCTAATTTCTGACTCATTCCATCACAGAGGAAAACGTAGAACAGATAAAACAGAAAGCATGCTGTCCTGTTTCTCCTCACCTGCCATTTTCCAGTGACTCAGTTCAGTTCCCATGATACTGTGTCTGAGATTGTTCCCAGTCAGGCACAGTCTAAACACTGGGCTCAGAGTTGAGCCAAGAATGTCAATGGAGAAACCTGCCTTTCTGATCTTAGACGCAGAGAAATTCAAATAGCGGAACATTACCTTTTAATTAGATTCAGACTCATTTATTTATGTGGTAGGCTTCTGTGAATGTCAATTTCTAAGTCACAAAATTTCCATCATGGGAAGTATTTTACTAAAGTAATACTTGTCTAGAAATTCACAATTTTCAAAGAACATTTTAACGTTTGTGGTTCCTGGTTTTTTTTTTTAATCTTTCAAGCTAACAATCTAAGCATCCAGCACAATTAAATTATTATGATACCAGCATTACAGAGGAGCCTGGGGGTCAACAATAATGAAGATGTTGAGTAATTTTACAAATTCACAGAATAAATAAACACTGTAACCTAGAGCAGAATCCATACTTGTGTGTGAATATACTTTCTCTTCTAAAGGAGGAAAATGTCATCAGAAATTCTAAATCTGAAACTAATATTTAGAAATATATTTAAGATTAAAGAGAAGCCAGGTGCTGGTGGCTCATGCCTGTAATCTTGGCTCTCAGGAGGCTAAGGCATGAGGATGATGGTTTGAAGTCAGAAAAGTCAGTGAGACTGTTATCTCCAATTAATTATCAGAAAACTAGAAGTAGAACTGTGGCACAAAGTGGGCACTAACCTTGAGCAAAAAAGCTCAGGGAGGGGCTGGGAAGGTGGCTCAGTGGTAGAGCACTTGCCTTGCATGCCTGAGGCTCTGGGTTCGATTCCTCAGAACCACATAAGCAAAAAGAAAAAAGCCGGAAGTGGTGCTGTGGCTCAAGTGGTAAAGCGCTAGCCTTGAGCTGAAGAGCTGAGGGATAGCGCCCAGGCCCCACGACCGGACCCCAAAAAAAAACAAAAGCTCAGGGACAGTATCCAGGCCCTGAGTTCAAGTTCCACAACTGACAAAAAAAAAGAGATTGAAGAGGACTAGTCCTATGCCAATGATTCACACCTATAATCTTAGCTATTCAGTAAACTAAAATCTGAGTATCACAATTCAAAGCCAGCATGGGAAAGACAGTCTCTGTGACTTCAATTAACCACTACAAATCTGAAATCTGAAGTATAGCCCAAGTGGTAGAGTACCAAGTCTTGAGTGAAAAAGCTAAGGGACATTACCCAGTTCCTGAGTTCAAGCCCCAGTACCAGCATATAAAAATAAAGGAAGAGGAAGTGGCGCTGTAGCTCAAGTGGTAGAGCGCTCGCCTTGAGCTGAAGAGCTGAGGGACAGTGCCCAGGCCCAGAGTTCAAGCCCCACGACCAACAAAAAATAAAAAAATAAAGGAAGAGAGGGAAAGAGATAGGAAAGGAGGGAAAGTGGAAGGAGAGGAAGGAGGGAGGAAGGGAAAGGAAAAAAGGAGGGAAGGAAATAGGAAACAGAGAGAGGAGGGGAACAGACAAATCGATTGGGTGTTCAAAAAAGATAGAGAGTGAGTTATTTCTTTAAGTCTGAATTCCAGACTGAATTTTCCCAGTCTGAATACTTTTTCAAAGGCTCAAATTCCAGACTAAGTAGAAATAAAGTGGGAAAGAAGAAAGCCAATTCAAGTGAGAAGATATTTTTAAAGAGAAACAGCTTCAACCCTGTAGCCCAGGGCACATCCACAATACCTTGGAGAGCTGGAGGCATAGCTCAGCAGTAAATCACCTGCTAGCAAGATTGAGACCTTGAGTTCAAATCTCAGTGATAACAAAAAACAAACACCAAATGTGCTCAGTACCTGACTTACATAAGTGTAACTGCTCTGTACATCACCTTTATAATAACAATAGAAATATCTAATACACTTAACACAAATATAGTCGTGTTGGTATGGGCTAAGAAACTGGAGCTCTAAGGTACACAGTTCTGGAATATAAGTCTCCAACAGTAGCAGAAAGGAAAGAACAAGATTTCCCAAACATTGGTTGGTGATTGTAATATATTATATATATATTGTATAATATATAATATATATCAAGGTCACAAAATGAATTACTGTAAGACTGTGTATGGCCTCAGAAAACTAGAAATCCTTAAAAAATAACATGATTTTTCCTTCCTGGTGTTTACCGTGTAACTACATATCACGATGTTCCATACCCATGTGCTCACCTGATTTGAAATGGAAAATAAAATGCCACTAGAAAGAGCTAAGAAACTCAGCACTCTCTGAAAGAATCCCTAGACTAGGCAGTTTGTGTTTCTGGGTTTCAGGAATGTTTTGGAACAAGTATCATCATATCTCTAGAGACAAGATTAGGAAGGGTGAAGGACTAGGAAATGGTTTGGTGATAGGCATTAAAACTGTTTGAAAATACATACTCGGAGGATGATGAATTGATAAACATAAATAGCATGAGGTCTCCAGAAACAAGTCTTTAGCTCTCTCTCCTTTTTAAAAACATTTTGTCCTTTGGTGTCCTTGGGGGATATTAAAGGATGTTCTTTTCAATGTCATGTTCTACAATACAAACGGTAGACATTCTCTGTTCTGGAGTGTAATAATTGTTCAGGTCTACCAATACTTTGGAGACATTTCATAAACAATATGTTCAACTTTTTTATTGTAAAAATACTGTACAGAGGGGTTACAGTTACTTGAGTAAGGTAATGAATACATTTCCTATCTAGCGTTGTTACCTCCTCCTTTGTTTTTCCCCTACCATCCCTTCCCTGCTCACCTCCCCAACTCTTCCCTTCCCTCCCCCAAAGTTGTAAAGTTTGTTTTAAACATGTCAACTTTTTTGAATTTTAATACTTTTATTAGATGTAATGAACAGTATGCCACATTCATCTCTTGAAAATTCATAAGTGAAAAACTGAGATGCTTGATATTCTCACTATAAATGTTCTATAATTATGTATATTATTCTATATTGCATTTCTACACTTCTTTGGTATATGTTTTTTCCACTGTTGAGCACCTTTATTTGTTATTAATATTACTTTTTCCCAAACTTTCAGGTTTAATAACCTGTTCTTCTTTCTCACAGTTTGTATTTTGTTTTACTCCAGTGTACTGCCATCATAGTATATAAAATACAAACAAGAAAATTCAGTGTTATTGGTACAAAGTATGATTTTTTTAACTTTTTTTGTGGGAGAAAAAGTATCTCCATTTATTTCCATTCATATACATCTATAGTTGAATTTTAATACAAAAAGAAAAATTAGAATCTGACAAATGTTTATAAACAAGATACCTTCAAATAGATTTTGCTCCTTTTAGCCTGGGGGTTTAGTCCAGCAGAAGGGTGCCCACCCAGCACACGCAAGGCCCTGGGTTCGGTCCTCAGCCCTGGAAAAAAAAAAGCTACAAAAGACCAAAAACAAAAACAAAAGTATGATTTTTTAAATGCATAAATACACCAACATATAATGCTAAGTAATGAAATGTCTCATTTGAGGAAATATAATTTTTTTCCTTAAAAATCCAAAGAACTATGAAAACTATTCCATAAATCAGCATGAAAATATATCAGAAAACAATGAGTATGATAATATGGAAGTAATTTATACAAATAACATCACTAATACAATAGAAAACTATGCCATGACTCCTCATCTTCCTTTGTAAGAGTTTACTCTTTGAAATAACCATTACATGGGAATCTGGCAACCAATGGGCTATTGGATGTCTCTAGAATTTTGGGCTCCCTTCTAGCAATCTCTGCTATGTGTGGCCTGCAGTTATCCCTTCCCATCTTCCATTATAACAAGGCCTGAGAGAATTCCACCCAGTCACCACGTCACAAAGCACATGCAAGAGAACAGGAGCCTTCTTCTCTAGGTGGTGACTGCTGCATCTTTAGATGGTAAATTATCTTAAACTCATCATTTACATCAGTCTGGAGAAGAAAAGGAAGAAGTGTTCGTTGCCCAAGTCAGCAAGCTTTTGGTGGTACTGAATATCAGGCATCAGTAGCACAATATGCTCTGCAGTAGGATTCCAGGGGGCAAAGCACACCTGCTTCTCTTTGGGCAGGCTCCACATTGTCTTCAGGTTGCACTTCCTCAAAACCTTGCTGTCTCTCCACAACTTCCATCTTTGTGGAGCCCAACAGGTCTGAGGTGGCCTCAGCAACAGGGGTCTCGGTGGCTGCCAGCATCTTGTCCTGGTACTCTATGCCTTCACCTGCAAGGTGCAACAGTAGCTCCTGCAGCTCCTTCTTATCCCTCTTCTCCTGGGACAGCCAGTTGACACACTCATCTTTCTCCTGACACAGCTCATCCAGGACTTCCATCTGTTCTTTACAGAAAACTATGGAGTCTTCAATGGCGCTGATGTGTTCTGACAGCTGGCTGCACTGATGTTGGAGTTCATCCACTTGATTCTGATAGTCTACCTTGTCGGGTAGATCATGGGTGAAGCAGATTTTCAGCTTCGTCTTGGTCACCTGCCTGTCCTGCTTCCTGTCTCCAGACATTCTGTGGTTCCAGCTCTTGGGGAAGAGGGATTGTTGCTCCAGCTTTCTCTGGCATTGTATTGCCAAGTTGGCCAGGCACCTGCAGTTGGCCTGCTGCTCCTGCAGCTGCTAGGTAAGTTTTAGCTTCTTTGATTAAGCAACTGATACTGCATCAAGGTAAAAATCCCACATTGTTTGTGGGTTGGTTACCTCCTCTGGGGTAGTCATATCAGATATAGTCTCCTCCTCAACCTTTTCTTCTTCTTTGCTCACACCTTCACCTTCCCTAGGGAAAGCCAGGAAGCTCAGCTGGGCCTGTAGCTGCTCATTCTCATGTCTTGTTGCTTCCAGGCACTTCAATGTGTCCTGTAACTTTTGAGGCACTATCTGACCCTCCAACTTTCTCTGTACCTGCTCCCACTGTTGCTGCTCTAGCAACTGGGTCTGCCTCTGCAGGTGCTGCTGCAGGGCCTTCTTTTCTAATGTCAGCTGCTGAGTGGAGGCTCTGTGCTGTTCACAGGTGGATCTGCGCTCCTGCAGCTGGACCAGGGACTGGTCATGAAGTTCCTGCAGATTCTGAGCTGCTTGGCTCTTTAACTCAGCCATCTCTTTCCATCCTTCCAACTTCTCCTGCAGATGTTTCTTCATCTGCTGCTCTGAGTGCAGGATGCTGGCGAGCTCCTCCTTCTCACCACTCAGCCCATGGAAAGCATCCTGCAGCTTGGGCCAGCTGATCGGTCAATTCTTGGTTGTGCACCAGTGTGCATCTCAAGGTCTTATGTTCCATCTCCATTGCATCAAGGACTCTGTGCTGAGCCTTGGCATGCTGATCCCATTCCTCAGCCTCCTTCTCCAGGATCCGCAGCCATTGCTGCTGCTCTAGGTCCTGGAGACGGAGGCTCTGGTTTTCCTCTTCCTGAATATGAAGTTTTTCCTCCAGGTTCTTGAGCTCTTCCTGCAACTGGAGGGTCTGAGCCTGCAGCTGCTGCTCATCCTGAGATGGCCCTGCAGGGGGATATAAGGGTTGCAGCTCTGACAGCTGCTTTCTCAACTCCACCAGCTTGCTCTCTTGGCCCAACGCCTGCCTCACCCCTTCTGCTTTCTCTTCTCTCAGTTGGCTCACCTCCTCTAAGAGCTGTTGGACTTTCTCCTTCCCTATGAAACTCTCCACCCTCAGGTCCTCTGCAAAGGTGTCTCTCTCCAACTTTGATGTTGTCACCAACTCTTTCATGTTGTCTTTCCAATTCTTCCCGCTCCTCTACTGCTTGTTGTAACTCATGAATTTTGATCTTCATGTCAGCCTTCTGTGTCAGGAGCATTTCCAGCCTCTCCTGAAGCTTGGTGTTCTCTTCCTCCGGGGCCTCGTACCTTCTGGACTTCTCCTGGAGCGGCAGCTTCACGCGATTCAGTGATTTCATGAGCTCTAGGTTGTTCTTTTTGGTCTCATTCTTCGTGGTGGAGACTGCAGACAATATCATCTCTAGCTCTGTCACTCGCTGCTGTGAAGCCTGCTGCTCCAGTGCTTTTTCATCGGCCACCTGCTGCATGTGGGCCAGGGCTGATTGTAAATCGAATTTTTCTGAAATCAGCATCTGTGTCGACAGCTTGTGCTGCTCCAGCTCTGCTTTTGGGGCTTCGTGCACACAGGCCATCTTCTCATTCTCTTTCCCCTGTTGACCCTGCAGGTCTTTCTTTTCCTGCTTCAGTTGTTGGATCTCACTGCAGAGCTGCTGGTTTTGTATTCTGCTGGAGTCCAGGGCAAGCACCAGGTGTTGGTAGAGATTTTCCAGGTCCTCAGTATTATTGGGACTTGTGACAATCTTGGCCCTGGCAGCTGACTGTGCCCAAAGGCAGGGGAAGCTCAGGGCTAGTGTGGTCTTTGGCTGCACCCTCAGCTGAATTATGATCCCCAGTGGTGTTTGTTTGGGGTTACCTGTCTTTTCAGTTTTCTTCTTTCTCTTGGATTCTGCAGGCCCATTAGGACCATTCATCTGCTGATATTCTTGCAGTAGGTTTTTCCTGTCTTGTTTGCTCAGACATCCCAGCACTGGGATGGGGAAGATGGAGGGGCCACATTCCCAGGATCTCAGAAATCAACTCTGTTCTCAGAATCTACTTCCTAAAATCACCTCAATTCACCCACTCAGCACCTCTACCTCCTTCAACTTCTGGTAGCGGTGTAAGCCAACAGAGGGAATACCAAATAGAGGGCGTGGCCAGAATCTTGTGACCCAGGCAGAATGCTACCTCCCCCATGCAGCCCCTCCCCCATGCAAATTGTCCAGCAAGAGCAGGACCTGCTTTTGCTGGGTAGGTGCACAGTGACTGGCCGAAGTGATTGATGAGTTCATTTTGTAGTCAACTTTTCCTTCCAGCGACAAATTCATGCTGGTTGTTGTGGTACACACGTGAAGTTCTCTCTGCTCCAGTCCCATCTTTGGACTAAGGCATTGTCTCCAGGAGGCCACTGTAAACTGCATGTTACTGGGAGTTGGGGCAGTGGCAATACCTCAGACCTTCCAGTAAGATCCAGGAGGACGGTGTGCAATTTTCTAATCAAAAATTCTCCTTTTATGAAGTTTTAGGTTCACAGCAAACTCGACCAGAAAGTACAGAGAATTTTTATACCTCCACAACCGTAGTCTATCTTGTTGTAACTCCACGGGAGCTGAACAACAGTGGTAAAAGTTAAACCTATCCTCACATTAAAGACATCTTCAATATCATCATCACCTAGAGTTTGCAGTTGACAAGAGGGATCACTCTTTTGTGTGTGCTGATACTCAAGGCCTGGGCTCTATCCCTTAGCTTTTTCTCTCAAACTTGCATTCTACCACTTGAGCCACTGCTTTACTTTTGGCTTTTTGGTGGTTATTGGAAATAAAAGTCTCACTGGACTTTCCTGCTCAAGCTGGTTTTGAGCTGTGAGCCTCTTGATCTCAGTTGCCTGAGTAGCTATGATTACAGGTGTGAGCCATCAGTGCCCTGTATGAGATTACTCCTTGTGTTGTATGTTGTTTCAGTTTAAACATATGTTTAATGGTGCACACAGAATAGAGTTAGCATGAACTCGTTTATACTCCTAAAAATCATTTGCTGTCTGATTTTTCATCACTTCTTCCCCTTAATTTCTGGCAACTACTGATCTTTTACTGTCTCTCTGATTTTGTCACAGAGTCATCTAGAATCTTACTTAGGTGAATCACAGAAAATCTAGCCCTTTCAATTTGGCTTCTGTTTTTTAATAACATGTATTTACCTGTCCTCTGTGTCTTCTTGGCTTAATAGTTCATTTCTTTATTGTGGTGAATTATATTCTATTTTTCTGGTTTAGCCACAATTTGTCTATCTCATCATCTACTAAAAGATATCTTAGTTGCTTCTTCTTTTTAGCAATTGCAAAGTGGGTTGCTAAAAGCATTGACAAGCAGGTTTTTATGTAGATATAAGTCTTCAAGTCATTTGGGTAATTGCCAATACGCACAGCTTCCTGGATTGAATGGTCAGAGTATGTTTAGTTTTGTCAGAAATAACCAACTTATCTTCCAGAATGGTTGTGCCTTTTGTATTCCTCCTGGCAATGAGTGAGGAGTATTGCTCAAATAGTAGAGTATTTGCCTAGGACATGCAAGATCCTGGTTTCATTGTGTGTGTGGCAGGGGGAGGGGAAGAGTACAAAGACAATGCAGCACTGATGTAATGGCATGAATGTGGAGCAATAGGACCAAATAGAGAGAACCAAGAAATAGAGTCCATCTAAAAATAGAGCCTCACTTACCTGGCCAACTGATCATAGACCCTTAGACCATAATGACCATCTTTCATAGAATGCTGCTGGATACATGTAAGCAAACAACCTCAACACTTGCCTCATATCACATTTAAAAATAGATAGATAGATAGATGATAGATAGATAGATACTAAGGGAGAATGAGGAAAGAGTGACATTGGTCAAGATCCATTGTACTTATAAACTGACATGTTGATTTAGACTACTTGTACAACTACTTAAGGAAAATAAAAAATTACATTAATAAATTTTTAATTAGATATTTGAATTTGTAAAAAAAAATAAATGCTTATCTTAGACCCAAATATAACAGCTAAATTATAAAACCTCCAGAAGAATTCATAGGAGACAAAAATTGTGATCATGGCTTAGGCAATGATAAATTAAACCAAAAACTCAACAACAGAATAGGTGATCGGTGTAATAAATATAATCAATGTTATGGCTTTTGCTTTGAAAGAATGAAATGAAAAGACAAAGTTTAGAGTTGTGGCAGCTTAAGCAGTAGAGTACCTACCCTGAGTTCAAACTCCACTTCTGCCAAAGCAAAAAGAAAATACAAGCCACAGAAAATAACTGAAAATCATTTCAGTAAGGATTACATTGAAGCTGCAAACGACTTTGGGATATTTGAGCGACCTTATGAATGTATTTGCCCACCTTTGAGCATTTTCTTCAAGGCGCTGAGGAAAAATCATTGCAACTTTGAGTTTTGGACACGAACATTGTTCAAATGAGAGTGCAGACTAGAGGCAATCTCTGAGGTTCCAAGACAAGAATGTACCACCTCAAGCTCTAAAAGAACATCTTGAGAACACTCCTTTCCTCAGTAGGAAAAAAAAAGTTAAAAACCAGAGGACAAAACTGGAATGAAGAAAACATTTGGAAGCACAGACACAGGTCATTAAATTTCATGACTTATAGATTGTGAAAAGTGGCAGCCGTAGTTTAAACCATTAAAATGAAAGTCACCATTATAAAGGAAAATGAAACCTCTTCACCTCTTCTATTCTAAAAAAAGTGGAACCTGCCAGGCACTGGTGGCTCACGCCTGTAATCCTAGCTACCTAGGAGGCTAAGATCTGAGGATCATGGTTCAAAGACAGCTCAGGCAGGAAAGTCTCTGAGACTCTTATCTCCAAGAAACCACCAGAAAACCGGAAGTGGTGCTGTGGCTCAGGTGGTAGAGCCCTAGCCTTGAGCTGAAGAGCTGAGGGACAGCGCCCAGAGTTCAAGCCCCTCAACTGACAAAAAAAAAAAAAAGAAGCAGAACCTAAGTAGAGAATAAATAATGTCATATTCAGCTGAAAAATTCATAGTGAATATGTTGCTACATTTAAAACAATTCATGGCAATAAAAAAGACAAACCACATGATTCTAAACTATTGGCTTCTGAATCCTCAATTTAATAAAGGATCCAATTAATCCACAATGTGGGCTTAATGCAACATACCCCAGCATATGTCATTATTAACATGATATTTTTTCCTAGTTCCCAGATTAACTTTCTGGAATTCTACAGCTATGAAGTTTAATTGAGTTATTTTTAACTATATGTCATAGCATACGTATGTATGCTAAACATCTTCAACTCAATCATCACAAAGTAAACAGTATGGTTTAACCAAGATCTGGGTAAAGAGCAGGACATCAGAACCCTAGAAACCTTCTTGTGGCTTCTTCTCCCTCCTAAAAGAAGTTGATAATATCTCTATCATTGTAGATTAATTTTACCCAATTAGATAAGTAAGTGGATGGATAGATGGATGGATGGGAAAATGGACAGAGATGGACAGAACAACAGACCAACAGACAGAGAGTGTGATATATACAATTATATACCAGATATTCTTCTATATCAGTTTTTGCTTCATATTTATATAAGATATATTCATATTGATGTGTATTTACTTATATTGCTCTGGAGTATACTACTAATTACATATCCCATGAAGTACTCAGTCTTCTGTAGAAGAACTGGATACCTTTGGAGAACATGCAAATGCATTCCTGTAGGACAGTGATTTGAAGGTGAATTGGGAGTTAGAAAGTTCAGCTTTTGTAGACATGTCCATTTCTCAAAGGTAATTATTGCAATATTTATTCACTCCCTTCAACAATATCTGAAAATTCTGGTTGCTCTACATACTGATTAAGACTTAGTTTTGTCAGAAGGTTAAACTGGAGCTTTTTTTTGCAAAAAAAAAATCCTCTGAAGAGTCTATATCAGATTCTTATATATATATATATATATATATATATATATAAAGAAATATATATATAGTAAAGATTCTGTACAGAGGCGTCACAGTTACATGAACAAAGTACATGAACAAAGTCCATTTCCTATCAAGCATTGTTAAACCCTCCTTTGTTTATTCCCCTACCATCCTTTTCCTCCCTACCTCCCCAACTCCTCCCTCCCCCCCTAAATTGGTAAAGTTCATTTTCAACACAGTGTCTTGTGCATCTCATTGTTACAGTGGGTCAACCTGTATCCTTATTTCAGTATTTTGTTATTTCCCTTACCCTCCCCAAATTAGAAAAATGTGTATACAAGATGCAGCACACTGGAATCAAATACAGTGACAACAGGGGTTATGCAGGGATGAACATACACAAGAAACAAAAAATAATCACATAGTACATTATAAGTACATTAAAAAGAACAGCAAGAAAGATAAAATGTCTTGTGTCCCTATCTTGAGATTCATTTCACTTAGTATAAGCTTATATGGTCATATGTACATAGCTTTTGACCTTTTCTGCTTGTCCTAGACATATACAAATAAGGAAAACCATGGGACCTATGTTTCTTTGGGTCTGGCTTGCTTCACTTAATATAATTTTTCCCAAGTCTTTCCATTTCCTAACAAATGAGGGGCAGTGTCATTCTTTGTGATGGAGGCATAGAATTCCATTGTGTATATATATCACATTTTCTTCATCCATTCATTTACTGAGGGGCATCTGGGTTGGTTCCATATCTTAACTATGGTGAATAATGCTGTGATAAATGTGCTGTATATCAGATTCTTCAAATTTTTATTTTTTTATTTGATGTATTTTCTTTTCTTGGAACCATTTGAGAAGACATATTTTCTTAATATGTAAATAAAACAATGTGTTCATTGACATCAATGAGTTTATGTACCTGTGGTATAACTGTAGAAGTTAAGAAATGTACATGGATAGTGTACTGTCTGCCAATCTTACTCAAATTTCACCAATTGATATAACAGAAGAAAAATTGTGGCTATGAATCCAATTCTAAGTACCATACCCTATATTTATTTAGTTATTTTATTTATTTCATTACAGTACTCCTTAAAAGAAAGTAAGTCAAGTATTTTTAGAATGTCCCTTGAGTGGATGTATCTGGTCTTTCCAAATGGTTGGATTAAAATCATTTTTAATTAAAGATAAATCAGTAGTAATCTTAAGTCTCTTTTTACAATTTTTATCAAGAGGTATAATATGTCAATTTGTCCTGATGGTGATGCTAGTGTTAATCATTGATGATAATGCTTTCTTGACTCTCCTATAGTACAATTTTTCCCAAATGGTGGAATTTTAATTTCAACACTGACTGATTGGCATTCTACTGTAAGAAATGTCTTTCTACTCAATCTTTTCTTTATTTATTACTTCCTGCCGGTATGGATTTGTAGAATTTTATTTTCTTCAATATGCTATAATCTATTACAGACAGCATTGATTTTGATGTTGAGTTGCCTTGGAGTTTACCAGGTCTTAATTCTGATCATTTACCTTTGAGAAGTTTCTCACTTTCTTGTCCAATAAAATGCTCTAAGATTTACTATGTATTTTGTTACCAGTCCTTAGACTAGAGTAGGCTTGTTTGTCTACATATTCCAGTGTATACAGAAACAAAGATTTTGTTAGTAGATGTATTCATTGCTACTGGGGCATCATTGCTTTGTAGCTTTTAGTGGACAAAGCTAAGATAGTATGTACATAAACAGATACACACTCACACCAGATAGACCCAGACATGTACACACACACACACACACACACACATTCATGCCAGACACAGAGAAAAATGGACATATACACAGACACACTCCCACACAGGGACAGACATACACATAACATACAGACACACAGACACTCACAGACACATGCCAAGTTCTTAATTATTTTCCCAATTCCACTCCAGCCAGCCAGTGACAGTGTTCATCCCGCCTTTCCCCATAGTCACAGCCATGACTGCTTCTCCAGCCATGAGGAACCTTGCTACCATGACCCATAATGTGTTTGCTTAGTGCCTAATCCTAGAATACACAGAGTAATCTCAGTATTACTAAACCACACTGGACTTCCTCCTTCAGAGTTCAATCTTTATTTATATTGTTGCATATAATCTAGAGATAATACAGTTAAAATGTTGTATTCAAATATTACTTGGGTTTGTGTCTCTTTTCCTTTAGATGTGGTTCTGAAATACAGATAAGCTCACTGGTTTAATTTTGTAGACATTTTAAGGTTTCTTTCCACATGCTTGCTGACTTTATTTTACTCTCTGTGTACAGGAAGCATTAATATAATTCTAAAAGTCTAAATTATACAAAAAAGGACCACTTAAGAAGTATCCTTTTTCTTTATATGGGAAGGACACTCCTATTCTTCAAATCCCATCCCCTCTTTGTAATGAGTATTAGAGTTGGCAAAGTATCGAATGATACTTGATCTATATTCTCATTTTTTTAGGGGGGGTCCGGTTGTGGGGCCTGAACTCTGGGTCTGGGCACTGTCCCTCAGCTCTTCAGCTCAAGCTAGCACTCTACCACTTGAGCCACAGCACCACTTCCGGCTTTTTTTCTTTTTTGTTTATGTGGTGCTGAGGAATCCAACCCAGGGCCTC